>NC_056666.1:86221005-86821005 GCF_018350195.1 Panthera tigris
ATTTATTTATTTTTATTTCCTATTTTTGCTCGAAAAAATGTACATTGTGATATCTTGCTTCTCTTATTTCTTCCTTTTTTATCCTTATTATTGGTAATCCAGCCACCCACCCCCCCCGTTGATAAACTTATTCCAAAGACATATTATAGGTCATAATTATCTATAATGTAAATCTCACTCTGTTTTAGAAAAAAGCCATCAATATAAGGTGTGTTTACATATTTCATCCAACATTCATTTTTATTAGTTGAATAGTGCCCCCCGAGAATATTTGAAGTCCTAATCCCCAGAACATCAGAATGTGGTATTATTTGGAAATAAAGCTATTGCAGATAAAATTAGTTAATTTAAGATGAGGCCATAATGGAATAGGGTGGGCCATGATGCAGTATAACCAGTATCTTTATAAGAACATTATGTGTAAACAGAGGGAAGATGACCATGTGATAACAGAGGCAGAGATTGGAATGTGCACCTACAAGCCAGTTAATGCCAAGGATTTCCAGCAAAACTAGAAGCTGTGAAGAAGCAAGAAAGGATTCTCCCCTACAGATTTCAAGGGGTTCATGGCTCTCCTGACACTTCAGTTTCAGATTTACAGCCTCAATAATGGTGAGAAAATAAATATTTGATATTTTAAGGTACCCAGTTTGTGACACTTTGTTATGGGAGCCCTAAGAAACTAATATATTACATCCATTAGTCCAAAGTATTTGTTCATTGCTATCTACCTGCAAGACATAAGGAAAATAGATATAATTCCTATTATTATAGAGCATACAAGAAAAAAGAAGCTAGATACATACTATTACAAATTGTGATAAATAGTTTGAAGTAAAAACTAGAGTACAATGCATGATAAAATAGGAGTGGACCTTAATAGATTGAATGATCAAAGATTACCTAAAAAAATAAAGGGAAGGCTAAGAAAGATATCTCCTGGAAGAGTATAAGAAAGATCAATTTACAAATGAAGATCAATTAAGAAATCTGGATTATATCTGAGTATTATTGAAGGATATTGAAGAGTTTTAAGAAGGGACATAATTTATTTTAGAATTTTACAAGTTCATTTCCATGCTGGGTGGAGAATTAATTGAGAGATAAGAAAGAGGGAAAGTAAATGAATCAGTAGGCCATTGCTGTTGACAGGGTGAAAAATTCTGGTGACTTAGAAATGGGAATAAAGAAAAATGGGTTGTTTCAAGCTATAATGTAGAGGTAGACTCAAGAGAATACAACCATCCCTGTTTCCTAACAGTGTCCAAATTTCCTTTCATGGTATTATTATATCCCCACAATACATAGAACTAATAGAAAAAGAAAACCATGTATTTCATTTAACCTGAAAATTTAAAATATTCCAGAAGGTGTCTTTGCCAGAAACTTTCCCCTAACTTATTAGCAGGGATTAGATACATGAAGCATAGCCTATTGGGTGCAGTCTCTCAGATATTTTCATCTTGAGAGAGTGGTGAAAGTTGGAACAGGTGGAGTTTGTTGGCTGAAGGACAGTCTAACTAATCACTTCCTACCATAAGACCATTGCTATAGCTCTTATTTTCTGGCTGGATCAAAGCTTGATTTTTCATTATTTGGTTTATTTGGAGAATCTAAATTTATTTACAATGATTTTACATTTATGTTAGCCAGACTCTGATTCTGTGGTTTGTATACAATTTCCCAGGTTTTGGTTTAAACATCTGAGTGAATGGTGGTGCAAACTAAACAGGAAAAAATGGGGCAGACTCAGGCTTATGGGTGAAAGTGAAAAGTGAATCTTTAGAAATGCTAGTTTGAGGTACCTCTTGATGTTTAAGGAAAGAGTGAGAAGCAGTTGGAAATAAGTGTCTAGTGGTTAAAAACAGAGCATTAAAAATTTAGGAAGCATTATCATATTATGATATTTTAAAGCCATAGAAATTATGGAGAGCCATTAGAAAGAGACAATTGAGAAAGACAGTGTGGAGAGTTAGGACAAACACTGGAAATTCCAACAATTAGAGATGGATCAGAGAGAATAGGAGTCAAATGAGACCAGGATGGAGCAACAGAACAACTATGGCTTCCTAATGGATTTATTTCAGAGCATAGCATGGTCTTACAGAAGAAACTTAAGTGAAAATATATCTCAAGAAGAGAATGACCAACACTATGGAATGCAGCTGAAAAATTAAATAAGATGAGGACTGAAAATTGGACATTTATTTAGCAATAGGAATATCATTGATAATTTTAAAAGAATAGGAGGAAAGATTCTTCAAAGGGTATATTGGACATTACCACTTCAAGCTGATTAGAATTAGAATAGCTCTCTCCTTTGGGGAAGATTGCCAAGAAGAAAGGGAGGCAAGTCTCTCTTTCTCGCTACGGTTTCCATATGAAGTTGTGGTAGATTCATTTTCCCAGTGCCCAGGCAACTTAGGAATAAAAATTTGATCTAGACTCAGTCAAAATGATGCTTCCATATGTGCTTTCAGTCATGAGAGAGTAAGTGAAAGAACAGGTAGAAATTATTCAATGGGCTATGGTGGTGCTATAATGACAAGTGTTGGACAGTTACTGTGGAAGCTTTAGCATCCTCAGTGAATACTTCTTGTGATTGGATTGTAGCTATATGATACCTCTCTTAGTTCCTGTAAAATTTGCTATTTCTACTGTAACATATTACCACAAGCTTAGTGGCTTAATACAACATTTATCTTATACTTGTCATACAAATTTGGATGCCATGTCTTATTCAAGGTATTGGCAGGGCTGTGTTAGGGGAGAATCTCTTTACCTACCTTTTCTAACTTCTAGTGGTCAGCTGCATTCCTTGGCTCTTGGCCTCTGATTCCTTTTTCTTTCTTTCATTCTTTCTTTTTTTAAATGTTTATTTATTTATTTTTGAGAGAGTGTTGGGTGGGGGGGAGGGCAGAGAGAGAAGGAGCGAGAATCCCAAGCAGTCTCCACAGTGTCAGCGCAGAGCTTGAACTCAGGAACCATGAGATTGGGGCTTGAATTTAGGAACCATGAGATCACGACCTGAGCTGAAATCAAGAGTCGGTCATCCAACTGACTGAGCCACCCAGGTGCCCTACCTTACTTCTTTTTCTAATCTACCAACCTAGCATCTTCAGATCAATCAGTTGATCAGTCTCTTTCCATCTTCTTTTCCCCCTCACATTCTGTTGCTCTCATCTTTGCTTCCATTATCACAACTTTTTCTCTAACTTTGATCCTCTTACTTCCCTGTTGTAAGGATCCTTTTGATATGTAGACCCACCCACATAATCCATGATAATTTCCCTATCTCAAGATCCTTAGCTAATCACATCTGAACAGTTGCTTTTGCCTTTGAAGTAATATATTCACAGATTCTTGGATTATGATGAGGACATCTTTGGGGGTACATTATTCTGTCTAAAACAGTTCCTGATTGATTTCCAAATCTGTATCCCTGGGCTGATGGAGATACCTTCCCCAGAATTCTATCCCCTGACATTTTGTGCTTATATTGAGTATTGCATATTTCTCTTGTTTGAAACCAATAATCTTAAATATCCAAGAGTAGGAACCAAAGAAGAGTTGAGTACTCAGTGCAGAAAGTGTGAGAACAATCTGAATGAATGAGATTACAAAATAATATGAAGTGCCTATTTGAAGATTTGAAGTTTAAGAGAATAAATGTAGATAGATGCTAAACTGACTGGTTGGTTTCATTTTCTTGGATAGTATTAAACTGTATTGGTACAGATCTGAAATAAAGAGTGAAATCACTTAGGTTACAGTTTGGTAGCCCAATGAAATGAATATTTTAACTCTTGGAAGACAACTTAATTTCCCAGTGTAACAGCATGTCAAGTGCAATTTATTGATAATCCAGGATTTTCATCCAGAGTTTATGACTGGAGACAAGGCGTCTATTACCCCCAATTCTAAAGAGAGTTCATAGTACTTCCAGTTTCTTTTTTTTTTTTTAATTTTTTTTAACGTTTATTTATTTTTGAGACAGAGAGAGACAGAGCACGAACGGGGGAGGGTCAGAGAGAGAGGGAGACACAGAATCTGAAACAGGTTCCAGGCTCTGAGCAGTCAGCACAGAGCCCGACGCAGGGCTCGAACTCACATACCGCAAGATCGTGACCTGAGCCGAAGTCGGACGCTTAACCGACTGAGCCACCCAGGTGCCCCAGTACTTCCAGTTTCAATAGGTATTCTAAGATGACTGCACTGCCTCAAGTGAATGGCTCCTTAATAAAACAATTATATCAGTGCACTTCTGGATATCTACAAATGATTCTATTAATAGGTATGTTGAAAAGTAGAAATCATCATGGGTAAAAAGCAACTAGGTTGGAATAGAAATGGATGATGCCACTTATTTTGCTCATGCTCTCCGATTGTTAAAGGTGGAAAAAGACCTTGCTCAGATTAAATAAATAGCAAGTGGCAGATCTGAAATTTGCATCTGAATAGTCTAACACCAGAGCCCCACTGTTTTAGTTTTCAGAAATGGAAATCAAATAGTTACAGATTTAAGAGGTAATTTTTAATAGTGGAACTCTATCAGATTTAATTCCAAAATGGAAGTAAACCTACAACACAAATCTTAACATGGAGGAAGTTTCATTTATGAAACAATAGAAGTGGATTCAGATAAAACTATTATATGTGAAAAATATTTGTGTGAAAATGTATCAACATTTTTTGAAGTTTTGTGAATGATAGAGTTATCATCAAATTCAAAGCACAAATTGGAGTCCTAAATTGAGAAATTTGCTGAATAATTCTAGCAAGAAACTTAATAAATGGATAAATTAGTTTCACCAAATCTTTATGCCTTTGTTTCCATGTTCTAGATAATTCTTAAAACAGACACATTTATATAACTTTAGAATTAACCTTATCATTAATTTTTTTTGCAAAATTGTATCTCCTTTCAAATAAGCACACATATTTCTCCTCAAAATAATCTGTAAATCAACATAAATGTCACACTTGAACCAGTAAGGATAGCCATTAGACATTTTCTCTATGAAGTGTGTAATTAACTAATGCTTTTGTACTTTTCAAAGCAGATAGCCATGATTTACCATTGTATAATTGATCTGGTCTTGGAAATTTTCCAATTTGCTGTGAAGGAATTAGCTGAGACTGAAGCCTTCCTGATCTTGGAACTTAACTGGCTTGACCCTTTTCCATGCTGAAGAGAGTTTAATTGATCAGAGAAATAAATGCTCCTTTTGGCCAGTAGACTTTCTAGAGAACCAAACAATCAAATGGTCAACAACCATCTTAACCAGATCAGATTGGCCAGTCAGCGGTTTCATCCATTGTTCTGTTACAAACATTTAAATAGTACCATAAAACTAAATTGCCTTCATTGAGGTTTATTTGGTACACTTGGTTTGTATGGCAGGTTGAATATTTTAAAAATTAAATTCAAATTAAATTTCAAAATAACATGTTTTTTTTTTCTTGAATAAACATTGCATTGATTTTTAAGTGTTTTTCTTGTGACTTGAATTATGGCAAATTGTCTCCATCCTCATATGGAAAGATACTTAAGTAATGTCACTAATGTATCAGGAAAACAGAGGTGGAAACATCAACAATAGAAGTCTTTTGTAACTATCCTCAGATATGATTTTTCTTTGTCTGGATATGAGTCGCCACTGTGGTAATAACTCAGCAGTCTGTTTTGGTAATTAGAACAGGTGACAGAGGCAGAGAATGTTCTTTCTCTTCTGCAGTCTTTTTTGAAGGAAGATGAGCCAAGACTTTCTGAAAGCATTGTGGGTGTTAAAAGAAATTTAGTTACATAGTTTATTGTCAAACTTAATTCTTGATTTCATATACTCACTGACCCATTTACATTTTGCATTTGTGACTTGAAGAATAAACTGTGAAATATTGTAAGAAATCAGTCACCAAAAAGCTGCAAACTGTAGGTATTCTTATTTTTCATATAATACATAGCCAGATTGAATCATGGGATGTATAACCTAATTAAACCTGACAGTACATACTAACATTAATGTACAACTTCACTGCTTTTAAAAATGTGTCAACCTTATGTATTTTTTATTCTTAATAAATAACACAGATAAATTGTGGCTTGTTTTTACATTTTCACTATAGACTCGATGTGAAACATTTTAAATATTAAAATGATACTTGTCAAAGTACAGTAATTTGAAAGCTGAATCAATATACATAAAGTCAAGAAACAAGTAAATTTTTAGATATCACATGTCGTTAGTGTAACCAAAATATATCTGTCTGATTTTTAACTTATGTGCAGCATTTTACGGAATATTAAGCTGTAATGATTGGTGGACAATATAAGAACATTGATTTTAGGCTAATTAAAAATAAGAGGTTTTTAAAGTTAATTTTTAAGTCATTATCAGAATTTTATATGCCACCAAAATTTAACCCAAACTCAAAATCATTTGTAATCGTTGAATTTTGACTGTTAAACTTTACTTATTATGAATGGGCAAATGCAATCAATTACATTTGAAGTATAGAGAAGAAAACAATGTACAACCAAATACAAGATTTGTCTACCAATGAAATTTTTAAAAATATTATGTAGTGCTTATTAGGAGTAAACTGTGGGTAAGTTACTAAAGTCAAATACCCAGTTGCCTCTTATTATTTTGGGGTGAGGTAATATCCTGAACAACAGCTCAATTACGGTAATTATATTAAATTATATTTTCTTTGTAAATGGTGATCTGTGTCTGTTATTAGGCTATTGGCTTTCAACACGAAATCTACCTTTCTCTCCTTTTGTGATGGCTGTTACCCTGCAAATGACAGCTCTTTCTTTCTCAGCTACCTTCTTGGTAGATTCTGCCAACAGGGAACACTAGAGGAAGACTGGCAGGTAGGAGAAGGAAGAACAATACTACTTCCTCTTTTGGTGGCTTGTCTCCCTAGGAACGAATCTTCACTGTTGACCAGACACTAGCTTCTTTTGGCACTTCCAGAGCCGGCCTCATTGTGCCCCTCAGAGGTACTGGCAGCTCCAGAGCTGTGTCCTCTCCTCAGAAGTCTCAGCTCCAGTTCTGTGGCACCACACCTTTATGGTACCAGCAGAAACTGGGCTCCTTAGACGTCACAGTTTCAGCTCCATAGGGCCTCACCTTTCTCTGTTCATTCAGCCCTGGATGAAAAAAGATGGCTGCTTTGCACTGTTCTTTGTTACCTGTGCTTTTCCATTTTGCTTTGTTAGCCTCCAACACTCATGCTCTAGCTCCTTAAATTCTTCTTGTTGAAAACCCTAATGTGGTTTCTATTTTGCTGACTAGACTGATTGATACACAGCACATATTTATCCTTATTTATATTTGCCATACCTAGAACTATGTTTGACACTTAAAAGGCACCTGGTATTTGTTGAATAAATATTTATTTTGGTTCTAAATAAAATCAGTGAAATGGGAAAGAAAATGACATGAATGCTCAGTGCAAAAAAACATGCTTCTTTCATTTTCCTTCCTTCTTCTCTATCTCCCTCTCTCCCCTTCTTTCTGCCTCTCTTGATCTCTCTTTTCTTCCTTACTTCTAAACTTTTTTTTCTTCCTCTATTTCATTTATTATCTTACTTAAATCCCCAGAGCAACTGGGAAGTAAATATTATTATCTCATAATTCATAGGAAAATAAACTGAGTGAGAGAAAATTAAAGTGACTTGCCCAAGTGAGAAATCCACTAAATTGTAAAGAAGGATTTGTACTCTCTGGGCCTAAAGTTCAAACATGTTCTATTACAGGGATGCCTCGGTGGCTCAGTCGATTAAGTGTCTGACTCTTGATTTCGGCTAGGGTCATGATTTCACAGTTTGTGAGATCGAGCCTTGCATCAGGCTCAGTGCTACCAGCATGGAGCCTGCTTTGAATTCTCTGTCTCCTTCTCTCTCTGCCCCTTCCCACTCACACTGTATCTAAATAAATAAATAAATAAATAAATAAATAAATAATAAACCTTAAAAAAAACAAAAACATGTTTTATTATCTCACATTTGATATAGGAAATAAAAAAAATAGCAAAATAGCGGGAGAAATTCCTTCTTCTGTATTTTCTAGAAAATATCATTCAGCATTAAAAATATCTTGCAATTTCATTTCAATGCCTAGGGTTTGACTATCAATTTTTGATAAGAATTATTGTTATTGATATCCATTTCTAATTTAAAAATTAGAAACCTAGGGGCGTTGGGCAGCTTGGTCAATTGAGAGTCCAACTCTTGCTTTCAGTTCAAGTCATGATCCCAGGGTCATGGTACTGAGCCCTACATTTGGCTCTGTGCTGGGCATGGAGTCTGTTTGAGTCACTTTCTCTCTCCCCCCCCTCTCTGTCCCCTCCTCTACTCATGCTCTCTTTCTAAAATAAATTAGAAACCGAAATATTCAAATATAATTGACATGGGTACGTGCTTTGCTAAATTGGCTACTAAGGTCAAACCATTTATTTTGAGATTTAAAAAAAAAAAGCATTATGTTATTTTACTACTCCTAGCTTGTCCCTGGTTTCACAGAGAAAGGAAAAAGCTGTATTGGAGTCTCTCTTACCTATAAGTGTTGAATTGAATTGCATCCCCCAGCTATGTCCTGCCATATGACTACTTCTATATAAAGATGTTTCATCAGAAATTTAATTTTTTAAAAAAGTTCTTACACTATACAGTGATTAAACCATACATATGTGATTTCTCTATTTAAATGGTGTGGTTAATGTTTTTAATATCTAATTGTATATTTAATATTGTACAGCTGAGTTCATGCAACTTTAAGAAATTTGTATTATGTACTCACTGTATACCAGCCACTGGAATTTAGGGATATAATAATAAAGACAGAGCCTTTGACATCAAAGAGCTTACAATTTTTTGATCATATTGAACGTTACTAAATTAAATAATGAGAAAAAACATAGGGAAGAATATATAGAATCTTTATAAGAGAGAAGGAAAATGTAAATGTTATGAACTAAGCCCTTGGTTATGGCCTACACCTTTACTTAGAGAAAACAGCCTCAGATACATTTCAGTCATCATCACAATCAGTCCTTTGTGGGCCAACTGATAGGAACTTCTGGGGAAGAAGTCGGTAACCTAGTACAATAAAGATATGAATGTTTTATTAGATGGGTAAAATGAAATCAATTAGGTAAATAGAAAGGATACCTAAACATAATAGTGGTTTAACTAATTCTCATGAAGGTAGGGTCTTTGAACAATTTAATGTCCAAGAAATCAGGAATGCATCACTGGGATTTAAACTCTAAAGATGAATACCTCAGTATAAACTATACCTCATTTAAGCAAGTGTTTACAGAGCAAGTTACTTAGAATCCTGAATTCTTTTTGTCTAAATCTGCCTCTGACCCAAAAGATCACATCCCTTAATCCTTCTAGCTATGAACAAAACTTCTAGCTGTTAATGAACTTCCTGACCAACCTGTATCTAGTTCTAAGTACTGTCTCACTTGATAAGATGTCCAGTCTTAAAGCCTATTTCTTCTACTCAAATGTATTTCATCAAAGCCCAGTATCATAGTTCTAAAAAGGTGGGAGAAATGGAGAATGGCAAAATCATAGGAGAATCAGAACAATTCCTAGAAGCTTTCGCAGGGTATACCTTTACAGTTTAGGTGTTTTTGTTTACAATGACCTTCCTTTCCAGGCATAAATTCCTTATTTGATTGATATTGTTGTGACTTGGAATTTACTCTTGGCCTAAGATTTCAAGTAAATTTTTCACGAAGAGCATTTTGGGTGTTATGTTTATTTATCATCATCATCATCATCATCATCATCAATCATCATTGGAGAGACAGCACAAGGTGGGGGGGAGGGGAAGAGGGAGAGAGAGAGAATCTTAAGCAGGCTGCATGCTCAGTGTGAAGCCCAACAGGGAGCTCAATCTCATGAACCACGAGATCATAACCTGAGTCGAAATCAGGAGTTGGATGTTCAATACACTGAGCCACCTAGGCACCCGGGTGTTAAGCATTCTGCATCTGTGTATGCCATTTTGTTGCATTCACATACAGGTGAAAGGTAGTTTGGATATGGAATTCTGTGTCATAGTGTTTTCTTTCACTACTCTGGGTGCTGCTTCATTGTTACATACCATTCAAGACTGCATAGGAGAAGGTGAAGTCAAATCCAGTTTTGCTTTTTTTTTAATATAATATTACTTGTAATTCCTTGGATTATTGTGGAAATGCTTCTCCTTATCCTAGAGTTTGAAAACTACTGTGAGATATTTTATTTTTGTACATTTTCATGCTATAGTCATTTTTTCCCATTGGTAATGCTTTCTTCTATTACTTATTAATTATCATTTCTTCCTAGGCAGTTCGCCAGCACCATCTTTTCTCTCCTGGTGAACGTTACTTTATCCTTTTCATCCAAGTTCTTAGACTATTTTCCTATTACATTTTCTACTACTGTAATTCGATTTTTCTATGCCAAACTTCTACCTAATGCTCTCATTGTGATTTTTAATCCATATATCACTATTTTGCTCTACTTGAAATTTTTTCTGATCTCAAAATATTTCATAATCTGATATATATTTTAGCCTCATTTATGCAACAATTTCTTGAATTATGTTGAGAGCACAAGCCTAATACATTCTTTTATTTTTTTTTTAAGGAAAATTTAATTCAAGTGGATACTTTTGCAATTTCCTAAAGTGATTCTCATCTTTCTGAGCCCTGGGAGCTTTTCTAAGACATTATGACTTTTCTTGTGTTTTCAAATCTTGCAAGAGCTGTATTGACTCATCCTGTTTTTCTTATATGCCTTTAATCCAAAGTGTACTGCAACTGGGTTATGTAGGAGTTTATTGACTGAGGTCACTTTCTGAGTTTTTGTTACTAGAATCTTTGAGTTGTAAGAATACTTTACCTGTACATAGAGTTGTTTTGTTGTTTCCTGTTTATTTTTGATGCAATAGCCTGGTAGCATGAGGTAGTATGAGGGATTAGGAAGAAAGATGGAATAATTTTTATTCAAGGTAAGTGATTTCATCTCTGTAACATAGACATGGAACAAACATCAGCTGAAAAACAGCTACCTTTCATACCTAGATTACAGAATTGGGGCATGTTTGGCATTGGAGGAAAAGATACATTATTAAAAAATATTATATATCCTATAAGTAATGACATTATTGAATTGTGCATGACACTTCAGGGGTTGGCTTTGGTTTTGCACTTTTACTCCAGACTTCAATATGCCTGCCAGTATATTCTCTACCCAGTGTTTTGTGGTTGGGGTAGGGCTGAGAGAGCCAGTGCCAGACAGAGGAAATGTAGCTAAGTATAACCAAGAGTGAATTTCTTGAGTACAGAATTAAACTAAGGCAGTTGTTGATGTTGAAAAATAAAATAATGAGCAATGCCAAATCTACTTCAAGGCTTCCAATAGGTAGGAAGTTAGGGGGGGGGTTGCCAGACCTGAAAGTGGCCAAATGAAGTGCGTCAAGTTTAGAAGCCAGCAATTAAGAAGTAGGCTTATGAGAATATGTGTAAGGAAGTTGACTACAACTCATCAAAGAGGGAAGGGAAAGACTTGAATGAGTCCAGAAAGGGTATTTATATATCATTTTATATAAACTGACCAGAAGAGTAGACACAGTGAATCGGCCTGACTTTAAGGGCAAAGAGAAGAAGGGACATAGGTGAATACTAGACACCAGCATTTTGGCAGATAATTAGCTTTAAAAATGCACGATATTGGCATACCCAAACCATAAGACAAAGGGTTCCACAGTTCAACCACAAATTTATGAAGGCAAAGTTCATTTTCACAGGTGATGAAAAGCAAGCTGATTTGTTTGTAATCTCTTTAATAATAAAATATTAATAAAACTATTAGTTAACTTTGCTGTGGGTTAATGTGTTTTTTTATTAGTTTCCATAAATTTCCCTGGAAATTTATTTTTGGAAAATGTAGTGATAATTATAATTACACTAAGACCTTAGTCCTCATACACTCAGGAAATCAGAAAACTAAAATACAAATTTATTTGGCAATCAATAGTGGTCTTTTCCCTGAACAGCAAATAGGTTGAACTTTTATAGAATGTATAAATTGTTTCCATATAAAATAAGTTTTCTCACAGAACTTAAGAAATAAGAAAGACAAAATATAAATTTACTTCTTTTGACATGGTGTTGTTTTTATTTACCCATTAGGATGAGGTGAATTCCCTGTCATTACCATTTATGGGACTTTATTCTAACCTGATTCTAAAATCTCACTGTTAAGTTCCCATATAAAGTAGGTTAAAAGGATAGAATTCTTTCAGTTAAATCCAGTCCTAGAGAGTTAACTTTTCCAACTGCATGAATGGCGGTGAATACCTGGGACAAAATTTCGTAGGACGTGAGCACAGAAGGAAGAAAACACTTTAAAAAGTGAACACATGTAGTTGTTTGTTTAGGCAAACAGTGTAGCCCTCAGATCTTCAAAATCGTTTTGTTCTATGAACATGATCTATCAATTTTGGAATAATGAAGTGTAGCAAAGGTCGCATCTGTAAAAGATGGGCTGCAAGAAGTGATGACACTACAATAATCCTGTTATCCTCCCTCAACTTTAATTTCATTTTATTGAGTTTAAAAATGTGAAGGTGAAAGGGTAACTGCATTCTTTTCTCCAACACCCATGTAAGCTGTAGTCCCCAGAGCATGGCATTACATTGAGAACTACAGTAATTGTGTTAGTGATGAAAGTGTACTGCCCAAGCATCATCACCTTTCCTTATACATTGCCAACATCAGCTAAAATGGTCAGGACCGGTCCTTTAACTCTTTCTGACATTGTATGTAATTTTTTCGTTGGCTATACCTTCCCAATGAGCCAAACTAAGTATTTTGTTTCCTTCTTTACATCTCATCTTTTAAAATATGTACTTTGAAATGTTTTAACAGTTGTAAGTTATTACAAGATAAAGTGGCAGTGAGAATCAGAAGAAAGGGGAAAGGGAGAGAAATTGTAAGATGAGTTAGGAATCAAAATCTATGCCATAGGAATTTTTCACAGATTGAAATTCTGGGCTTTTTTTTTAAGTCAAGTGAAAGAAGAAAACACAAGAGTTTCATCACTGTTTCTTATTTTCTACTGAAGAGTGATTGTACAGTTTCACTGATGTTAACAGGCAGAAGCAACAAAAGCTATTGCAGAACTCATATTTATCTTTAAGATTCCTGGAAAATTTGTTTCCTCCTTCATAAAGCAGTTTTAACATTTTACATGTTTCAAATTACTACCCATGGGAAAAATTAACTAAAATTCCCATCATGTTATCTGTGATTTTGCCTGTTTCTGACTACATTACCACATACTCTACTTTAATAAAAACAATGCACATCCCAAAATGTCCACAAAATAAAAGAACTAGTTGCATAAGGAGGTGCACAATTTTTTCAGTAAGTAGACCCAAGATAACTTTTCTTACAAGTTTTCGTTTTTTAACAATGTGTGTGAAGAAGACTTCCTAAGTAAACCTACGCTAGAAATGCAAGATCATATAATGTCTGCATCAACATTAATATACTAGCATCATTAGTTTATATTACCCTTATACTGTTTGGCAGTATACTGTTTCCTATCCATGAAACAAAGTCCAAGAACAGGTCAATAAAGTTTGCAAATTATTTTATGTGGCCACTGAAAGATTATTCCCCCAAGCAAATTAAATATAATATATCTCACAGTAACCAATAAATCAATAATGGAAAATCTACCAGATCCTAATATAGAATTTTACAAAGTAGCCAATAGGGAATGTAAATAGCAATCAGGATGGATCAAGTTTTCATGGCATGGTTATGAATAGCCTTTTGTATATAAATCAGTTTAGGTCATTAGGTTATATTGCTAATGAAATGGGAATATAATATTCAATCCTTATGCAGACTTCCTTCATACAGATGGAAAGTATTTAATAACCACAGGCAAAGCCCTCATTCACATGTCAATAAAAACATATCACTACTAAAATATAATATATACTGTTGGCATGTAAGAATGATTATGTTCATAATGATAATTTTTATAATAAAAGTGACAACACTGTGATTACATTGTTAATAATGGTAATAAATAATAATGATTTTATTATCATTAAATCATTTACTACCTATGGAAAATATTAGATAATTCATTACCAATAGCAAGTAATCATTAAATCATTAAATCATGCATTATCTATGACACATATGGCATATATTATGCTATTTAGATACATACTTATGTTTAGAAGGGAGATATTCCTTTTTTATAAAGAGCTTCGGTGAGTAATTAGCAAAAATAAAAATAGAATAAATTATATATTGGAGGCATTAGATACACCACTGACAGTGTTACCAAAATAAATCTCTTTCTGGAAATCCTTGACTGCTCTGTCTATGGAGAAAGGTCACTTATTATGATCATTATAGAGCATGCATTGACAATGACCATTTCAGTGCAGGATTCAAGAGGACTTGAACTTATAATACTTAATTGTCCAAATTGTGAAGAAATTTGCAGACTAAGAGTAAAATTGATGTTATCTCTACAGTTTCAATAAAGGATCAAGGAATATCGCACCCTTTCAATGCTTCTCAATTAGATAAAAATATCTGAATCTCTGTCATTATTGAGTGTGCTTTCTCTCTCTCATATATAGATACAGGTAGATTGATAGATTATAGATATAGATATAGATATAGATATAGATATAGATATAGATAGATATAATCAATGGCTTTCATATCACCAGTATCCTTTGTAGTTAATCCATACCTTCATTTGTAACTATTAAGACAGCTCTCTTTCAGGATATTTTCTGTCTTGATATCCCTTGTTGTTTTCTCCTTTCTTCTACCCACCAAGTTTAAATTCATCCATTGATTCAGCATGCCATCTTCCACTTTTTTCATACCTTTAGGCCACACCTCTCTACAGATGCCCTAAATTATGTCTATAATTCCAAACTCTCTCAAGTATGGCCTTTCAAACACATTAATTTCTCATTTATCTCTTAAACTCAACTTGTCTAGAACTAATTCAATCATCTTCCTCTTTAAACACTTTTGACCTCCTCCTCCTTCAAATCTACTCCTGTTTCTCCAGTTTCCAGATCAAAGCCTTGCTTGGAGTAGTACTGAGTGTTCTTTCCACTTCCCTGTTCACATAGAATAATGCCTCAATTTCTGTCAACTACAGATCCGTCACATTTCTCTTTTCTGGGTCTCATTTGGCCTTTTCTGCCACCATCCTGAATTGGGAACCATTTTTCTCATATTTTGTCTTTTCTATAGTCTGCCAATTGGCATCCCTGTCTCAAATCTCACTACCTTGAAATTAAGAGTCAGTCTTGGGGCACCTGTGTCGCTCTGGTGGTTAAGTGTCCAACTTTTGGTTTTGGCTCAGGTCATGATCTCATGGTTCATAAGCTTGAGCCCTGCATAGAGCTCCATGCTGACAGCACGGAGCCTGCTTGGGATTCTCTCTTTCCCTCTCTCTCTCTCAAAATAAATATATAAAATTAAAAAATACTCAGTCTCATTTTCATATATGATTATTTTTTTTATTTTTTTTTATTATTTTTTTTTTTAAATTTTTTTTTCAACGTTTTTTATTTATTTTTGGGACAGAGAGAGACAGAGCATGAACGGGGGAGGGGCAGAGAGAGAGGGAGACACAGAATCGGAAACAGGCTCCAGGCTCCGAGCCATCAGCCCAGAGCCTGACGCGGGGCTCGAACTCACGGACCGCGAGATCGTGACCTGGCTGAAGTCGGACGCTTAACCGACTGCGCCACCCAGGCGCCCCATTTTCATATATGATTATTATTCACACACCATTCTTCCCTCATCCTGATACAGTCAAGCTTTCCCAAACTGTGCCCTGATCAATCCTTCCAGGCTAATATTTGATTACTCCCACATGATCCAGAAAATATTCCAATGATTCCTCAAATATGCCACTTCCTTCTCCACTTTTTCATCTTTAGTCATAAATGTATTTTTCCTCCCTGGAATGCCAACTGACATCCTCCCCATTCTTTGAGACTATGACCTGTTTTTATTATCAACATTTCTGACACTAAATTTGTGGGTTTTCCACACAGAGCAAGTCTCCAGTTCTCTGCAGACACCAACTGGTGTCGACCTTGACAGTAATTATTCAGAGTTAACCCAGACTCCACAGGATAAGGGCTCAGTCCCACCAGGTTGCTCCATCTTCAGATGCCAGTCTCAAGTCCCAGGTGTCACCTGTACTTCTGACTGACCAGCTCTAAACTGAAGTTTCCCACAATCCCCTCCTTGGTTTTGATAAAACTCATAAAACTGAAGGAAAAATTTTACTGACATTTTCCAGTCTGTTATAATGGATACTATATACAAATGAACAGCCAGATGAAGAAGTACATGGGGCAAAGTACAGAAGGGTTCTAAGAACAGGAGTTGAGATACACCACTCTCCCAATACGTGGATAAGTACACCAAATCAAAAACACTCTCTGAACATCATAATTTAGGGTTTTTGTTGTTGTTGTTGTTGTTTTGTTTTGTTTTATTTGTTTGTTTGGAGGTTTCATTATATAGGCATGCTTGATTAAATCACTGGCCATTACTGATTGACTTGGCCTCTAGCCCCTCACCTCCTTCAAGAGGACTTAGGGAGGAGGACTGAAAGTTCCAAACTTCTAATCATGCCTGTCTTTTGGTGACCACCTCCCATCATGAAGCTACCTAGGGCCTCCAGCTACTCATCATTTCATTAACATACAAAGAATGCTCTTATTACACAGAGATTCTGAGGGTCTCAGAAGTTCCTGCATCAAGAACCAAGGACTAAGGCCAATATTATAACCAAAGATGCTTGTATCATCCCTATCATTCAAGATATCCCGAGGGTTCTAGAAGCTATTGTCCTAGGAATGAAGGATGAAGAACAAATATGTAATACTCATTATATTACCATATCCTAGAGAGTCACTTAAATGTCACCTTTCCAGGGTTACTTCTCTGATTTTCCAACATTACCACAGTATTCTCCAAATCCCTTCAGCACCTTCAAATAATTTTCTTATAGCACATTTTACAAATGCTTTTGAAAAGTTATTTGTTTGTATCAGCATCTCCTACTGAAATGCAAGCTGTCTAGTAACAATGCGGTGCATTATACACCATAATTACCCCCCCCCGATACATTGTACTTCATAGGATATCAACACATATTTATCAAGTAAATGAATTGTTGATATAAAATTTACTTATTGCATTGCTCACAACATAGATAATAACAGAAAACAAAAGGTCTGTGAAGACAAAAAAAAGCAAAGAAAATGAAGAGAAAAAGTCAGATACTGGAGACTATATGAGTCTGAACAAGTCACTCATCTGTTCTAAATGCAGGTTATTTTCCAGTAAAGGAAAAAGTTGGCCTAGATGATCTCTTAGGTTGTTCCTAGCTCTAACATTCTATAATTTCACGATTCACTAGAGACTATCATAAGTCAATGCAAGTGGTAGGACATGCCTCCAGCTCCTGGCTGCACCATGCACTTTTTTCAGTCCTCTCCAGCTATGCTTCTATAGACAGAAAGTCAAAGTGATAAAGTGATTTAATTCAGCATGCAAATGAGCACAGCTCATAGCCTAAAAGAAATCATGCTGTGGGCAGGTAGAGAAAATTGGAAAGATGATCCACAACTCTACAATGTGTTGGTTTAGAGTAAATAATTTTTCATATATTAGATGTATAATCTCTATTAATTGAAGTAAAGAAAAATAGGCCGCTTAACAAGTTATTTTAATATGTATATGTATATTATATAAACAAATACATTCACAAGCTCTCATTGTGATTTTACTGTTGTTCACTATATGCTTTTATAAGTAACCAAGTATAACATTTCTGGTCCCAGTTTTCACATCCACATCTCTAAATAATTGACATCTGTCATTTTGTATGAAAGCTTAGTTTCATTACGTTCAGGAAAAATGCTGAGTTGGTGGGGGTGGTGATATGTTGTTACTCTATTCCAATAAGACTTCAATTAATCATCATTTAAAGCATAATAGGGCTCCTTAGTAATTAGGCTGGAACAAATCCCCAAATTGCCTGGAGTTTCTTGTAAAGACATTTGCAACTTTTAATGCTGGTACACTAAAATATCACACAACAAATCTCAGCGAGCTTTGCCATTTTCTTCCAGCTACTCTTCGCTTCATTCCCTCTGACACTCATATTTGGAACATTTTTTCCAAAAAAACATGGATAGTTATTTTGTTTCCAAATCATGCAGTTAATGCTATATTATTCTATATTTTGAAACTTAAAAAACAGAAAACAGAAAGTACACAAGGATAAGTTAAAAATAGTTTCAATACTCTTTCTGTGCATGGATGGCATTGATCTTGTTTATCCCCTGGGGAGCATGGGGATCATTAGCCTAGAGCCCTACAACATTCACCTGCCTGGTTAAATAGCTTTGAGTCTTATCATCCTCATACAATGATCTTTGTAAAATGTAAGAATGTCCATGTCCTCTCCCAATTAAAACACTTCTGCATCTTCCTTTTCTCCCTAGGATGTGATAAAAAGTCTTTAAGATGCTTTCTGAAGGTCCTTTATGAGATGGCTACTTACTGCTGATTTTTCCATTTCTATCTCTTGCTATTCCTGCTTTGCTGTTCCCCACATCCCACAATCTTTTTTGTCCATGTCCATCTATTTTCAGATCTTCTACTAGGTGGCTATGCTTTTTTTTCTCCTAGGACTTTGCATATCCATTTAAGTTTGCTTAGGACATTTTCTCTTTTCTGCCACCCTCTTTGTCTTGTTAAATCCCACTCATCCTTGATACATCATTTTAGAACTCATTTCCTCTGGATTGAACAAGATAAGCTCCCTTGGTGAATGAAACCCATCCTTATCTTGATCCATGCCACTGAATTTTATGGTCAGTTTGTCTTTCACATTGGATCCATGATTATTATACTTTGAGGTAATAAGAATCATCGAGAAAACTTATGTGCAATTTTTCCAGCTTCATCCCAAGGCATTGTGATTGCATGGGTCTAGGATAGAGCTCAGGAATGGGCATTTTAAAAGTACCCCGGTGCTTCTTATGTAGGTGTTTGGACTGGAAGAGATGTTTATTTGCTGTTGTATGTTTGGCATCTTTTAGGAAGGTTGTCTCATAACAGATGTTTAATATTTGTTGAATAAATACATGAGAGGAATCTGGTTGATGAGGAAAATAACTGATTTTTATGTAGAGGTAATAGTAAAAGCAAGAAAATAGATGTCTGGAATCTGAGCATTTGCTGGGAAACCTTCAAAAACAATTCCTCCTTCCAAATGTAAATCTGTCAAAATTCAGTGTCAGAGAAGTAATGTGTATATAAGGAATGGGCTAACCTGAAGCTATTCTATCTGTGCAGTAATAATGGGAGGTTTTCTAGCTGGCATAAATTATCTTCTCTATGGGTTTTAGCAAAGGACAACACAATTGGTTGGGTTAGAGTTTGTGGATAGGTAGCTGAGAGGAAGGAGAAGAATGGAGGCCCAGGTCTACAGAGTTTTATAGGCTATATGATAGGGTTTGGGCTTCATCCTAGAGATGTCATCCTGGTCCCAGGGAATACTGCCTAACTCAGAACACTGCCTGGACATGGGATATTAACACTTACCAAAACTTCAGAGGCTGGGGTCACTTTTTCTTGGTTCCCTGCCCTGTGCGAACCATGTGATTGATGCTGTTGCTTCCTTCTCTGGCTCTCTCTTCTAGCATGCAGGGGCCGCTGCCAGTGCTGCTGTCACTGCAGACCCAAGCCAGAAGGAAGGCCTGACTCCTCAGCCAAATTACTGAATAGTTTTTCCAAATCTCCACTGAATCCTGTGAGGCCCAGGAGGCCACTGTCTTCTAGAACTTGAACCGTTCTCTCCTTCAAGTGCCTTTCATCATCCATTTCACCCTGACAATACTCTAGTTTGCATTTTCCTGAACCCAAAGTCACTCTTCTCTCTTGCTTCATAAGGGCAGCATTTTGGTTTATCTGTCTTGAGTCTTTTTTTGTTCCTTAACACTTATCCTTCTTGGAATTTGACAATAGTAATAAATGACACTCTCCTCATATCCAAATTTGTGAAAAATTGATTGACAAACATGAGTAACATAGCTGGAGATACAAATATTAGCTTTGTTTTTTATAAGAGCAAAAATTTGGGGAATGTGGGCTGAGATGTTCAGAGAAGTGAAATTGTTAACATTTTTATCCAGGATTAGGTTGCATACCCTAGGCATGCATTGGACTGGACACCTGTATGCCTTTCCCCAAGGGCCTATACCATAACATTTACTGTGCATAGCACAAAGAAATCCATGGCACATGTTTTGTGCCCAGAATGATACCCCCCCACCAAAAAAAAAATCTGGAGGGGCTGCCTGAGCCACACATGCTCAGCTCATTCTCCCAAGCTCACTGAAGTCAGTCTGCAGCTTAGATTAAATAAGATGGAGAGAGAGGCCAGAATTATTAAAGAATGTCCCTCTCTGTGGGAATATGAATGGGGAATAAGTGGTCTGCCCAACAGTCCATAATCATTTTCTATGACCATCCCTCCACCTTCTCTCTTTAAGTTTAAAGTCTTCCTTCCCCCTTCACTTTCTCAAACACATTATGTGTATATCCTCAGCCCCATCTATGTCTAAATCATGAGCTAGAATCAGGCTCTCAGTCAGCATCCCCAGTGCCATTTTAGAATCTTTACTCATCACCTTCTGGTGAAAAATGTGTTTTTTAGACGCTTACACTCATTTCTATCACTATATACCTAGTGCTTCTTGCTGTTATCTCTGTCCTTCCTTAACTCCAGTATTTGCCTGTGACTCTCACTGTGCTTCTCCATACCTGCACTTCATGCAGTGGTCTGAGCTGACAATCCGCCCACCCAAACCATTTATACCCTCAAGCACATCACAAACACATGCAGTTTAGCTCCAAAAT
Organism: Panthera tigris; assembly: GCF_018350195.1. Taxonomy (NCBI): domain Eukaryota; kingdom Metazoa; phylum Chordata; class Mammalia; order Carnivora; family Felidae; genus Panthera; species Panthera tigris. Next base: position 86,242,027 of record NC_056666.1, read on the forward strand.
CACTAACTGAGGCATGCCACCTCTGCAAATAACTTCCTCCACATACATATGTTTCTCATCCTCATTGGCTCTTCCACCACATTCGTCTTTTCTAACTTTTAAAATCCTTCAGACACTCTAGCCTTCACCACCTCTCCTCTTCACTGTATAGCCAGCATCACATCATTTCAAATACTACCTTACAAATATATTTATTTTTCTATACCCACTGCAATCAGGCCATATCCACAGACGAAAATGCCAAAACGTGAATGTGCCCATCTCTTTTTTTCTCCTTGCCTGTGTCCATACTGATGAGCGTACTTAAAGTGATCACATGATTAGAAGTAACAAATCCACTGATACAGATTTCTCATGCCTCTTAACATTATCTGACAATAGGATTAGGCTTCTCAAGTTGGTTTACTCTTCAGTTATCCAGAACTTTGATAATTTCTCATTAAATCAAGCCTCTGAAAATTAATCTAAGTTTGTGTGTATCTCTGTGTGTGTGTCTACCTGTGTGATAGGGGAGGGGGGAGAGTTTTCTTCACTTTCTTCTTTCTTCTTACTATTAGTCACCCAAAGAGGGCATATTGTACTTGAAAGCAATCCCATTGTTGCAGAAACACTTTAAGATTCTTAGATTTTGCCAGCAGGTAATCCTGAATTTATAATGATCTAAGATCATGAATTAAATCTAAGCTCAGATGAATGTCTGTCTGCACTGTTGATTTGTCTTTACAAATAACCAGCAAACAGGGGTAAAGGACTTTTTAGTTAAAGTAACATGTCAATTAAAACAAAATGAAAAAAAAAAGTCACAAAGGTCTTAATGTGTTAATAAGTCATCTCATTCATTATTGGTATTTAACTCTTACTTTTTAATAAATATTTTTTACTCTGATACCTTTATTTACTTGGTTTATATTTTGAGGGAAGAGTTGGCCATAAACATTGATCTGAAATCTGGTGATTTTAGGAACTTAAAACTTCCTGTTGAGACATTCAGAATGTATTTGTGGTAGAGGGATAAATGTTATAATAGAAATCCAGGTTAGAGTCATAATGTCAGGAAACATTAAATTCAAGTTCTCCCACTTTATAAGTTCTATTTAGTATTCAGTAGAGTCCTCCAGGTGATATTCTAATAATAGGCCTTGACCCATGCCATATAAAGTTATGAAATAGTAGTTTACCATATTACATGACAACAGAAGATATTCTCTCTCTCCTCAACTCTGCAAGGTCATTGGATATTTTGATTGCTGTTCTCAAAAATTCTCAAAAATGACCCAGAATGAGGGTTGGAAAACTCATAAGGCTTCATCATCTGTTTTTCTTCTCTTAGAGATAACACCCCCCCACTTTCTGATGTCCAATTCTGAGAACCCTTACTTCCTGAAGTCTCACAACTTTTTAGGTTGTTAATGTTGAGCCACATATATAGACTGTATGAAACCCTCATAGAAGAAAACAGAATTCAGAATTCAAGCCTGTACCTTTTTATCCCTTTAATCATCTATAATATCATACGAGCTAGATATCCCCAATCCCTTCTTACAACCAAGGAAAACCAGGCTCATGAATTCATCCTACTTGAATAGGAAAATGTAGTAAATTGATAAGAATCCAGGACTTGAAACCATATTGCTACACTGAATATATTTAATTATATTTAAGTATTTAATGCTTCATTTTTGTTAACAATATTACAGCATAGATACACTAAGAAAGGCACTATATATATTTAGTCCTTTAAATCTAAGAATGAGAGTAGAAAATATCTTTTAAATAATCATATTTTATTAATTATGCTGATTTTTAGTGGAAATCAATTCAAATTCTTCTACTTCAAATCTACATGTACTATCAATCAGTCTCCAATTCCAAATTAAAGACATTTTACAGTAATTTGTAAGTGTCATCCTGGTTTTAATATGTGTCTTGATATCTATAATAAGGTGTTTGATTTTTATCCCCCAACAGTAACTATGGGTAAAGCTGGGGGACATTAATGCATTTCTTGAAAAACAATATTCAATAATTGAGATGAACTCTTCAGTTCATATGTTTTGAAGATTTCATCATTATGCCCCTAAACATGAAAATCAATATTCATTCCTTGAAATAAAGTTCATTTTGGTTAGAGACCACTATGACATTCCTTTCCCAGATTTTTAATGTCTACCCAGTAGAGGTGTGTTAACTGAATCTTCCTTGTCATTTTTGTATGATGGATTAAGGAGAGAAAGAATTGTCTTCCTCCCATGTATAATAGAATTCCCTAAGTAGAAATTTTAGCCAATCATTATGTATTTCTTGGCTTCACATCCTCAGATATGAAAGCTTTAATGTCTGCTCCACCCCCAAATGAAACCAAAGTTTAATATGACAATAATAGATTATAGTTTGTGTCATTACATTCACCAATCAAAAACAACAAGTGTGTAACTGTGATACCTTATACTACAATGAATACAGATAAGATTCAAAAAGTGAAATACTGAAAAGTATAATTCTGATGCTGTCAGATCTTGATAATACATACAATGAGAATAATCAAAATAAGACCAAGTAAAGTATAAACCGAATGGATCTATGTTTATTCTAGATTTTTTTTCTATTGTGGTATACTATTATTTTCACATACATAAATATATCCATATATTAGTCTAATTTTTAGAGTAAGTTCACAGACTATATCTTTGGCACAGTTAATGTTTGATTTTATTTTTCAACTTGCAAGTTAAAAATGATGATGAGGATGAGGAGGCAGACAACAATGCTAATAGTAACATGAATACCATTTATTAAATGGCAGCCCTAGACCCTGAATTTAATACTTAATTTTTCTAATCAAGGTCAAGTTTTGTACGTTTCAAAGTGCTTCACATTAAAACTACTTATTGGATTTTGTTTTAATACTAATGTCTCAATCTCATCAATGAATCTGATTCAATGGTATAAGAACTGGCTTTGTAATTTATCAAAATGTTTCTGTCTTGGGGCACCTAGGTGGCTCAGTTGGTTAAGTATCTGACTCTTGGTTTCGGCTCAGGTCATTATCTCATGGTTCTGTAAGTTTGAGCCCTGTTTTGGGCTCTGGGCTGATGGTGTGGACACTGCTCGGGATTCTCTCTCTCTCTCTCTCTCTCTCTCTCTCTCTCTCTCTCTCCCTCTCTCTCTCTCCCTCCCTCCCTCCTTCACTCTCTCTCTCTCTCTCTCATAATAAATAAATAAACTTAAAAAATATAAAATGTTTCTGTGTTCACAAGTGGTTTTAATGTATACGATGATAAGATCTTCTATTCTAAACAGTGCTGCTTCCAAATAGGATTTTAATGGTTATGTTGTCCTTTTTCCCCCTTTTGCAGTATATGTGGTTTGAATGTGGATTGTGATAGTATGCAGATAATCTGGATCTTCTTCTGTATTTATATTATTTAAAATTGCATTTTAAATTAAAAAAATTTGTTCACTATTCATAAAATCATAGTTCAAGCTGTAAAAAAAAGAAAAATTCTTACATTAAAAATATAAGAATGTGGAGGTTAAATTTGAGCATACATTAGAAATTAGAAGTAAAGGGGCAAAGCACAAAAAACTGAGTATAGTCAAAATGTGAACTAAGAAAAGCAAATGTTATGAAAAAGTGAGATGAAATGCAATTATTTGTGCATTTTATATCAAAGATTCATAATTTCAGAAGGAAAATCAGGACCCCTTTCAAATAATGATAACTGGAATACTTGTGCATTTTGAAAAACATTTTCAAGTTGCTTTGGAATAAAGGCAAACTTTTCAAGTTTACTGCACAGATTTAAAACTCGTGAGTCAAATAAAAAGAAATTATCATTCATTCTGTGTGATACAGTTTTCAAAGACAAACTACTGTAAGGAGAAACTAGCAATCACTCTGGAGGGAGCAAGGACTGAATTCCAGAATACTCCAGTGTCATCATCTTCAAATAAGTACACTTAACCATGAAGCACAACCAGCTACTTCCAAACCATTAAACCAAGTAAAATTTAATTTTACATAGATGTCTCTATCAAGATAAGATAATGAACATCAGTTGCTGATGTTCAACCCTGTTTCTGAATTCAGAACCAACCCTTATTTCAACCCCGTTACTGAATTCAGCTTCGTGCTTATTTAATAAACACTGACTTGTCATTTTATGTAGCATCTATGATAGAAAATTTTTAAAATAAACCAATACTACTATCCATCTAATATCATTTGCTTTTGAATTTTCTTACTGACTCTGCTGACTTCCAGGTAAGATGGCAGTGTAAACACAGGGCTCCAATGATGACCCTCTCAAATTTTAATTAAAATACCCAATCAAATGGAAAAATTGTGCATTTTCCCTAAATATGAGTCTGAAACTCAGGAGAGATTGAGCAGGAAAAACAAAGTTGGCAGTCATTAGCATTTTAATGGAATTGAAACCAAGGAAGTAGAGTTATGAATTGGTTCAGAGATGTCAAGTAAGATATGTGCCCACCGGATTTAGCAACAACAGTGTTAGAAGTAACATTGCAAACAGTTTGTTAAAGGGGCAGGGGTAGTAAAAGGGTGTTAGAGTGGAGAATTATGGCTGCAAAGGAATACAGCTCATTCTGCAGCAGAAATGGGATGCAGGGTCAGTCTGAGGAACTTATTTTTAACTTGCATGTTTTTGAGGACAGGAAAAAGTTGAACATATTAAAAACTGAAGAAGAGAGAGGAAGTTGAAGCTGAGGAAAAAAGAGATTGCGGAGGAAGTTCCCTGAGGAAATACAAAGAGGAGATGAGAATCCAGGGCATGGATACAGATACTGTCATTACAGAGGAGGAAGGACAAATAGCTATGACTGCTTATGGGCTAGATAACATAATCTCAGAATATTTAAAATAAAAATTTTTTGCAAGACCTGAGAAAATTTATAGAAACCTTACAGTAGAAGATTGGAAATGGTTTCTATCAATTATGGAGCTATCAAATAGGTGAAATAAATAAGTACAGAGATAATTAAAAAAAGCAGAATTAATAAATGTTGCTTAAAGGAGAATGATTGAATTGTCTTCTGTTATTCCCAACCATTTTTTTACATCATCACAAAAAATTAGAGTATTGCTAGTGTTTTGTTAAATTGGACACAACTGATACCCCTAACATGTTTAGGAACGATACAGGGATAATGTAAACCCTAAATGACCCACCTATTCTCATGGCTTTACACACTCTAAGACAATGGCTTCACATTGTTATCTCCCAGGTTCAACCTGGTTTCTGACCTCTAGGTATTATATACAAATAACTTCCTGACATTTGCACTTTGATATCTCATTGTAACATGGCTCCCATGAAGTATTGATCTGTCCCCCCATATCCTGCTTCTCCATTACCCTTTTTCACTAAAATTCCCATAGTCTGCCTCGAATGTAAGTCAGAAACTTGGAAACATCTTTTGACCACTTCTCTCCTTCTTCCCATGTTAACCTTATTACTAAGCCCTGATGATTTTACTTTAAATATACTCTTGTCAAAGCTTCTGTTTCTCTCCATTTTGACTACCCTACATCAAGCTACTATCACCTTTCAGCGAGATACTATCATTTCCTTTTGTTCATTGTTTCCCTGTTGCACGCGCTAATCCATTCTCTACCTAGAAGCCTGAAGAATCTTTTGATAATGCAGATCTCTTCATGCCCCACTGAATAAACTCCATCAAGGCAATGCCTCCTATTGCATTTAAAATAAAATCCAAATGACTTAATATTGCCTGTAGTTCCTGTGTATGGCTCCAATGTTAGATTACACTGCTATTATCACCTATTCTATTTACTTCTTACACTAGCCTGTAGGCCCTAGGGAGTGCAGGGTTTATGTTTATTTTATTCATTATTATATACATGCAGTGTCTAGCAGTGTCTGGGACAGAGCGGTAATCATAAATATTGTATGATTGCGTAAGTATATGGTATGTGGCTCTTAGGATACAATCTCTTCCAAGCAGCTGGAAAAAGAAGTCACCTCCAAGGCCTGCTGCTGCCCTGTCATGAAAGGAGCCATCAAAAGGCCTTGGGCATTAAGTCAAAGGATCTGGCTCTCTTGTTTGTATTTCCACATTTGCTTGCCGATGTGCCCTGGGCTGGTTTTTCCTCATTGTCTGATTATGGGGTTGGAATTGGAGAGAGAAGAGAGGGACTGATAATTGAGAAAACATAGCCCCCTTTTGATTTTGTTTCGCTTAGGCTCTAAGCTGCAACTAATCTAAAGAAGTTTTCCACCAAAACTGGGAAAACTGGGCCTCTGCATTGGGTTTAGGTCCACCCATATAGATCCACACATTTAGGACTCTAGCAGGGCATCAAGGACATTGGAAGATTTAAGGTGACTTGAATGGCCACTACAGAGGCAAAAAGGTTTGGGGGAACTTCAGGCCCCATTGGTACAAAGGCATTTAAATGTGGCTGCATCCTATATACTCTTCTGCTCTTCTCTAGGCTCTTACCCTATTTATTGTTTTTCTTTTTTTTCCACAGTAACTCCCAGTGGATATTTGAGAGAGGAAAACCACACATTAACCTGCTCCCAGGTATGGGATAATGAAAAATTGGCTTCCACTTCTTTAAGTCCAGAGACAGCACTCATTTGAGAAACACCATTGTTTATTCTGTGGATATGATTGCGTACCATCCTAGTAAAGGATATAACTTCCAACCCCACCTGCCCTACCAGTGGGAAAACTGAACTGGGTACAGCAAAACTGAAGCAAAAGAACTGAAGTTTCATGGGCTGAATGTTTATGTCCTGCTACATAGTGTTCAGTTTGCAGCTCTCCTATTTTCTAATACTGAAATAAGTTATTACCATTTTTTTATTCTTTGTCCATTTCAGTCAGAATTTTGGGTGAAGGCCAATTAAATGTGTTAGCATAAATCACCATCATGATCCAGACACTTGCAGAATCATTTTTTTAGAAGGAAATTCAATTAACATTATATTTTATGCATTTCCCATGTCATTGCATATTCCTTAAGGCATGATTTTTAATGCCTTTGTAATATTCCCTTACGTGAAAGTATAATGATTTATTTAGTATTCTCCATGGTGTTGGTTATTTCAAGATGATTCCAATTTTGTACTAGTATAAATAATTCTGCAATGAATATCATTGTACATAAGTCTGTGTCTACATCTCTGTTTATTTCCCTAAGACATATTTCTAAAAGCAGATTTACTAAGTCATTGGCCCTTAATACATATTACTAAATGGCTTTTCACAAAATTGGCATTTGTTTGAAACCCAAACAAGACTGTATATCAGGAATATAACAATTCATATATTTGCTTACATGACAGTCCATTTTAACCATATCTTTATTATTAATTCATCTTTACTTTTGGAGATTGTTTGTTCATGCCCTTAAGCATTTTTTTTCTATGTTATAATTTTTTATATTAGTACATTGTACCTTGTAGTAGCTCTTGATATATAAAAGATATTCATCATTTTTTGGTCTTATTTGTTTTTTCTAGTTGTTAGCTTTATGATAGTTATGATTACTTCTATACAGAATATTTTTCTTTTATAAATGAAGTCAATGTATTAATCTTTTCACTTGTGATTTATTTTTCCATGTTAAAACACACCAAGACTTATTATATATGAACCATTACATTTGTATTACTGTTTGGAAATTTTGTAATATTATATCTGACTGTTTAATCCATTTAGAATTTCTTTTTTGGTAACACGAACATTGTATTAGGTAGAGTTCTTCAGAGACATAGAACCAATAAGATATCTACAGAGAGAGAGAGAGAGAGAGAGAGAGAGAGAGAGAGAATTGGGGGAGAATGTATTTTAAAGATTGGGTCAGACAATTGTGGGGGCTGGTAAGTCTGAAATTTACAGGGCCGGATGGCAGGGTGGATATTTATTCAAGTGATTTTTGATATAGTCCTGAGTCCAAAATCTGAGAAGTGGGTCAGCAGCCTGGAAACTCAGGCAGAATTTCTCATTAGCAACAGACAGATTCTAATATCTACCACTGTGATTTTAGCAATGTTGGTGACAGTAATTCGGGAGCATTAGCTACAATGGCTGACAGCTCCAGCAGTTACAACATGGTGCACCCATACAACTTGCCAACATTTTCTTTAGTGAGTGTGAGCTTGTTTCCAGTCCAGGGATGATAGGAGCTTTCTCTTCTCTGGGTAGCATTCTCTTCCTGTTTTGCATCTTCAGCCCAAGACAATAGTAATTTCTTCATAAACATACCCTCCCCTTTTTGCCCTCCAGCCCAGGGTTGATAGAAGCTTCCTGATCTCAAGGTAAGGCATTGTTTTTTTCTTTTGTTCCTCCAGAGTTTTCAAAAATTTCAAGTGAATCCCCTATATTAATTCCTTTTCTATTTGAAATGGTTTATAAGGGAGGTATTATCCAAATCACAGAAACATTTACAACATCTATTTCGTATATAGGCATTAACAATAATAGTTACTGCCAGAAAGAAAAACTAAGTGTTGCTAAATGGATTAATCAAGGATAACAACACACTCCACTGCACTGTCAGAAGAGGAAGACTTCATAATTTCCACTCGTTAGCATGGTAAAACTGCTGAGCCTCAGCAATTGTGTGTTTTCAAATTATTTCTTTTTCCAAAAAGGCTTTTCTTAAGGTTATTGTTCCTACTCAACCATTATATACAGGAGGTTTTTATTCTACCACCATTTTCCCACTTCTTAACCTGAGTTGTGGATGCATAAGTGTTTGCTATGTTATAATTTAAGTTCTACATACACATTTAATACATTCTTTTATATGATCCTTTTTCATTGAAATATATGGAAAAAATAAAGTAATTGCTAAGGTTTTCAATCATTGTAGAAATTTTAAATATACACACTAAGGCAACTTTTTTATTGACAGGTACATTTTTGAGAAAAATTCTACTTATATTGGGTATATGTAGTGCTTCAAAAAACAAAGTCAGGCATATTTTTTTAATTAACTTATTTTTGAGAGAGAGAGGGAGAGACAGGATCCCAAGCAGGCTCTACACTGCCAGCACAGAGCCTGATGCAGGACTTGAACTCATGAACCATGAGATCATGACCTGAGAAGAAGTTGGATGCTTAACCGACTGAGCCACCCACGCACTCTAGTGGCAGGCATATCTTTATTTATAAATCTATTCTTTTCATGCTCTCTATAAACACTTGTAAAAATGAAAGCATTTAAGGAGTCAAAATATGGAGCCAGGGATTATTATGATAATAAAAGTCAACAAGGAACTCAATGGAAAAGACATAGTTTACCTACAGAATATGGAAAATAACAGAGATTATATTTTACTTAAATTTAACTGCCACATACAGCTAACGTCTGGATTGGCAGTTAGAGATACCCCCAACCTCCATAACATAAGAGTGCTTCAGCAATCCTCCATCCAAACTGGGGATTATTAATGAGTTTTGCCATACTGTTTCCCAACAATTTGTGACTTTTCTCTCTCCATCTACTTCAGATCTTCTCCTCCAAATTCTCTCTTAGTATTCTAGGAGGTCTAGAGCAATCAAAACTACAGGGTGGAGTCTGTTTTTTGTTTGTTTGTTTTTCTATATGAGATGGAAGAGAAGAGAAGAGAAGAGAAGAGAAGAGAAGAGAAGAGAAAAAAGAGAAAAGAAAAGGAGAGGAGAGGAGGAGAAGAGGAGAGGAGAGGAGAAGAGAGGAGATTAGAGGAGAGGAGAGAAGAGAAGAGAGAAGAAAAGAGGAGAGTAGAGGAGGAGAGAAGAGAAGAGAAGAGAAGAGAAGAGAAGAGAAGAGAAGAGAAGAGAAGAGAGAAGAGAGGAGAGGAGAAAGAAGAGAAGAGAAGAGAAGAGAAGAGAAGAGAAGAGAGATCAGAGGAGAGAGTAGGAGAAGAGAAGAGAAGAGAAGAGAAGAGAAGAGAAAGCAGAGGAGAAAGGAGAAGGGAAGAAGAGAAGAGAAGAGAAGAGAAGAGAAGAGAAGAGAAGAGAAGAGAAGAGAGAGGAGGGGGGAGGGGAGGGGAGGGGAGGGGAGGGGAGAGAAGAGAAGAGAAGAGAAGAGAAGAGAAGAGAAGAGGAGAGAAGAAAGAGCAGAGGAGAGAGGAGAAGGGAAGAAGAGAAGAGAAGAGAAGAGAAGAGAAGAGAAGAGAAGAGAAGAGAGAGGAGGGGAGGGGAGGGAAGGGAAGAGGAGAGGAGAGGAGAGGAGAGAAGAGAAGAGAAGAGAAGAGAAGAGAAGAGAAGAGAAAGCAGAGGAGAGAGGAGAAGGGAAGAAGAGAAGAGAAGAGAAGAGAAGAGAAGAGAAGAGAAGGGAAGAGAGAGGAGGGGGGAGGGGAGGGGAGAGAAGAGAAGAGAAGAGGAGAGAAGAAAGAGCAGAGGAGAGAGGAGAAGGGAAGAAGAGAAGAGAAGAGAGAGGAGGGGAGGGGAGGGGAGGGGAGGGAAGGGGAGAGGAGAGGAGAGGAGAGGAGAGGAGAGGAGAGAAGAGAAGAGAAGAGAAGAGAAGAGAAGAGAAGAGAAGAGAAGAGAAGAGAAGAGAAGAGAAAGAAGAGAAGAGAAAGCAGAGGAGAGAGGAGAAGGGGAGAAGAGAAGAGAAGAGAAGAGAAGAGAAGAGAAGAGAAGAGAAGAGAAGAGAAGAGAATAGAGAGGAGGGGGGGAGGGGAGGGGAGGGAAGGGGAGAGAAGAGAAGAGAAGAGAAGAGAAGAGAAGAGAAGAGAAGAGGAGAGAAGAAAGAGCAGAGGAGAGAGGAGAAGGGAAGAAGAGAAGAGAAGAGAAGAGAAGAGAAGAGAAGAGAGAGGAGAGGAGGGGAGGGGAGGGGACGGAAGGGGAGAGGAGAGGAGAGGAGAGGAGAGGAGAGAAGAGAAGAGAAGAGAAGAGAAGAGAAGAGAAGAGAAGAGAAGAGAAGAGAAGAGAAGAGAAATCTTGGCCACTCTAGAGCGATTAGCAGAAGGAAAGAAGCTTCTCTACGTTCACTTGTTTTACTTACCTGCTCCTCACAGTGAAAGCCCCATTCACAAGTACCTCCTTGGGGTAGACTTAGAGACAGGTTTCCTTAACCTATAAAAATATGATATAGTTAATAATTAACATATTAAATTTGAGCTGATTATAGAATTGCCAAATGAAGTCATAATCTGATAGAATGCAGCTCATGTGGAGTTATTGGGTTGAAATGTAGATTCAATTTTTAAATAAATGATGAACTATTTAGGTATATATTCTGAGATTGTAAAGTTATAAAATGAAGAAAACTATTATCATAAGACTTAGTGACAGAAAGAAGGATGGAAGGGAAAAGATTACCTAGAGAATGTATGTAAGAAGCTACAAGCTAAAGAATTGAGGTTGGAATGACTGAATTCAGCTTCTGAGATGAAATTATCACTTTGTAACATCTAAATATCTTTTGCAAGAGGCTGTGTTCTCTAAGTGACAGTTAATATGCTAATGTGGGAGAAATTTGAAGTATTAAAGTGTATTTCAGTATATTAACTTTATTATGTGTTTCAAAATTATTTAAATTATTTTTAGAGAGTATCCATTATATACATGATGAGTTTTGCGTGCATGTGTGTGTGTCAGTGTATGTGTGTGCCTGAGTGTGTAATTGTCTTTGTATATGATTTTATTTGTAGAGATGTGTTCGTGTTTGTAAGTGTATATATGTATACGTGTCTGTGCGTGTCCATATGTACATCTGTGTTTGTGTGTGTAATGTACGTGCTCATGTCTGAGTGTTATGAGTCTGAGTTACATTTATTTGTAAGTGTATATCCATGGCTCTGTGAGTTTGAATGTGTCATATATGTATATGTATTTCCATTTGCAGGTAGGGTTCAAGTTTGCATGTGTTGCATGTTTTCACAGGAATACAAGAGTAAACATCAGGAAGCATCCTTCATGGCACCTTCCCCTGACTTACATGTGAGATTCTGAAAGCTAACTTATATTGACTTTCCATAAGACTTTACAAAATGCTGACATTACTCACTAAGGAACCAAACCAGAGCAGCTTAGAACAAGGAGGGCTTTTAAACAGAAAATGAAAGCTCAACGGAAGCTAACTTCAATAATGTCAAATCCTCAGAAACATACAGAGAAATCAACAAAATACTACATTTTTGCAATTACTGAAACGAATCCACAACTCATTGTTAACTCTCTTGCAGCTTATGAGGTAAGATGAGAGACATTTTAATTTGTGGTGAGTATAGCATAACATGTAGACTTGTGGAATCAGGCTGCTGTACACCTGGAAGTAATGTAGCATTGTGTGTCAGCTATATTTCAATTAAAAGAAAAGAGAGAAAGAGGTATAAGACTGTTATCATAGAAACTAGAAGTCAGTTGCATTCAACATAAGAGTCACTGTCATGATCATTATCTAATTTTCAATTTAGTTCATATAGAACTTTTAAGTGAGAAAGCTGTATTAAACATTTCTCTTGGGCCAAGTGGAGAAGTGTGTTTTCTGGGGAATTCTAGCCATCCACTTTTTCCCAAGAGACTTTGCAGAATGCACTTAATTACCTTAGTTCATTCATCATAATCCAGTATCTAATGTGCAACTCTATGTGAACAGAAACCTAATTTTATCGTCATAATGAATATACCTTCATCTTTCAAAGGCATGCCCACATTATCCACAGTTGATGAGTGATACATAAAACCTAAAAAAAAAATCTATAAAACAAAAATTAAATTAGCATGTATTACAGAATATCTATGTGCAAGAAAAACTCACTCATATCTGGTAGCTAGAACCACATAGAGATCTAGACCATAATCATAAGTCCCTCATAAACAGATAAACCAAACACAAGTAGATGTTTAATTGAATCAAATATCTAAAGTAATTAGGCTGAGAAGTACACATTGCCCATTTCACAATAAATATGTTCTTGTCAGTGGAATGAAAATAATGAAAACTAGTGACTTAAACATTTTTTTACCCAGAGTTATGTTAACATAAGAAATGATATTGTCAACATACAGGGAATCCATTTGCTAATAATTATCATAAAAATTATCATCACAAAGAGTTACACCTTTTCTGATGTTTTTCTTTGCTTCCTTTTCACTGCATATGCATTTCATAGATGTGCTAATTCAATCATGCTGAAAATCTGGTTTTCTGTCTAGGTATCCATTTTCTGTTCAAGGTATCTTTGTATATTCGTGTCTATTTGCAATGTATACTTCTTGTTTTTAGCTTAACTCATGGAGGGAAACTTGAATTTCTCATTTTATAATTCTTAGGGAGTATCTCACTCTAACTTGCAGGTCTGGCATGTTTGAATCTGGGGTTTATGAAAGGTTTTGGTCTATATCCACCCTATTTTATCCATTGGAATGTTGAAGTTTGGTGTTAGCATTTCTAAAGTATGCATGCATGTCTGTGTCTCAGATGGTTCTAAGCTCTCTGGGATAGGAAGTAAAAATAATCCTATTCAGTTCTGAATCTCTACCATTAATGACTTATCTAACATATTTTGGGCATCAATTGTGTAACTGTCTTTATCTGAATACCAATGAAGGAAGAGTGAACATTTATTGCTGAAGTGAAAAAGTATATATTTGGGTTAAAAATTAGAATGAGGACAGAACTTCCAGAATTACAGAGTAAAGAGATTGATAGACTCTCTCTGCAGCAGTAAAATAACAACTGAACCAATGAATATTATTTAAAAACAACAACAACAATATTTTAAGCCTTTGCAAATTGTCCTATGAGGAAACAGCAAATGGAGAAACATTTTTTGAGGAAAATATGCTAATCCCAGTAGGACCAGTGTGAATCTGTGACATTTGAGCCATAATCTGCTCCCTCCTCTGCTTCACACATATCTATTTTATGATAACCATTCTGGGCATTCTGTTCAGTGCGTGTGCAGCCAAGAAGATAGGTTCCCTGTCCTCCGAGCTCCAAGCCTAGAGCTGTGCTTTCACTCTGGGAAGAGCAGAACACTGGTGTTCCTCATGTCTCCAGTTCTGTATCCTAGAAGCTCTATTCGAGGCAGGTACAGCCAACAGGGCCAGAGCTCCCTCCTCAGATAGGGAAGGCTGAGAATAAAAGGACAATTACCTTTGCCCCAGTATGCTCTCAGAGTAGAAACTCTACTCTACTCTGGGAAAGACAAGCGCAGAAGACCGAGGCTTGACATTCCTTCCATGACCTTTCATAGGATGAGAATGTCACTTCAGGAAAAGTGACTCACCACCTCCAGTCCTGGTGCAGGCACACAGGGATTCTGCCCAAGAGACAAGGCAAGCAATTTAAATGAAGAGCTCCAGGGCTCGGCCTGAGGGGGATTAACTTCATTTGGAACAGACAGTGGAGAATACTTTGCCTAAGGGTATTGTTGAAACCCAGTTTAAAAAGGATGTAGCTCCAGGACATGACTAAATATCAAAGCAGCTAGAAATTTATAGAGGGAAGCAGGGAAAGATATATCCTATGAAATCTCTTGGGGATTATAGTCAAGTCTAGAGTTCAAAAGATATTCGACATTATTAGTCATGGAGAAATGCAATCAAAATCACAGTAAAATACTACTAATACTCAGATGGCTATGATCAAATAGAGAGACAATAGCAAGTGTTGGCAAGGATGTAAAGAAATTTGAACCCTCATGTATTGCTGGTGGGACTATTAAACAGTGAATCCACTTTGGAAAACAGTTTGGCAATTCTTTAAAATGTTGAATATTGATTTACCAGATGATCAATGAATTCTACTCATAGGTATATGTCCAAGAGAAATGTAAAAGTAGTACACAAAACTTCAAAAACCGATGTTCATAGTAGCATTATTTGTATTACCCCAAAAGTGGAAACAATCCAAATGTCCACCAACGGATTAATGGCTAAACAGAAGGTGATACATACATACAATGAAATATCACTCAGCAATAAAAAGAAACAAAGCTCTGATACATGGCTACAGCATGAGTGGAACTCCAAAACATTACACTAAGTGAAAAAAGCCAATCACAAAAAAAACCACATACGTATGATTCCATTCATATAAAATGTCCAGAATAGGCACATCTGTAGGTACCAAATGTAGATCAGTAACCACTGATCTTTAGCTGGGGAGATATTGAGGGGAAATAAAGAGTGACTGCTAATGGGTACCATTTTTTTTGACAGTTGAAAATGTTCTAAGTTACATTATGGTGATGATTGTACAGCCCTGTGAAAATACTAAAAAAATACCTAAATTTTATATGTTAAATGGTAAATTGTATAATATGTGAATTATCTCTTAATTAAGCTGTTAGAAGCAGAAAGAAATTGGGATGAGTTGTAGTGAGATGTCCAGATAAAACAGGCCAAGAATTGTTGATTTGAACACCAAAGCTCATCTGCCTAAGTGAAAAGTATAGATTAAACATGTATAAATCCTATGTAGTTTTCTGCAAATCATTCACTCACCCAAGATAGATCTTTTGTGGCACTAAATTTCTCTTTACCAAATAAAGTTCCAGTGGAACTTTAATTCAAAAGGATTTAATGTAGTCTCAAAATATACATATAAGATATTATTTATATGTCTACTTATCTGCCCTTTCCATATTTATCTTTTGATTTTCATTATTTATGATAATTAAAATATATCTATTTCTTTTTTTAATGTTTATTTATTTTTATTTTGAGAGAGAGAGAGCAGGAGAGGAGCAGAAAGAGAAGGAGAGAGAGAATCCCAAGCAGTCTTGGGGCTGTTGGAATAGAGCCTTACGTGGGGCTTGATCTCACTAACCATGAGATCAGGACCTGAGCGGAGATCATGATCTGAGCTGAAATCAAGAGTCAGACACTTAACTGACTGAGCCACCCAAGCTCCCCTGTATCTATTTCTTTTAAGGAAAACGTCAGTTTTCCACATACATTCCACATATCTTTTTCACTCTCATGAACATATTGCAACAAACATCCATGTATACATTTGTATCACTTATTAGTACTTCATGATGTATCCCTAGCGGTAGTAGGGCTAACCCAAGAGATTCCTTTCTCAGAAAGATTGTGCCAGTGAAAAACGGCCTTATTTCTTTGCATCATTGTAGGAAATGAGCAGAAGAGTGCAAGAGAACTTGATGGCTTTCAGTAAGGCTGATGGAGTAAGACTGCTGGAGCTGCCGTGTCACAGCTTGCACCCTCATCTAAGAGGTAAAAGTAGCAAATGGAAATTACAGTTACAACGTGAGTTTAAATTCATCCTCTTTTTCAAACTGGAAACTTCAGGCTAATAATTACTGAGGAATTTTATGATGTTTTGTGTGTTTAGTTCGGGTAAGGTGCTTCAACATAGTGATTCTTGGCTTAAGGAACTACAGCTGGCATATCCGACTGTGTGCGAATCTTGTCGTCCTGCTAATAACTGTGGAAAGTTTAATGACTACGTGTTCTAAAATCAGAGGTAGAAAGTTGAATGCTATGAGACTTAGCCACAGCACAGCTATGTGATTTTTTTTTATGTTTATTGATTTATTTGAAGAGAGAGAAAGAGAGAGAGAGAGAGAGAGAGAGAGAGAGAGAGATAGAGAGAATCCCAAGCCGGCTCTGCGCTGTCAGTGCAGAGCCCGACGCAGGGCTTGAACTCATGAACCATGAAATCATTACCTGAGCCGAAACCAAGAGTAGGACACTTAAGTGACTGAAGCACCCAGGCACCCCGCGGCTATGTGGTTTAAACATGAAACATCTTACTAGCCAATGGCTAAAGTATACACTTCTAATAAATGTACCTTTCTGCATTTATTTGTTATCTTTAAGGATAAAAGGACAATTTAGAGGGCCATTTTAAGTGCATTTTTATTTTAATGGAAACATGGAGCTATTAATTTATAGGATGTGGAAATATGTGGAAATAACCTTCTGATAATGGAGCATTATTCTTCTTTAAAATTTACCCTTGATGTGAAATTCCTAGGTATTTTAATTCAAGCAATTTCCTTTGCACTGTATATCACAGTGTAAATGCCAGTATAAAAAATTGATAATAGAAAAAATAGTGGCAAAGGTAAAGATATAGGAAATATGGGAACAAATAGTAGCTTTTGGAAGCTGTCTACTTGCTATTTTGCCAAACGGAATTATGCCTAAGTAAAACAACAGCCAAAATCCTCGTATCTAAAATACAAACCCTTTTAAATCATAAGTATTATGTTTATAGGGGCTAGAACCTTTTGCTTGTTAGATTACATGAATAACATTGGTTTTGCTCCTCAGTTTTAGAGAAATAACATGGTATTTGTGGTTATAGGTTGCAACATTTTCAAGTCCAAATCAATGTACTATATTTCACTTTTCATACTTTTATTTTAACCTGTCAAGATATACTGACTAAGCAGAATTATTAAAACAACAGCAACCTCATGATTGACTGGTAATATATTAGAAAGAAGGAGCCTGTCTTGTTTTTTTCATTGATTTTTAACTTTGTGAAGATAAACAGTGGAGGGACTAAAATTGTGTGTGTGTGTGTGTGTGTGTGTGTGTGTGTGTGTGGGCAACTCAGGCATGAAGTTTTATAATTACGTGATAACCTAATTTATGTTCAAAACAAAGAGGTGTTGGGAACATATACATAATTAGTTTCACAAGAATTCATTTTAGAATATAAAATTAAAGCATATTCTTTGTTAGGGATTGAACAGTCAAGAAAAAAATTGTAAGTACTGCTTTTCTGACTTGGGATCCTATCCTGAACTACATTAATACTTGACCCTCACTTCCCACTTCTTCCACTGATTTATACAATGCCATGTTTTCACTTCTCCCACACAAATTGATGAGAAAACAAGATGAAAATTTATAGTACAAACCGATGATAAGAATTGATAAAATATGAGTCCACTGCCAGCAGAGATATAAGTACATGTTATCCCAGGATATGGATAGATTTAGCAAATTTGTTGAGTTTGACAGAGTGGTAGAAGATTTTTAAAATTTCCAACATTCAAACAGTTCTGAAATCAGTTGAAAGGCATAATACCTAAACGTTTCCAGATTGTAATTTCCTTGAAAATAGCAATAAGGCAAAATAAATAATACTTTGCACTTGAAAGACTGATGAAGGCATGCTGGATAAGAACAAAACAAAGGGGAAATAAAACCTTGGAAGCAGAAAAAGAAAGAAATCAAGCACTATTACGAAAAATACAATAATAGCATATATCAAGATTTCAGGGGAAAGATTAAAGCAACAAAAGGAGATTAAGTTAGAGTTAAAAAGACGTTTATTGAAAAAAAAATCTGTTGGGTATTACAGGACACTGTAGTCAAAAATATGTACTTACTAGGGGCGCCTGTGTGGCTCAGTCGGTTGAGCAGCCGACTTCGACTCAGGTCATGATCTCATGGCTTGTGAGTTGGAGCCCCACGTCGGGCTCTGTGCTGACAGCTCGGAGCCTGGAGCCTGCGTGTGATCTGTGTCTCCCTCTCTCTCTGCCCCTCCCCCACTCATGCTCTGTCTCTCTCTCAGAAATAAATAAACATTAAAAAATTTTTTAAAAATATGTGCATACTAAATGATGAATGATAGTTATTTTTATAATATTTCCTTTCTTTGTTGATGTAATGAAAAAAACCATTTATTGCCAAAAGGATTTTCACAACGTGGATATAATAAAATTAAGATTATTAGAGATGAAACACTATGTTTTAATTTTTTTAACAAAAAGCAAGGCCATTTGGCAAAAAATGGGCCTTATTTAATTGGATATTAGCTAACACTTTTCCTATGATTTCATTTTTCTAAAAAATGGGTGTATACACTTGAATAGAAAAATGGGAATAATGACATCAGCATGTTAGTGGTGGATACATTTGGCTTTGGCATTATGGTTGATGGTTTTGTATTTGTGCTTCTTTGATATTTTCAGAAGTTTTTGGAATAAACATTATTTTGTAATTAGGTTATATTTCGATTTTCAAAAGATGATGTTTCTTTATACAATGAAGTTTCCTGTTTTAAATCTGGTTCCAAATCATAAAAACAGATAGTGCTAGAAAGAGAAACAGTGCATATCTGTATGTGTTTTATTTTCATTGTTTTTTTAAAGATTTTATTTTTAAGTAATCTCTATGCCCAGTGTGGGACTTGAACCCACAACCCTGTGAGATCAAGTGTCACATGCTCCACTGACTGAGCCAGCCAGGCACTCTCTATTTTCATTGGTTTGTTTCATTTTTCTCACCATAGGAAAATCATTTAAAGACAGAATCCTTAGTTTTGCCATAATGCATCCTTCCAGTTAGTATAAAACATTGTATTATCTATTTATGACCAAATAGGTTCAAATCACATTTAAAATCTTAAAAATTAAACAAAATTACTGTTTGTATTCTTTTTTTAAATGTTTATTTATTTTTGAGGTAGAGAGAAACAGTGTAAGCAAGGGAGTGGCAGACACAGAGGGAGACACAGAATCTGAAGCAGGTTCCAAGCTCTGAGCTGTCAGCACAGAGCCTGACACCAGGCCAGAGCCCACGAACTGAGAGATCATGACCTGAGCCCAAGTCAGAAGCTTAACCATCTGAGCCACCCAGGTGCCCCAATACTGTTTGTATCCTTAATAATATTCTCTAGTGTGTTTGTATGTGTGTATGTGTGTGTGTATAACATATATATATACATACATATATATATATATATTATATATATATATATATATATATATATATATATATATTCAGAACTCTTCTTTAGTTCTATAGAGATCACTCATGTGCTACATTCAATCCTTAGTTTATATAACACTGAAAATCAAAATGTGCCATCTCTGTTAAATGATCATACAATAGAAACTCAGGTTTATCCTGTGATCTAATAATATATTTTAATTAAGAGTGATTTTTAAATGTGATTCAATTATATCAAGGACTATAATATTTTCATTCTGGTAACATAGTAAAATGCTTGAAAACAACGTAGGCTCCAAATCTATACGGTCATGTATCTACTCTGCTGTATTTATTCTCATCAACTCCATATACCAGAGTCTTTCTGCTGACCTGCTGGCATCAGGCTTTCAGATACTCTAATTGTGAGGGATATGCACAAGTGCTGGGGGGGAATGTAGAAAGTTCTCTTGACCAGATGCTTCATATGCATAATTAATCAAGCCTCAGCTGACATTGATCCAAAAGGGTAAGCCAGCAGATTTGGAGTCATTAAGAGATCCAGTGTCATCTTAGATGTTAGAGAGAATATTTAGCTGCATAGGAGACTCCAAGGTAATCTCCAAGCTTCAAAGACTGTGAAAAAGCTGTCTGATGCATCACATTGGGCCTGTTATTTGCATAAGACTTGATGATGGACTTCTAGTGAAGTGCTCCCTTGAAAGGTATGAGATTAATAGAACAGCTGAGCTGAGAAAATACATCTGACAAATGGGAGAGCAGAAAGTGTAGTTCAAATTATTTGTCTTGCTCAAGACTATAGTTGCTATAATATCCTGGAGAAGTTAAGTTTTCTAGAATTAGGTTTTCAAGAATCATAATTCCAACATTTTTTTACATTATGTGTCAGTTATTTCTGTTGTGTTCATTTTTTTGGAAAAATCAACAAGATTGCACTTTATTGTAACAAAATAAAGCATAAATAACAATAGTTTGGACACTAAAAATTTTCTCTCAAAACTGTACCATAATCTGTGATTGTGTTTACTTTAGAACAAGTTAAATGGTGTGGGTTAGTGGAACAAAGTGGCAATATATTGTGAACTGTCCTTGGATCTGTGGTTAAAGTTAATAACCACCCCTCCTCAATTTTATATAATACAGGATGATAATTTTGTTTGGAAAATAATAGGCAGTAGACAAATAGAGAAATAATTTCCACTTCAGCAACCTGCAGAGGAATCATGCAGCTTAACTTCAGAGCAGAAAATTCAGGCTGGAAGAACGGATATTCAAAGGTGTGGTAATAGGATGTTTAAATATGTTAGCCCCGTGTTGTCCCTTCATATATTTTATAAGCACCGCATAATGTTTGGTTTCCTGTGGGGCTGCCTAAGACAGTGGTTTTTCTTTGGGACAGGGCATAAATACAGTCCTGCTGTTCTCTGCTTTACTGGGGTTGAGGGTAATTGTGTGAAGCTTAAAAATATATTGGTAGGATGACCCTGTGCCCCCATGAGCTCCACACGAAAAGAAAGTCATGAACATAGAAAGTTTCCATTTTATTTGAGGGTCACAAAGGACAGAAAGGAACAACACAAAGCCCCTTGGCATAAAGATGATCTAAAAACGATTTCACAGAACTGTGCCAGGACTGTTACTTTGAGATGGACGACAGCTCCCTTTTGCCTCCTCTGTATGGCTGGTTAGCACATGCAAACAAATTCTCCTCCTCTCTACTCTCTCTGAGAGGTATTTTAATGAAAAGGGGGGCAATTGGGCTCCGGTATTTCCCAAGCCACCCGAATCGTATTACCATTTTCAAATAAAGTAATGTTGGCATCACAGCCCACATTGCTTCAGCTGGTAAAGATAAATGAAAGTAGAAAAGCTCAGTTTGACTTCCTTCGCCTGAAGAGAGTTATGTCAACCAGGTGATCAGAATCACTCAGTTCCCTAAGCCCAAAGCTGTGAGCACAAGGCTCTATATATCCCATTTGTATAATCCCAATATATATGACATGCCTGATGCCTAAAGGTGTGTCATAGAAATGGTCAAATTTTAAACCATTCGATGATGTTCTCTTTTGCAAGACATGTTGCACTTCCTTTCAAAGAACAGATTCTGAGGTGCCTTTAAATATGCCCTATAAGTTTTCATATGACTGCTAGTCCTTATATACCTTGAGTGATTTTTTTCTCCCATAAGACAAGATAATCCAAGAGAAAGCTTATCAGGAAGGCCACCTTCCAACATTAGTTCCAAATGAGAAAGTTTAAACACATGGTAATGGGCCTTGTGCAGACGGATTATGACTACATGCTAAGGCTGAGCAGAAGACATAATGGACAGATAATAGATCAGAGCTTCTCAGTCATATCAAAAGCAACATGCCTTTAAAACAGATATTTTGTAATGTTCCTTTTACTAGCTGAAATGAAATTCACTTATAATATCTACACATATAATTTTAAGAAATCAGTATAAACCCTACATCTATAAATGAGAAAATAATATTTATAATAACATAGTGTATATTCCAATGCATCAATATTTGAACATGGCCCCTAGAAGATGTAATGTATTGGCCACATGCCTACACCTACTTATATTTAACAAGTATGGCTATAAGAAAATTAAGATTAGTAACCTTCCTTAAAATAAATACAAGAAAATTAAACAGATAAGACACCAGAATAAGCATTAACGATAAGTAACGAAATAGCATACATATTTGAAATAGATCACATTAGCCAAGGAAAACAGACGAATCACAAATGGAGAAAATGAGCAAGTATTTTCACAAATGAGATGAGTCATATTTACGTGTCTAGTGAGAAAGTACTTTCCTATGTTATGACATGGGAAGGGATAACGAGAGTGTCCTAGATATCTTCTCTCCCATCATGTCTCCTGTCTTGAAATCAAAATCATGAATTCAGTCTCTGATATTTTAAAGACTTCAGAGACCATAATATTCATTAAGTAGAATACAGAATGACTTAAGACAAAAACAAATAATAATGGGGCACCTGGTTGGCTCATTAGGTTAAGCGTCTGACTCCTGATTTTAGCTCGTCATGATCTCAGGGTTCATGGGTTCAGATACCACATCGGGCTCTGTATTTGGCGTGTAGAGCATGCTTGGGATTCTCTCCCTCTCTCTCTGCCCCTCTCCCATGCACATGCACAGTATGTGCTTTCTCAAAAAAATAAATACATAAACTTAAGAAACACACAAATAGTAATGTGAATGGTTAGAAAGAAGTTTTTCAGTAGACTTTAGGATAAGATTGAAAACATCAGGCAACTCCAAAATAATTTTCACAAGTAATTTTCCTAACATATATCCTCATTTTAATACCATTAAAAATATTTAGGATAACATAACATGAAATATTTTAAAAATAGTTTCAACATGTAGTTTTTATAACACATTCTGATGACATTTAAAATGTATGTGATATTATGGAATATTTTTAAAACAACTTTTATTTTTTTTATTTTTTTTTAAACGTTTATTTATTTTTGAGACAGAGAGAGACAGAGCATGAACGGGGGAGGGGCAGAGAGAGAGGGAGACACAGAATTGGAAGCAGGCTCCAGGCTCTGAGCCATCAGCCCAGAGCCCGACGCGGGGCTCGAACTCACAGACCGCGAGATTGTGACCTGAGCCGAAGTCGGACGCTCAACCGACTGAGCCACCCAGGCGCCCCCAACTTTTATTTTTAAAATCCAGTGAAACCCTTCAATGTTACGTATCTGTTCATGCCATAACATTTTTTGTAAGCATGTAATATTCTATCTCATTTCGCTCAGCAAAATTGTTCAGAGGATCCAAAGTGGCAAAGACAATGTGAAATTAAATATTTTAATAGTGAGGTACTGTTTTTCTCAACATTTTGGAGTTAACTCCTCTGACTTCAGTTCACAAAAACATTTTGTTGTTGCTAATGTCGTTGGTTTTTGTAATGATGTCAGCAAATACAGAAAGAGATGTATTTTTAGTTTATTGAAGGGGCTATCAAATCTCTCCAAATAAACATTTGTAATAGCATGATGCTTACATTACCAGCACTACGGTACTGAAATCCTTTATACCTTGTAGTTGAATATGATACAAGGAATTCAGTGTGTATAAAAGAAATGGGAATAACATCTTTTTTTTTAATTCTTAAGAAAATCTTTTAATTCCGTGGTTACCCCAGAACACCAAGTCCTTCTACAATGGTGAAACTTTTTGCTACTAGTTTTTATTATTTACAAAGAAACAATGGTAATACAAAACAGATGTAACTACACAAAATAGTTATTTATGACTTTTGTTCATTCATGCCAATGTTTCAGCTATATTTTTAATTTAAATATAGGTGACAATACAGTGTTAGTTTCAAGTATATAACATACAGTGATTCAGCAGTTCTGTACATTACAGAGTACTCTCCATGATGAGTGTAGTCACCATCTGTCACCGTACAAAGTTGTTATCATCTTATCGACTATATTCCCTATGCTGTACTTTTCATCCCTGTGACTTTCTGTATTTTGTAAAAGGGAAATTTGTACCTCTTAATTCTCTTCACCTATTTCATCCTTCCCCCTAATCCCTTTGACTCTGGCAACAGTTTGTCCTATGTATTAAACTTCTGTTTCTCTGTTGTTTTTTTTAATTATTGGTTCGTTTTATTTTTGAGATTCTAAATACACATAAAATCATATGGTTTTGGTCTTTATCTGACTTATTTCATTTAGCATAATACCTCCTAGGTCCATCCATGTTGTTGCAAATGGCATGATCTCATTTTTTATGGTTGAGTAATATTCCATTGTCTCTATGGAGGTGTCATATGACATCTTCTTTATCCATTTATCTATCAGTGGACATTTAATTTGCTTCCATATCTTGGCTATTGTAAATAATACTGCAGTAAACATTGGGGTACATGTATCTATTTGAGTTAGTGTTTCTGTGTTCTTTATGTAAATACCCTGAAGTAGAATTACTGGATTATATGGTATTCTATTTTTAATATTCCAAGGAAATGCTATTCTGTTTACCATAGTGACCACACCAGTTTACATTTTCACCAACAATGCATGAAGCTTCCTTTTTCTCTAAATCCTTGCCAATACTTGATATTTCTTGGGAATATAATTTTTATTTAAATTCAAATATTTTGGTAATTTGATTAAATTTTATTTTGCCATTAAAGGTTTTTGCTTCCTTCTTACAGTTATTTATAAAAATGTAGAGGAACACGTTTTACATTCATGTCAAATGTTAAATCACACAACGTTGTCTTATAAGCTCACTTATATTTTTAAATATAAAGATATATGGGATTATGCCTCATATCTTTTAATATGATCCAATTAGAGGAAATATATTTTTCTAAGTCATTTAGAAATACATTTTAAGGGGCTCCTGGGTGGCTCAGTCAGTTGAGCTGAGCGTCCTGCTTTGGCTCAGGTCATGATCTTGCGGTTTGTGAGTTCGGCCCTGCGTCGGGCTCTGTGCTGACAGCTCAGAGTCTGGAACCTGCTTCAGATTCTGGGTCTCCCTCTCTCTCTGCTCTTCCCCTGCTCATGCTCTGTCTCTCTCTCTCAAAAATAAATAAACATTAAAAAAAATTTTTTTTAAAGAAACACATTTTAAGCCTATTTTTATCTTCCAATGTTGGAAAATACTCTCAACAAGAAAGTCTTTTTTTAATATGTAAATATGTTTATTAATTTCACAGTTCACTTCATTTCAATGAGTCTTATCTCCTTTTAAAATTTTTAAAGGCATCATTTTAACTTTTAAGGGGATTTAAAAAATATGATATGTGCAATATTTAAATGTTGATATTTAATTTCATTGATTTAATTTAAAACAGGTCACCAAATATGGCATAGCAAACAAAATCTTTTTAAGACGTTTTCTTTAGAAGTCTCTCTTAATGTGAGATGAGATATTTAAACTCTTCCTCAGTGCCACTGCATATATAAGGGTATAATTTTTCAAAGAATTATATTTAACTTTACTGACACTACCTACTGAAAAACATGGAGTGGTTGTTGTCTTCTTTCATTTTCATTTGATTTTTTTTTTCTTTTTGGTAATGATACTAAAACAGTTCTAATAAGTCTAGCAAGATAAGCTTTCTTCCCCCTAATATTGTGTGGCTTACAGTACTTTGCAGGAATGTGTAATTTCTGTCTTAAATAATAATGTAAATTTTTTTATAAAGAGTTTTATGGGGGCTCCTGTGTGTCTCAGTCAATTGAACATCTGCCTCTTGATCTCAGATCAGCTTTTTTTTTTTTAATTTTTTTAACATTTATTTGTTTTTGAGACAGAGAGAGACAGAGCATGAACAGGGGAGGGGCAGAGAGAGAGGGAGACACAGAATCTGAAACAGGCTCCAGGCTCTGAGCTATCAGCACAGAGCCCGACGCGGGGCTCGAACTCACGGACCGTGAGATCATGACCTGAGCCGAAGTCGGACGCTTAACCGACCAAGCCACCCAGGCGCCCCTCAGATCAGCTTTTGATCTCAGGGTGGTGAGTTCAGCCTGTGCAATGGGCTTTCTCTGGGTGCAAAGTCTACTTAAAAAAAAAAAGTTTTGTGAACATTCTAGTAATGAACTCTAAGTTTTAATATTGCTTAAAATTTCAAAATATGGTAAAACTGTACCTGCTCTATAAGTATAATTTTTATAAAATATGTGTTTAGTATTTGTTTTATTTTTACAGTATAGTATGATTATATCAGTGATAACCAAGATAACTAAAAATTCTATTTAATTTTTTTTTTAAATTTACTTATTAACTTTGAGAGAGAACTAGCACAGTTGAGGAGGAGCAGAGAGAGGGACAGGCAGATTCCCAAGCAGGTTCTGTGCCATCAGAACACAGCCTAAAGCCAGGCTCGAACTCACAAACCATGAGATCATGACCTGAACCAAGATCAAGAGTCAGGCGCTTAACTGACTGTGCCACCCAGGCACCCCATAAAAATTTTATTTTAAATATTAACAGAAGTCATTTTTTTCTGGTGTCTGACATTTTGAAATATGAGTTGAAAATAAATATGATATATCTTGCAGGAATTCTGGCATCCTTGGATCTTGCTTATTAAATGCCAGTTATGCCCATTACTCATGTGAAAAACAAAAGTATCTGTGCATTTTCAAATCATTTTATAAGTGATAGTAGTGGTAGTATGGGTGTATTGAGACTCACTGAACCACATAGAATGTTGGATTAATAGAACAATAAATAGACAGATGATGCTTTAAATGGCTGAGTTAATCAAGGCGCTACTACTCCTTTTATCAGCAATACACTTTCATGGCCATTCACAGCTGAAAAATTTCCCCTGGACTAAAAAAAAATATCTTGTCACAAATTTAAAGTCTAGAAAAACCATGGGCTTATATAGTCCCTGAGAAATTGTACTTTGAGATTTCATGTGCCAGTATTTTCATAGATACTCATATAGTAGTTTTTACTTTGCTAGAATAATATAAATTTGCTTATCTATTTTGGAATAGCCTATTATTTTAACAGGAAAGGAGTGGCATATTAAGGAAAGCTGCAGAGCTATTGAAGTAAAGGAAAAGAAAGATATTTCCTATGGGCAAAAAAGAAAATTTGAATAAGTGGAGTAGTTAAATGAAAAGAATGAGGAGGGATATAAATATTTTACAGAAGTCTAGAAAAGAAGAGAAAGAAATTTAATCAAATACTTTCAGAGAAAAGGTTGGGAAGAGGTAAGAAGACAGGGAGAGAGAGAGAGAGAACAAACCTATTAAAAGAGATTAAAAGTTCCAGAAGAGATGGAGTAGGCAATCAAAACTATCCAAGAAAAAAATGATAGCATGATAAAGATAATTGAACTTGTGGAATTAGAGTACAAAGAGCTTAGCTAATGGAGTCAAATAGGATGATCCTTTCTATTACTTATCAGCTATGGGATTTGAGGCTCAGGTTTCTAATCTGGGAAAAAGGCATAATAGTAACTACCTCATAAATTTATTGAGAGGTAGTTTTGCTGATACCTAAAAAGTGCTTAGCACTATGTCTGGCTCATAGGAGGTGCTCAGGATGAGTAAGTTTTCTGCATGAAGAAATTAATATAGAATTTGTTGGCATTCCCTATCTATTGCACCCCAAAGCAAAATGCCTTGATCTGTATCTTGATCTGGATTTTGGTGTCATATTAACAAGGATTACCAAATCCCATAATTATAAGAAAGTTTAAAAGTATGACAGCATCAAGATAACACCCTAGTATCAATTGCCTCAAATATACTAAAGACATATTTAGTTGTAGTTACTTTCACTTAACTAAGTAATTTTAAGCTTCCTAAAAGCATAGTACCCCTGTGTCCAGGGAAAATGATTGTATCTTGAAGAGAAGTTTAATTCTAAAAGGGTATTTTACCGATATCTTTCATTTCCTAGCAATTGCCTGCCCATGTAAAATCCATTACAAGTGTTAAGACTTCTTTGATTAACCCTCAAGGGGATCTGTAACTGCTCAAAAAGCCAACAGAAGCTGAAAGAAGAATCTAATAAACAAACTTTCACAATGTTAAGAGATTTACCAATGCATTTTATAATAGCGTAGAGAAAAATAATTAATAAATCATTCTAATAAATTGTTAGAAAAATTACCAAATGTGCTCTAGATTTTTATTTTTCTGTAGGCAAGTATATCTACCTACACCTGTAGATAAATAATAGTTTTTGTTTGTTTGCTGATAACTGCTTTATTGTGATCATTGCATGCCCTGCTCTGCTAAAATCTGAGAAGGTTGATTTTATAGAGGGTTATTTTGATAACAGCACTAACATTTGGTTTCTAGATCTCCTTTCAATTGGGAAATCTATTGGGTGGTTATCTCAAAAAGCTATTGCTGGAAAACAGAGAGATGGAACAAGTTTCTACTATAGAAATGACTTTGGAGGCCAGAAAGTACTTTCGGAACTATAAATAAAATGGAATGATTTACAAACACAGGCAACCATGAACTAGGGGCAGAGAAAGAGCCTGGAACAAAGAGCAGGTATCATGGCTTCAGAGAAAGATGATGGTATGAAATTCTAAGCATGTGTCTAAGATTTTTTTGTGTATCTTTCACTCTCTAAAAAGGGTAAATTTAGCTTTCATAAATATTTTCTTAACTTAATAAGAATACAAAATACAAGTGGGTAAGATTTTCCAAGTTGTTCTAAAACTGAACGGATTATGTGATTTAAAAGCCCAAAGGTTACTTCAGTTATCTCTAAATCCTGTATGAATATGAAGAATGGACTCTGGTGAGAATTGAGTTAATAGTTTTCTTGGCATTAATAACTTCTTCAGTTACACATCTTGTCTTTTATTCATGCCCTTGATATATTAAAAAGATTGTGACATAAATGAAACAATCTGAGAGAGAGTGTATTTCTACATTGACTTTTGGAAAATGATATTAGATGTCTTTCTTTTTTTTTTTAACTGGTGCTTATTGTACCAATGATTTATCTAAATTATTTATTTGAGTAATTGTACCATCATCCTCAGACCATGAGTACGGTCATGGAAAACCATCTAAACATGAATTGAGCTGAATTTAAAATTCTTAGTTTCTTAAATAATGCTATAGAATATGGATTAGTGGCTAAGAGCAGGTCTTGAGCTAGACTCTGATTTATAGTTCCATCATTTACTAGCAAATGTCTCCGCTCTCTTTGTATCACTTTCTTTCATCTATAGAATAGGAACAATAATAGTTACTGTGCCATGAAGTTGTTGTGGGAATTAAAAGAGTTACACAGGTTCAGGGATTGCCTGGCATGCAGTAAGGGCTCAGTGTTTGTAAGTATTAACCTGTAGTTGATTTTGTCATAATGCCTGTTTTACAGAGTCAAATAACTAAGTAATGTCAAAATTATTTATTTAGTGTCTTTATCATAACTTAATTTAAAAATGTGCTCATTCTTTTTGATTGATGATATATATATTCCATTGCATATATGTACTACATTTTCTTTATGCATTCACCAGTCAGTGGACATTTGGGTTCTTTCCAATTTGGCTATCATCGATAGCACTGGTATAAACATTGGGGTGCATATGCCCCTTTGAATCAGCATTTTAACCTTTGGTTAAATACTTAGTAGTGCAATTGCTGGGGTGTAGTCCCTTGCTAAGTGAAACAATTCAGCCAAAGAAAGACACATAGACAATTTCACTCATGTGGAATTTAAGAAACAGATGAACACAGGGGAAGGGAAGGAAAAAATAAGATGAAAACAGGGAGACAAACCATAAAAGACTCTTAAATATAGAGAACAAAGTGAGGGTTTCTGAAGGGGAGGTGGGTGAGAGGATGGGCTAAATGGGTGATGGACATTAAGGAAGGCACTTGGGATGAGCATTGGTGTTGTATGTAAGTGATGAATTGTTAAATTCTACTCCTGAAACCGATACTAAACCGTATGTTAACTAACTTGAATTTAAACTTTAAAAAATACAGTCAAATATCAATTTAAAAATACAATATCTTTCTTTGCTGGTAAAAATTCAAAATTCAGTTGTTGATATGATTACATAAACTTAACCTTCTATGTGGTGAAATTTCCCTCTGACCTCACACTCTCTGAAAGAAAATTATCCATTCTTTTTTTTTTTTTGCAACAAAATCCCATCCAACATTACATCATGACCCTCCCTACTGACTTTATGTGCTTTGTTTTGTAAATGTTCAAAAGGAAAGCAAAACATGTCCATTGTTCTGTTTTTTCAAAATCTTTAGTCCAGTCGGCTTTGTAATAAGTAAATGTTTTCTTCCCACTTTTAACAGATTTTTTTTTCTTTAAGTTTTTACTTTCTTTTGCAAATAATTGGTTGGCTGCCTTAACTGTATATCAAGGAGATTTGACTAGGAAAGGTATGCCAAAATAAAAAAAAAGCAGTCTGTTCCAAATATGCCCTTTCAAAAGCAACAATTGGTTATGGGGTTAAATATTTTAATATTTTTTCCCAAAATAAAGTATTAGTAGTTTCTCTCAAAATAGCAACAATAATAAAGGTTATGGTAGTGGTGGTGGTGGTGATGATGATGATGATGATGATGATGATAAAAACACCAACTATTGGTTATGGAATATCTGTGTACTCTTAGGGGTGTATTTCTTAAATAGTCTTGATTCTTTCAAATATCCTATATATTATAAGGTAATAAAAGTGAAAAGATGAAACTATGATTCTAAATGGTTAACTTGTAAAGCTGTAAAATAACATAGATACCAAGTTGCTTAAGGACACCATCAGGTTTCAAAACCAAAAAGATCTCCAATCAAGTTTGCTAAATGCCATGTTAGAAAATTAAGAATTATTATAGGAATATGATTAAAAGCAGTCTTTATAATTCACATTACCTGCAGTCCCAACTTCACTGCTTTTTACTGTAAAATACAAATGATAAAATTATGATAGAAACTGCCAATGTTTATTTATTTTATTGCAAAGATAGCTACCCACGTGGGCTAAGTTTAGTCCAAGTGAGGATTTCATTAGAAGGCTCATTGAAAGAAACTCAAGGACAAAAGAAGATAAACAAATGGCCAACAGGTATATGAATAGATGTTCATTGTCACTAATCATTAGGGAAATACAAATCAAAATACAATGAGATTCTATCATGCGCCTATTGGAATGGCTGCTAATAAAATACACACACACACACACACACACACACACACACACACATATATATATATATATATATATGGCAAATGTTGGCAAGGATGTGGAGAAATTAGATAATTTGGTGCAGTTGCTGGGAATGCAAGGTGTGATATATCCACTCTAGAAAACAGTCTGGAGTTTCCTCAAAATATTAAAAATAGAATTATTATATGGACCAGCAATCCCACTTCTGGGTATATAGCCAAAATAATTGAAAACAAGATCTTAGAGAGACTTTCACACCCATGTTCATTGCATCATTATTCACAATAGCTAAGAAAGTGGAAGTAAACCAAATTTCCAACAGCAGAAGAATGAATAAAGAAAATGTGGTATATATGTGTAATAGAAAGCTATAAGCATATAGAACACAGATAGCAAAATGACAATAGTAACTTTTCCTTATCAGTAATTACTTTAAATGTAAATGGATTAAACTCTCCTAGCAAAAGAAAGAGAAGGCAGAAGAGATTAAAAATGAAAACATGATCCAACTATATGCTGTCTATAAGAGATTCACATTAGATATAAGAATATGGTTAGGTTGAATGTGAAAGGCTAGAAGAAGATACTCCATGCAAAAACAATCAAAAGAGAGCACAGATGCCTACGCTAAGATCAAACATAATATACCTTATTGAGAAAGATTGAAAAGAGAAAGAAAAAACACCCCAAAAGTGGGTATAATCTCTTACAGAAGAGGAAACTGAGGGGTGGAGACTTAGAGCTGGTTTTGCTGAATCAGGTGCTTCATTCCTATCACTTCTTTCCCCACCTACCTCTCCACCTGCCCACATCTTCCTCCTACCAGTAGTCAACATGTGCTTGATGGGGGATTGGGGTAGGTAGAGCAACTAATCTTAAAACAAACAAAAATGTAAGTAAGAAGGCAAATCTATATTGGAGAAGGAGAAGCATAAATGCTGAAGATAAATACAAATCTGAAAGGGAGATGAGCTCTGTATTACCGGAACACCCTGGCCCAACCTCTGGCTTTGCATTTTCACCACCCATGCCTCTCTGAGCCCTCAGCCCCCCAGACCATGAAGTCTGAGGGCAGGGACTCCACACCATTTGTCTCTACCTCACATGCCCATAGGCATTGATAATGGGTGGACAAATTAAGTTACTTCAGAGCAACTTCAAAGCAGCATCCTAGAATGCACATAAATATTAAAAGCCTAACTTATTTTCTTATTCAAAAAATCGATGTTTCTTTTACAAGCTATCACTATCAAATAAAGATTCCTAAGAGCATGATATAGAAACTGGAAGCCAGTAACTACTGCCCTTGTTAGTACAAAAGACAAATACAATGCAGCGTGCCATGCAACTCCCTAAAACATTCACTTTGACTCTGCTGATCCTAAAATAGTAGACAGTACCCATGAATCTTTTATTCAACACAGAAGAAGCAGTCATAATGGCCCTGTCTAAACCATATTGGGAGAGGATTAGGCTAAAACAGCAAAAGCTTGTTGGACTTTAACTGCCTAGCAAAGCGGTCTGATGCATCTTTTGTTATTCTAAGAAAAGCCCGGAACTAAATATGAAGAGAAGAACATCAAATCAAAACCAAGCAAACATAGAGCCAAACAAGCAGCCTGGTTCAAAAGGATTTGTCACCTCTGGAAGGCTGCAGGTGTGAGAAGGTGATGGAAGGAAATGCCCTGGCAGCTCTAGGGGTTTGACGCAGGTCTTTTTTTTTTTTTGAAGCACTCTCACCTCCTACAGTGACAAATTTCCATTGATTTCTTCCCAGGTTCAGGGTTAAGGTTGCCAGGATTCAAATTTGACCTCAAAAAAGCTAAGGTCAGTCATGTCAGTTAGAGCTTGGTTAGTAACTGTTTCATTTTTATTTAAATTCCTAACTTTTCCTGAGCTTCGACTTCCTTGTAAATTAAATGGAGCTATTATCTACTCTTAAGAATTGTTGTAAACAATAATTATGACAATATTGTAGGCTCTTGACAGAAAGTAATTGTTCAACAAATGTTATTAAACTTTTTAAAAATAGGTTGATTTATGTATTTTGGTTTTGTCTTTTATGAAGGTATGTTTGTCAAGGAAGAAAAATAGAATATATTTTAACAGTAAGATGATTTGTAACTTAGATATTTAGACATCTGAATATTTATAGTCTTAACCTTCTAATATTGGTGGGCAGGGGAGGGCATTGATTAAAATTATTTTGCTAACTTGAAAGTAGTATTTAAATGCTAGCTGTTAAAATAAAAGATATTTGGCTCTTGGCTGGCTCGGTTAGTTAGGTGTTGGACTCTTGACTTTGGCTGTGGTGGTGAACTAGCATTTGCAGGACGGAGCCCCGCATCAGACTCTGTGCTGGTGGCATGGAGCCTGCTTGGGATTCTCTCTCTCCCCTCTCTCTCTGCCCCTCCCTCTGCTCATGTGCATGGTCTTTCTCTCAAAAAATAAATAAACATTAAGAAAAAAAAAAGATATTTAACCAGACCAACGGTTCTCAACATTTACTGTACATTAAATCCACTAGAGACCATTAAAGAAAAAAACCAGTGTCTGGGTCTTATCATTCTCACCTCTCGGGATTCTGATTTTATGGGTTCAACCTGTATTTTGGGATTTGCTATTTCTGTTTTAACTCTCCAGGTGATTGATATTTGAATCCAGGGTAATGAATTATTGGATTGGACGCCAACCACTAGTTAGGCAAACGTTAGTTTGCATCAGAGTCACCTGGAAAGCAGGCTACAAAGATACAAGTTGTATGACCTCACCCTCAGAGTGTTTTTTTATTCCCTAGATCTGAGGTGGGGCCCAAGAAGTCACATTTCTAACATGTTACCAGGTTGTTTATGCTGGTTTGGGGACCAAACCAACAGCACAGAACTGAGTGAATAATGCTTAAATTTTTGAAAATGATAGAATATTTGAAAAAATTAGGAATGTTATTTACATTCCCTACTCTCCAAAAATGTGTGTACACTCAAAATACTACCTACAAGTTCACAGATTTCACAAATTGACTGAATCTCATCCATTGAACTTTTAGGAGTTTAAACATTTGAGGTTATAACCCTTGATCCAAAGAATTTCTGATATTATCATCTATCCTTTTAGCATAAATATCAATGTCATAATTACCTTTTGGAAAATAATGTATTATATTGTGAGTCAAAAATTAAACATTTAGGGGCACCTGGGTGGCTCAGTTACTTGAGCATCTGACTTTGTTTGGCTCACGTCATGATCTCACGTTTCATGGATGTGGGCCCCATGTTGGGCCTTGCACTGGCAGCACAGAGCTTCCTTCGGATTCTCTGTCTCCCTCTCTCTCTGCCCCTACACCACTGATGCCCTCTCTCTATCAAAAATAAACATTACAAAAATTTTAAAGATTAAACATATAGATTAACATTGAATTATTGATATTGAAAACTGATGTAACTTTTGAAATATACAAAGTATTATCCAAGTGTTAGATTAAAAATTAATATTAGTCTTAGATGATAGTTTTATTTTTCGCATATATTTTGTCTATTTTACTGTATGAATTAATCTTTTGATAAGTAAATTTATGATAACTATCTTCAGATTTTCTTTAACAAAACCCTAAATATTTTATGGATACCCTTAAAACATTCAATTCCACATTTAATATTTTATTTTTTTGATTTAATAATATTTATTGAGAATCTCTTAGTTAAGGTACTCTACTTGGTCCTGGGATATCACAGCTAACTAAAAATAGACATTCTTCTGGCAGTTGGGAAAGTTAATTTGTAATGATTTCTGGCATGAGATGGCTTTTGCATTTCCAAACTCTTGTCAGTGTGTTTTTAAACTTACCCCATTAGCATAAGTTAGTTTCTTAAAGAATGATTTTAAAAAATGTAACTATTACCATGTATTTTGATGTGAGTGGTAAATAGATTTTGAACAAGGTAGTAACAGAGGATAACTGTTCAGTACATAAGGCACACACGATGCAGATAGATATCATAAATGCTCACAATATATTTGGATTCCAGTGCTTTATAAATGTTATGTTGAATTCTATGCTGAGAAAATATATTTTTATTTTACGAAATCTAATTTATAGTTACTAAAATGTATTCAAGAATGGCGCTGCAAATACAATGTGGTAATAGATTTCAAGATAATTTGATCTATATAGAGGAGTCTCAGTACTGAGGTTTAGTACACTCAGCAAAATGTAATTGCATAAAGAAATGCACCTGCTGGGGTAGTGTTAATTAGATAGTCATGTTCTGCATGTCATGGCTAGCTTTGCTTCATAGAGCTACAGAAATTGCTACTTTTGAGCTTGATAAATTTTGCTCTGTTCATTTAGTTTTTAATTTCTCTCTAACAGTGCCTAGTTCCAGTATTACAAATCATTGTTGCCTGCTGTATCTCTATTCCTTTTATTATATTAAAAAATTTTTTATCGAAGTATAGATGACACACAATGTTACACTAATTTCAAGAGTACAACATAGTGATTTGACTATATATATATATATATATGTATATATATATATATATACACACTTTTTTTTAACTTTAGGAGGCACAAAGACTCATTTCATGTCAGCTTCATATATTGTTTTAGTACAACCTGATTGAGTTATTCAAAGGCAAACTGAAGATCATAATAGGCATTATCAAAAATGCCGATATTAGGCTAAAGTCTGTTTTCATTTTAATCGTTGCTGCTCTCCTGTCATTAAATAAAATGAATTTACAATTTACTTTCTGCACCTGGAAAAATGCCTAGAATACAGTAGGGCCATGCATTTTTTATTTTATTTATTTTAATTTTTATTTAAAGTATTTTTAAATAAAGATTACTTTCATTATTTAGAATATAGAATGGATGAATGAGTGCTTTAAGACAAATAAAAATTAAAAATGTAGTTTAGTTAAGAGATGTTCCTCCCCTTCATTTTCTCACAGCTTTTGCCTTAGAAAACCTGTAATTGTATTTTCTCATCTCTCTGAAGTGTATATAAATGGTTTTGAAAGCTAGAGAGGGCTTTTGTCAGGTAGACTTTTGTTGGCTCCACAATCCCAGGATGACTTTCTCAGACCTGAGCACCATCATGTGACATCATGGAAGAGGGTGCCCCTACATCCCAGTTTCTGTGACAGGGTAGGAGCCTAACTTGGGTGGGCATCTTTTTTAAAGTTGCAAAACCACCTCTTGTCATAATGACATAGGAAGTTTGTTTCTCCTTTGGATTAAGCCAATTAGGTGCACCGATGGTTACCCCAATTACCAGGTAAACTTAGAAAGGAGTATGTATGACAAGTGATGCTGTCCATTCTTCCTACTTGGGGATTAGTTATTGTTTATTTTGAAAGCATATATGTAGCAGGTTATGTCTCCTTCGCTATATAAATAGATGAGATTTCTTTCAGTCTTTGCAGTCTCTTAGTAGGTTGCCGGCGATGTTCCTCACACTCTGGTTTAACACGTATTCAGTAATAAAGGTGTTTTCTTTCCCTGTTACCTTTGTAGAAAAGATTTCTGGGCTGCGAGAAGATTTTTAGTCATTTTCCTCAATTTTCAGTATAAGCAAGGGTATTAACTTTGATATTTATAACCTAAAGTTTATAGATACAAGTCCTATTACAATACCTCTGATACTTCAGTGAGCTAAAGACCCTGTTGTGGGCCTTATGAAATAAGATGACACTTAAACTCCTACTCACAACACAGAGGAGCTTCCCGATATCAGGCACTTGATTCAGATATTTAAGCAACAGCAAGCTACTTTAAGACAGGTACATTAATTCCAAGTTCTCTTACTCATGTCTTAAAACCTTAACTTTTTAAATTAATTTTACTACGGGTTTTTTTTTTTTAACTCGATGAACTGTGTTGCCAAATAAAATAAAATAAAATAAAATAAAATAAAATAATAAATACAAATGAAAGAACTCCTGGGAACACTCCTGAAGACTTGCAGGCTTAATCAGGAAAGGCAACTTCTCAAAGGTTTAGGAAGAACAAAGACAAACAACAAACCAGTCAGACTTCAGGCCCAGGGTGTGGTTGTCAGAAATAGCAAGATGATCTGCCTTCACAACTTACAAATAGACTGATTTGTTTTCCTCAAATTCTCCCCTAAAATGTATGAAAAACTACTACCTTGATTTGGTACCAAGGATAATTTTTGCACATCTAAATGTAACAGAGAAATTACAAAATTCACTTATGTGTTTGTATGTGCATGTGCTTTATACTTCCTGTGATACCGTCACTGAGGGAAGTCTCTGATATGTTTGCCTCTGTCTCCTTCAGGAAACAAGAGGGGAACAATGGAATGGAATACTTTTGCATGATGGCCAGATGCACTGTATGTAAGTAATGCCTCAAATGATATCCAGTTCACATTTTTCTCACTCAAGATGAGAGAAAAAGAATCATGATGCTTTGTTTTTATTTTGCATATGCATATTCAGATATACAAACCATTTCTTATCACAGTTGTGGATTACCTTGCAAAATTTCTCCTATCATGCCTCAAAACTTTGTAGTATGGAGTGACAGAGTTTGTCTGATGATGATTCGTATCGTGCATAATATTTCATTGAGATTGTATGATGGATCTAATAGAAAAGCCAAAACAGCAATTTTGTTGAAATTACTATAAGTTTATAAAGACCACCTTTTAATATAAGTCAAAAGAAAAGTGAAAAGCAATAGTTTTGTCTACCAGATACTGGAAACAAGTGTGGGAGGATATATAATTATCATTATATTTTATTGATTGGTTGAAATGGGTTTTTTATTTTGTTATTAAGTATGTCTTTTGTTATCATTCTAAACAAGAAAAGTCAATGCTTAATGTATAGATATAATGATGCACCAAAAGCTTTTTCAGAGTTGAGAGGCTTCTGTATTGAGAGAACATTTCAAATTGTTGAATGAGACAATTTCTGAAAATAATGCCTAAAAGCGAGTACCTTTCAAACTTTTTTTAATGTTTATTTATTATTGAGAGATAGAGAGAGACAGAGCATGAGCATGGGAAGGGCAGAGAGAGGAGGAGACACAGAATCCGAAGAAGGCTCCAGGCTCTGAGCTGTTAGCACAGAGCCGGACACAGGGCTTGAACTCACAAACCACAAGATCATGACCTAAGCCGAAGTCGGACACTTAATGGAGTGAGCCAACCAGGTGCCCCAAACAAGTGCCTTTTATATATTTGTCTGAAAGCATGGAATTTAAGCTTATACCACTAGCAAAAAGACCATAAACTTAAAAAACAAACAAACAAACAAACAAACAAACAAAACAAAAACCCTCTGTATATTCAATAGCTAAAAAAGAAGGATAAATGAAATGACTTAATAGCAAATGGGAAACTATATTTTAATAGACATTCAAAATATGAGAAATAAGCACCTTAGGGCTGAAAGTGTTTTTATTTTCCAAAAAGCATAGGAAGATTTCTAGGGAAACATGGAAACCTAAGTATACACATAAATATTTGACTCTGCACTCCACTCACACCTCAGAATCACCCTCCAAAGAAAATGACCTGCTAAATTTTAAAATAGGAGAAACTCTGCGCTAGTAGTGGAAATTGACAAAGATATGAAAATAATATAACTTCAATAATGTTATGGTAGATAGAAAGGCAGAAAAGACTAGCTTAAGCCTGAAACCCCTGGATTGCATTCCTTTTTGTTCGAATTTACTTCTGAGGATTCTAGACCAACAAACATATTTTATGCTGTAGTGGGCAAGGACTAAAGGCTGAATTCGTCTCTGAGTTCCATTTAAAGCTACTTTAGGCTTTGAAACGTAATACAATCTGAGGGTGATGTTGGCAGTAACGCATAGTAACTGCCAATAGCAAACCCTGTTCCATGCTCAAGTCAGTATGGTTAATTTTTCCTTGCAACCAAGAGTTCTGACGGAGTCAGCTTCACTAGTCAGAGGGCCAACAAGAGTGAAGAAGGGTAGTGGCATTGATGCAGTAGATCAAAAAATGCCATTAATAGGGGCGCCTGGGTGGCTCAGTTGGCTAAGCGTCCGACTTCAGCTCAGGTCATGATCTCACGGCCAGTGAGTTCGAACCCCGCTTCCGGCTCTGTGCTGACAGCTCAGAGCCTGGAGCCTGTTTCGGATTCTGTGTCTCCCTCTCTCTCTGACCCACCCCG
Organism: Panthera tigris; assembly: GCF_018350195.1. Lineage (NCBI taxonomy): Eukaryota > Metazoa > Chordata > Mammalia > Carnivora > Felidae > Panthera > Panthera tigris. The sequence goes on from NC_056666.1 coordinate 86,281,540, forward strand.
TTCATGCTCTATCTCTCTCTGTCTCAAAAATAAATAAACGTTAAAAAAAAATTTAAAACAAATCTTAAAAAAAATGCCATTAATAAAGGAAGTACAGTTCTCCATTGACAAGAAGCTTGGAACTGATGTTCAATAATATTGGATAGGAAACTTTAATTCAATAATGTAGATAGTTTTAACAGTGTAGATAAATCACATCTATTTTTGACATATGTCAAAACTGTCAAAACTTCAGATTCAACTGAAAAATGATTATGAATAGTAAGAGTTCAATGAGATCACATAATAAAATATACAAAACATATAGCTTTTGTACAAATACGTAATAACTAATGATAATTTTCCAGCTTTCTTGAGATGTAATTGGCATATAGCAATGTACAAGTTTAAGGTGTAGAGTGAGATAATTGATTTACTTATATATTGCAAAATGATTACAATAGTAGTACTGATTAACCCCTCCATCACCTCACATAATTATTTTTTATTTTTGGAGTGAGAACATTTAATATCTACTCCGTTAGCAACCTTTAAGTTTATGATGCAGTACTGTTAACTATATCACCATGTTGTTCAGTAGAGCCCCATAACTTATTCATCTTATAACTGAAACTTTGTACACTTTGACTGACACCCTCTCATTTCCCACACCCCTGGTGGCTGTAAACCACCATTCTAATTTCTACTTCTATGACTTAGGCTTTTTTAGACTCTACACATAAGTGAGATCATATGGTATTTGTCTTTCTACGTCTGATTTATTTCATTTAAGATAATGTCCTGAAGGTCTATCTCTCTTTTCACAAATGTCAGGCTTTGTTGTGGCTAAATAATATTTCATTCTATATATGTAGGTTTCTTTCTTTCTTTCTTTCTTTCTTTCTTTCTTTCTTTCTTTCCCCATTCTTTCATAGATGGGCACTAAGGTTGTTTCCATATCTTGGCTATTGTGAACACAATACTGAATTCATTTCCTTTCAATATATTTCCAGAAATGGGATTGTTAATCAAATGGTAGTTATATTTTTTTAATGATGTTACTCTCAGATTAAATTAGGGTTATGTGTTTTGGAGAAGAAGATCATTGAGTTAAATTTATCATTTTCATCACAACCATATCGTGAATTCATACTATCAGCATGATTTATTACTGTTGGTGTGAACTTTGATTACCTGACTGAGGTACTAATAGTAAGTTTCTTCACTTAAAGTTGCTCTTATACCTACCCCCACTTTCCACACTGTACTCTGTGGAAGGAAGTCACTATGTGCAGCTGACCCTGCACTGTTGGGAATTATGCTCTGCTTAGAATATGGAGTAAATTATTTGGGATTCTTTACATGGAAAATTTGTGTATTCTTTCCCATTTATTAATTTATTCAATTATTTATTTAGATCAGTATGGACTCATGGAAATGTTTTGTACTTTGGGTTATATTCAATACTAATTTATCTTGTTGCTAAATTTTTCTAGCTTTGGCCATTGGGGGACATTTCAAGTTAACTACTCTTTCCTTTGACATCCATCCATCATAGTTGTTTTTATTTTTCATTTATTTATTTGTTTGTCTGTTTGTTTTTAAATTTACAACCAAGTTAGCATATAGGGCAACAATGATTTTAGGAGTAGATTTCTTAATGCCCCTTACCCATTCAGCCCATCCCCCCTCCCACAATGCTTCCAGCAACCCTCTGTTCTCTATATTTAAGAGTCTCTTATGTTTTGTCCCATCCCTGTTTTTATATTCTTTTTGCTTCCCTTCCCTTATGTTCATCTGTTTTGTATCTTAAATTCCTCATATGAGTGAAGTCATATATTTGTCTTTCTCTGACTAATTTCACTTAACATAATACCCTCTAGTTCCATCCATGTAGTTGCAAGTGGCAAGATTTCATTCTTTTTGATTGCCAAATAATACTCCATTGTATATATATACCACATCTTCTGTATCCATTCACTCATCAATGGACTTTTTCCATACTTTGGCTGTTGTTGATAGCACTGCTATAAACATTGGAGTACATGTGCCCTTTCAAAACAGTACACCTGTATCCCTTGGATAAATAGCTAGTAGTGAAATTGCTGGGTCATAGGATAGTTCTATTTTTAACTTTTTGAGGAACCTCCATACTGTTTTCCAGAGTAGCTGCACCAGTTTGCATTCCCACCAGCAGTGCAAAAGAGATCCTCTTTCTCTGTATCCGCACCAACATCTGTTGTTGCCTGAGTTGTTAATGTTAGCCATTCTGACAGGTGTAAGGTGGTATCTCATTGTGGTTTTGATTTCTATTTCCCTGGTGATGAGTGATGTTGAGCATTTTTTCATGTGTCGGTTGGCCATCTGGATGTCTTCTTTGGAGAAGTGTCTGTTCATGTCTTTTGCCCATTTCTTCTTTGGATTATTTTTTGGGGAGTTGAGTTTGATAAGTTCTTTATAGATTTTGGATGCTAACCCTTTATCTGATATGTCATTTGCAAATATCTTCTCCCATTCCGTCAGTGGACTTTTAGTTTTACTGATTGTTTCCTTTGCTGTGCAGAAGCTTTTTATTTTGATGAGGTCCCGATAGTTCATTTTTGCTTTTGTTTCCCTTGCCTCTGAAGATGTGTTGAGTAAGAAGTTACTGTGGCCGAAGTCAAAGAGGTTTTTCCCTCCTTTCTGCTCTAGGAATTTGATGGCTTCCTGTCTTACGTTTAGGTCTTTCATCCATTTTGAGTTTATTTTGTGTATGGTGTAAGAAAGTGGTCCAGGTTCATTTTTCTGCATCTCACTGTCCAGTTTTCCCAGCATCATTTGCTGAAGATACTGTCTTTATTCCATTGGATATTCTTTGCTGCTTTGTCAAAAAATAGTTGGCCATATGTTTGTGGGTCCATTTCTGGGTTCTCTATTCTGTTCCACTGATCTGAGTATCTGTTTCTGTGCCAGTATCATACTGTTTTGATGATTACAGCTTTGTAATACAGCTTGAAGGTCAGGATTGTGATGGCTCCAGCTTTGGTTTTCTTTTTCAGGATTGCTTTGGCTATTCAGGGTCTTTTTTGATTCCATAAAAACTTTAGGATTGTTTGTTCTAGCTCTGTGAAGAATTCTGGTGTTATTTTGATAGGGATTGCAAATCGTGGTTCTTTTTGTAATTTCTTGAGGAACCATCACCACCATTCTATTTTCTATAGTGGTTTCACCAATTTACATTCCTACAAACAGTGCAAAAGTCCATAAAACTCCTGGATGGTGGGAGGAAACAGGGAAAAACTTTCTTTATATATATATATATGTAAATATGTATATATATATATGTATACATATATGTGTGTGTGTGCATCTGTGTGTGTGTATATACATATATATGTGTGTGTGTGTGTGTATATATATATATATATATATATATATATATATATATATAAAGCTTTTTAAGTTTACTCATTTTGAGAAAGTCAGAGACAGCATGAGTGGGGTGTAGGGGTAGAGAGAGAGAAGAAGGAGAGAGTATCCCAAGTAGACTCCACACTGTCAGAGCAGAGCATGATGCAGGGCTTGAACCCATGAAACCATGAGATCGTGACTTGAGCTGACCCAAGAGATGTACGCTTAACCACTGAGCCACCCAGGCACGCCAGGGATATATTTCTTGACATTGGCCTTGGCAACAGTTATTTGGTTATGACACTAAAAGCGAAAGAAACAAAAGCAAAAATAGACAAGTGGGACTATGTCAAACTAAAAAGCTCCTTTACAGCAAAAGAAACAATGAACTAGATAATAATGAAAAAAATTCCAAGTAATGGGTTAAGACCTAGATAAAGATCTTATTAAAGTGATCATAATGAATACAAAAAAGATGAATAAGTGGACACAATAATTTGGTAAAATGGCATGAAATGGCTATAACATAAGGCAACACCAAATAATACCCACAAACTTTGAAAATATTCTGGTTTTGATTTGTTATTAAATAAAGCATAAGGTGAAAATTATTAATTATCCAAGGGGCACAAAAAATAGATGGTAATGGCTAAAAAAGTAAGTTTTCATAGGAAAATAAAATGCTTCTCTCCAGCAACATTAATGAGTACTAGACTATACGTGAAACTAAAAGCCACACTCTGTAATCACAGTGATGCAATTTTTCAGCATACAGTGAAAACTTCTTTTTATCTACCCACCCACTCCCCTTCATCTGTCAGTTCTTTAGTAGAGGTTTAGCTTCTACATACATTCTCACACATTAAAAATCAAAGAAAATATTTTAATTAGCAATCTAATTGACCTCAATTTAGTCCAAGTATGTCAGGGGGGAAAAAAAACTTGTCACTGGCAGACTTCACTGTGAATAACTCTTTCAAATTCAAACCAAACAAATTGTAAAATCAAAATTCTAGAGTTGAAACACTTGTAATTTTTAAAATGTGCTTTTTCTTTCACTTTGGAAGACTTGGGTTTTCATAATTAACTATATTTTAAGCGGAATAATTTTCAGTCTAATATGGGCTATGTATGGATATTTGGCCACATAAATAATAAATATCCTTTAAAAACATCCTTAGTATCTCATTTCTGGATCCCACTAAGTTTTTTTTTTTAATTTTTTTTAATGTTTATTCATTTTTGAGACAGAGACAGAGCATGAGTGGGGGAGGGGTAGAGAGACAGAGGGAGACACAGAATCCAAAGGAGCCTCCAGGCTCTGAGCTGTCAGCACAGAGCCCGATGCAGGGCTCAAACTCACAGACCTTGAGATTGTGACCTGAGCTGAAGTCGGACGCTCAACCGACTGAGCCACCCAGGTGCCCCAGGATCCCACTAAGTTTTGTATTTTAAGAGACCAATTCAAATTAAATACAGTAATTGTGTGGCAAAGCTGAGAAAATATGAATATTTATAGCAGCTCATGCCAATGAAATAGCATTGAAGTTACAGTCAATAAGCAACAATAATTCATATTGCTGAACATACGTACATATTCTGTAAAATAGTATGTAAAATAAATGAAACTTTACTTTTTAGGAACTAAAATTTTACTTTTTAGGTACATAGGCCTAATTCATCTTTTTTTCCCCCCAACAAACACCTTATTTTATCAGTTTATATGTTTCTAGACAGAAATTATGATACAAACTAATTTAAACAGTAAGGAGTATTTCTTATCTCATGTGACAGAACCTAAGGTAAGGTTAGTACAGGATTACTTTATTGAAGGACTCAAAGACACTGTTGAAAACCTAAGTTTTATCCTGAATGTTCAGATGGCCTTTCATCCTTACAAAGGGTGGAAGTTCTTCACAAGATGGATGCAACATTATTCTAAAGAAGCTGTCTCAGGATGCCTGGGTGGCTCAGTCGGTTAAACATCTGACTCTTGATTTTGGCTCAGGTCATGGTCTCATGGTTTGTGCGATTGAGCCCAGTGTTGGGCTGTGTGCTGACAGTGGGGAGACTGCTTGGGATTCTCCATCTCCCTCTTTCTCTGCCCCTCCCCCACTTGCACGTGTGCACACACTCTCTCGAAATAAATAAATAAACATTTTAAAAAAGCTGTCTCATTCTGGATGTCTGATTTTAGGCATGAGTGAATTATTCCCCAAATACCTCCCATCTACCATAGATTTTTCTCGTGAATTGTTAACCAAAGTTTTATCATACACCACATAGTTCAATTCAAAAATCTAGTTCAAGATTAGGATTTAGCCTTTTGAGGGAGTAGAGTCAACTTCATCTCAGCTGAGTTTCTCTTAAACAGGAAGACAATATTTAAATAAAAAGTAATATGTCTTCACCTAGGGCAACTCATAACGTTTTCAATATAATATCCATTATTAATATCAGATAAAAATCATTACCTTTAATTTCCTCTGAAGAATTAAAGAAATTAAAAGAATTCTGACATGGGAGCTGAAAGATTTCATCCAGGAACTGCCATTCTTCAGTCACATAACCTTTGATAAGTTTTTAATCTTCTTGAAACTTGATTTACATATTTGTAAAATGAGAATAGAATTAAGAGCATTGTATACCCTTTAGATATTGAGGATAGAACAGATAATGTATTTCAATGCAGTCTATAAATTATAATGTGTTGTATAAACTGGAATTATAATTATTATTTAAGCTTTACTCATATCGGCATATCAGTTTTCATTCCCAGTGGAGAAACAAGTTGGCAACAGAAAGTTAATGAAAAGTGGGCTATTCAACAAGATGTATTCAGGCAGGAGAAAATCATAGAGATTTTTCTTCTTTGTACTTCTTCAGTTGCATTGATTTCAACCCTAGGATGTTTTATCATATAAACATGCTTAGCGACAGTTGCTGTTGCTGTTTGGGGTTATTGTCAGTAAATACACAAACACAGAAGAGCAAAAGGACAAAAAAATGTGTAAGCATTGGGCTAGGTGCATTCTGTGCCTGTTAAGAAGGTTGATAGATTAGTAACATCCGACCCTGACTTCAGAGAAATTTTGCAATATAGTGGAAGTGACAATCAGGGACACATTGTGAAACCCCAGAGTGTAGAAGTTAAGCACATGGCATCAGAAAGATTTGGATTCATGTCCCAGATCTGGCAAAGATTGTCTTTTTGACTTTGGGCAATGCATTTTGTATTTCTAAGCTTCAGGAAGCTTTTTAATATACCACATGCTGTTCCCAGACTTGATTCTTTATTCTGTATTCAAAATTAAGAAACTGACATACTAGTATGATGAAATAGCTTAGGTAAGAGACAGTATAATATATGACTTGTCAAATGATGAGTTGCGTACAAGATTCTATATGAGTTTATGGCACTTTGGGAAAAGAAGAACATAAAATCTGGAAGAAATGGCTCTCAGCATGGGTTTTCTAGCTCTTTTATAACAAATAAAATTATCTATTAAAGAGCAAATAAATTCTAACTACTATCAGTAAAAAACCTAAATAGTTTGACCAAATCAAATATAGTACAAATGTACCAATCCAAATATGTTTTAGCTTTCCTTTTGTTCTCTAACAAATGGAAAATATATATTCACTTTTTATCATACCTATACAAAATCTAATCATATCATCTGCTTTAGGCTTTTTAAAGCATCATTAAGTAGAGACCTGAAAAAGAACCTTTTAATGTTACTCTAATCTTGATGCTTGGTTGTATTCAGAACTATCTATGAAAAGAACTGGTCAGACTGGCTCATTTGAACTTGTCAGCAACAAAGGCAATTTAAAATTATTATCAAAGTAATGCCCCAATTGAAATCATTTCATTGTGGCTTAACTCTGTTTCATTCCTTAAGAGCAGATCATGTCATTCCAATTATTTTCTGTTTAAAATTGTTTTATATCAAGCTAACAAAAAAACAATTGATTAGGATAATCAGGATTATCAATCATTGTCAACTTTTGGTTCCAGGAACTATAGGATTTCTTATGCTCATCACTTTTAACACATGATAAAAGGCCTATTTTCTTTTAAATGTTATTTCCCTCCTTTTCCTCTTCTTTGTCCACTGTTGTATTACCCTAAACAATGTTTTCTGAAGTTTCCTTTTAAAGGATTCTCCAAGATATTTCAGATCTGAGATTAGTATTTTACAAATTAAGAGGAAATACTTTATATGGTTAAGGATAAGGAATTCTGATGTATTTTAAAAAGAAGACACAAAAGCATGTTTCCTTTCTACTTTGATATAAGAAAAAAATCCCAGTAAGCAATTTTCATTATCTGAAATCTTGACTTAAAAAAAAATTCCTAATATTTTGAGTATATATATTTTTTATAATGGGGAGATGAAAGTTGCATAAAGTTTATTTGTTTTTGAGAGGGAGAGAGAGAGAGAGAGAGCAGGGGAGGGCCAGAAGGAGAAAGGGGGACACAGAATCTGAAGCTGGCTCCAGGCCCAAGCTGTCAGCACAGAGCTGCCTCTGGGCTCGAACTCACGAACAAAAAGATCAGGAGCCAAAGTTGGTCCCTTAACCCACTGAGCCACCCAGGTGCCCCAAGAATATTTTATTCATAACCTGTCCTTTCTCCCATCGTGTTTACAGGAAGCTTAGACTATTGAACATAAAAGTGATGACTGGTAAGACCTCTGGGCACGATGTTTGCAGGTTCACATTTTTGCATCGATTCTGTTCTTGAAATAAAATCACCAACTAATAATAATTATAATTACAGTAATTACATTAATTGTTTTATATATTTATTTATAATTTAAATATAAATTTTAAATATAAATTTAAATATAATTTTATTTGAATTTAAATATAAAATTAAATATAAAATTTATATTTAAATATAAATTTTAAATATAAATTATATTTATAATTATATTTTATAATATAATATAATATAAATTATATTATATTATTTAATATATAATTATTATAATAATTATTATTAGTTGGTGATTTTATTTCAAGAACAGAATAACTATTATTATTCAAATAACAATAATAATTATTATCATTTAAGAGTAAAAGCATAAAAAATAGTGCAGACAAAAAAATTAGCGACTTTACCACCATCACACCTTCACTGAAAGTTGAAAATTCTCCAGAATTAATTTTACTATGACAAAGATTAATCCCTGAGCAACAAATAATTTATGATATTTTGTATATTTGAATTAAATATTGCTATTGAAATATAAAATACGTGATTTGTAAAAGATAAAATTGAATCTCTAAACAATAATAGCAAGTAAAATTTTCACTGGGTTGCTAAAGTGGAACAATAATCTGTATTTGTCAGGAAGGGAAGAGATACTAAATAACTTCAGGATTCTTTAGATAACATATATATATATATATATATATATATATATATATATATATGTTACTTATACCATTATATATATTTATTTATATTTATATAAATATATATTGGATATATTATATCTATATTATATATTAGATCTCCAGAACTTACTCATCTTACATATCTGAAACTTTGTACCCTTAACCATTGTCTTTTAAATATTTATATATGAAAATGTAGCTACAATACTTTGCTTCCATATCATCACAGTATAGAAAGGAAAATATATGAAACTTAAAAACTCATCAAGATACAGAAAAGGGAAAGAAAGCAAACAAATTGTGGTAATCCAAAAGCACAAAATAATATTAATGGAATAAATCAAAATGTGTGAGTAGAAACAAAAATACAAATAGGTTAAACTCACTTGTAAAAAGAGCCTCAGAACTAACTAAGAGCCTTAAACTAATAAAAAAACAAGTAAGGGGCGCCTGGGTGGCTCAGTTGGTTAAGTGCCGCCTTCAGCTCAGGTCATGATCTGGTGGTTGGTGAGTTTGAGCCCCTCGTTGCGCTCTGGGCTGACAGCTCAGGGCCTGCAGCCTGCTTTGGACTCTGTGCCTCCCTTTCTCTCTGCCCCTCCCCTGTGCTCGCTCTCTCTCTCTCTCTCTCTCTCTCTCTGTGTCTCTCAAAAATAAATAAACTAAAAAACAAAAAAAGTGAAAAAAAAAAGTAAAACAAATAGGAAAAAAAGCAGAAACAGAAACAAATATAGATATATACTCCTAACAAAAGATACACAAACCACAACTATATAGAAAGTTGAAAGTAAAGAGGCAACAAAATCTATGCAAGTCAAATCACTAATCAAAAGAAGTACCTGGGTGGCTCAGTCATTTAAGCATCTGACTCTTGATTTCAGCTCAGGTTATGATCTCAGGGTCCTGGGCCCAAGCGCCACCCCACCCCCAGGTCAGTCTCCTCCCTGAGCTTGGAGCCTGCAAGATTCTCTCTCTCTCTCTCTCTCTCTCTCTCTCTCTCTTCCCTCTCCCCTACTTGCACTCTTTCTCTCTCCAAAAAAAAAAAAAAAAAAAAAAAAAAAATCATTGGCAAAATAATATTGGATTAAATGGCATTTAAGAAAAGCAGCATTGATAATAATGAAGAAATAAATAAATAACTGTGAAAAGAGAAAACTTAGAACAGATGATACATGTTAGGTATTTTAGTAAACATCAAAAATGGTTATTGAGGCAAAGTTCAGTTTCAAGGAAATGATAGGCTATAAAAGAGACTCGTATATTAACAGGCAATTTAAAGGCAGTATGATTAAGTATTACAACAGGGTTTTCAGGGAGTACAACTCAGTCTTGTGGGAAGGGTCAAGGAAGGTTCCTGAATGCAGGATGTTTTATTTATTTATTTGTTCATTTATTTAAATGTTTATTCTTTTTTGAGAGAGAGAGAACATGCACAGGAGTGGAGGAGGGGCGGCGGCAGGGACAGGATCTGAGGCAGGCTCTGCAGGGACAGCAGAGAGCCCGATGTGGGGCTCGAACTCACCATTGTGAGACTATGACCTGAGCTTAAGTAAAACTCTTAACCGACTGAGCCACGCTGGTGCCCCAGTATGTTTTAAATAGAGGCACAGAAAACTAACAGAATTCATTCTGAACAAAAGAAGCCTGTTCATGCAGAAAGAGCAACCTTGTTAGAGGCTTGGAGGCGGGGAAAAAAGCCTGAGCCAGCTGGGTACCTGAGGTCACAGTTACAGCTTCCACTACAGAAGGTAGAGATTGAGACAGGATGGATAATAAGGAGTCAAGGAAGGAGACTGGATAGGCCAGCAAGTTGAGGTATGTTGAATTTGGATTTTTTTTTCTGAGAAAATGAATTGAAAATAGTTACATAAGAAGAACACAGCTGCCATGTACATTAAGAAGAATTCTCTGGTTCCAGAGTGGAGAAAAAGAACTAGAAGTCAAGAAAATAACAGAACTGTATCATAACCGTGTGAGAGATTAAGAGGATCTAAATTAATCTAATAATTCTGAATGTTTCATTTGAAAATAAAGTTCAGGAAAACACCAATCTTAATTTCTCAAGGCAGTGAGAATGGGAAGTTTATACTTATTCTTAATTTCAAGGGTTCTAATTTCTTATCATTTGCATAATAGGATAATTGTCTCTAAGAAAGCACTTTCTCGTTCTTAGAGATGCTTGACACATTTCTTTATGAGAAAAAGTCTTGGCATATTCTCCATCTCCCTGATTTTTTACTACATGAAAAATTAGGGAAACATACATCTACTGAGCATACAAGTCAGACTGTAATGCATAATAAAGTAGAAATAGATATTTATAATATTCAAAAAAATCATTGCAATCTTATAAATATTGATTCACATTAGTACTTAGGAAAAACCTTGCTAATAACTTTTGTATCATAGAAATTAAATATACGTGTGTGTGTGTGTAATAAGATAGTGCAATACGTCAATAAATTCTGAATAATTGATTTTCATAATGTATTATTACTTCATTGTATCAGGTATATTGAATGAATGTCAGCATATATTATTATAAAATAGCATAACTGAGAAAAGACACTCATAAACATAATAGTATTCTAGAATAAGGCCAAATCAATATTGGCATTGAGATCATGAGATATTAATAATGAATACGTATGTCAAAGATAGCAAAATAAATAATTCAGAGGACTCAAAGATAATTTTTGTATCAGTTCCCAACCAGAAAAATTACATTTAATTGCCATTTAACAAGTACAATTTAAAACATAATCTTACAAATATCTGTGTCTTAGGAAGTAAAGAACAAGTCGTTTTAGAAGATCCATTCTAAAAAATACAGACAAGATAAAATTACATAGAAAGCACCACTGCAGTACATTCACTTTGCTCCATTTTCACTGTCATTTCCCTACTAGAGGCTAACATCATCTCTCACTTAGACACCTAAAACGGTTTCTCAATTAAAAACTCCCACTCCCACTCGCCCAAGGATAAAACCTGAATTGTTTAAAACAATCTGAAGCCCTTCCATAATGGTTTGGATGCTTAAAAAAAAAAAAAAGCCTTCATTTCATTTTTGCCTTTTCTTTTCTATCAGTATTTTTTTAATGTTTATTTATTTACTTTGAGAGAGAGAGGATGCGTGAGCAGGGGAGGGGTGGAGAGAGAGAAAGGGAGAGAGAATCCCAAGCAAGCTCCACATTCAGCATGGAGCCAGACACGGGATCAATCCCACGAACCTCAAGATCATGACCTGATCTGAAACCAAGAGTCAAATGCTTAACTGACTGAGCCACCCAGACACTCCCTCAGTACTTTGGATAGCTTTATTGAGGTATAATTGAGTTAGAGTTAACAATATGAGGGGTGCCTGGGTGGCTCAGTCAGTTGGGCGTCCGACTTCAGCTCAGGTCATGGTCTCGCAGTTCGTGGGTTCCAGCCCCGCGTTGGGATCTGTGCTGACAGCTCAGAGCCTGGAGCCTGCTTCAGGTTCTGTGTCTCCCTCTCTCTCTCTCTCTCTCTCTGTTCCTCCCCCGCGCATGCTCTGTCTTTCTCTCTCCTTCAAAAATAAATAAAAACATTAAAAAAAATTAAAGTTAACAATATGATCAGTTCTGTGAAATGTATACTAACTTAAAATAATAATCTTAGTAATGACACTGAAGAAATCTGTCATTCCCAAAAGTTTCCTTGTTCCTGTCCTTATCAAGCAATCCCTCAGTAAATATTCCTTGTCTTTATGCAGATATTGATCTGGTTTCTGTCACTATAGATTAGTTTGCAGTCATTAGAATTTTAATAAATGGGATCATATAGCATGAGCACTTTTGGTCTTCTTTTACTTAGCCTAATTATTTTGAGAGTCAGCTATGAAGTTGAATTATCAATGATTTGTTTACTTGTATTTCTGAGTACTATTCTATTTTATGAAAGTAACAAAAAATCTTTATTAACTGTTTATATATATTTAGATTTTTTTTTCCAGTTTTGGCTATCATGAATAAAGCTTCTATAGAAATATGTTTAAATATCTTTGTGTGCATAGAGGCTTCATTTATCTTGAGTGAATACCTATTAGAAGAATGGCTATGTCATATGGTAGATGCATGTTTAACATTTTAAGAAATTGACACACTGTTTTCAAAATCATTGTACCATTTTATGTTCTCACCAATCATGGCTTCAGTTGCTTCCCGCACATTTCCCAGGCACTTCAGCCAAAAATATCAAGTAGAGAGTAAGTGTGTTTCTTTTTCTGTAACTCAGCTGAAACTTTTGATTTCAATAACCTCTTATGGTAGGAAAATTGATATATTCATGTTTAGGTAAACAGTGAAATTAGCAGTTATTCAACATTTCACTTGCATTTAAAATAAATCAATCCACATTCCTTCTCGGCAAATGCGGTGAGCTGCCTCTTCCCTCAGAATGTATTTGAGTTCCCAGGGGGTCTTACAGACATGCAGATGCCTGCTGGGCACACAGCACAGGTTGGGAAGGAGTGTATCTCTTATTCTGCTATCCGGTGATGTATAATTTTCCTTCTGATGGTTTGTGTTTGACCTCTATGACATGATCATTGGCATTCATCCCTGCTAGCATATGCTGAAGTCGGCTACATCTTGACATCTCTAAGTGATAGATGTTTTCCTTGTCCTGACCCTGGCTGCTTGATGTTCAGTAGTCTTCTCTTAGTCACTTTCATACTGAAATGGGGGTTGGGGGTGGTTCGTAGATATTTAGCAGTTAGTTATCCTTCTACCAGAGCAGTGAAGAATCCATTGGGACTATTTCCTTAAATGCTTCAGCTAACCATTGCTATTCTACTACTCAGATGCTTTGCTGAATATGAGGCTTCTCTATTGTGTTACAATCTCTTTGAGCTACACTCTGCAAAGCTGGGTACGGAGTCCTTCACTGTACTAAGATCTCCCAAATACAGGAATCTCTATCACATCCCACTGGAATGAATACAGCAAAAGGGAGCCCATGAAGAGAGTTCTCCATTGCTCTTCTTTTTCTACTCATTTTCCTCCTTCCAACTGGTTGACTTTATCTTCCTTAGAACAAGAAAATTACCCTTTATACCTTTTGTCATTCCCTCAAATTTATTATGGTAAAGTATATATGAGCCCTTCAGGACTACTTTGCCATAATTTAAGTATTTTTGTTGTTTTTCTCACTTTCTATAGTTTGTTACCTACCTTGTGGTAATTAAATGTCATCTCTCAAAAAAACACCTTTGACTCCATTGGTGGAGTGTTACATGCTAAGACTAAAAATAAATATCCAGGGGGTGCCTGGGTGGCTCAGTGTGTTAAGCCTCCGACTCTTGATTTCAGCTCAAGTCATTATCTCACTTTCATGGGACAGAGGTCATGGCCATGCTCAGTGTGGAGCTGGAGTCTGCTTCAGATTCTGTGTCTCCCTCTCTTTTTGCCCCTCCCTTGGTTGCACACGTGTGTGTGCGCTTGCACATGCGTTCCCTCTCTCTTTCTCTAAATAAGCATTTATAAGTAAATAAATAGATAAATGCCCATTATTTGTATTTTGAAGTATTATTCCACTGCAGTTCTATTGATATTTTGGCCTATGCCCCCAGGAAGCCAGACCCAGTTATCAGTTATCTGCTCTAAATTATTTTCTCCAGGATGAAAAATCATTCATGCAAAGCAGTACATTACTATGTGGCTGACTGTCAGTGAGGTCCCCCTGGCTTGCATGCCTACCCCAAACACAAGGAGCATAAGGGGCAAGGCTCCATCCTGTTGAAAGAACTTTGTGGAATTTGAGTGATGGCATGTGAGCAAACATGTTTGCCTAAACCAAAGCCCTCATGAGCTGGCGTGCCAGCTGAAATCTGCCATGTGCTTCCCCTCCCCACACCTCTGCTTGTGTTTGGAAATGAGTGCTGGTACCTGGAATCTTCTGAGACTGGAAAAGCCTCTTTGGCCCCTCTCTGCTTCCTGAGTTTCCCCAAGCTTATCAGAATTTATACAGTACTTGCAGGAAGTTCCTTACTGTGAAGTTTTTGATTTCCCTACAAACAAAACAGAAAGAAGGATGCTTCTACTCCTTCCAGCAGTTACCTTAATCCTTTCCAGGGTAAACAATCTCCTTTCTAGCCTGACTTTGGAGTCAGGTCTCTGCTGGTGTATCATTCTGTTCTATCCTGTCCCAGGTGACCTGGGCTTGATTTGTCCTTAGTTCTTAGAGATGTTATTTGAGACAGAGTTTGAGATGAAGCACCACAGCTACTCTAACATTTGCTGTAAATCCCCTGCCTTCACCTTATCACTCCGTACCTATCCTTCCAAATTCACTCTTACAATTGTCTAGCGCATCTTTGAAATCAACAGTGATTTCTAAGACTTCGTCTTATCTCTGCACAGCTCTTTTCCACAGGATAACAGCTATTGCCTCCAGATAACTTGGCGTTGTAATTCTGTTCTAGCATGACCCTGGTGTAGATATACACTGCATGTCCCTTCTTGGAATTAGCGTTACATACCACCTATCACAGACTATTGTCATAAGCCAGCCATTTAACAAACAATAACACAAACAAACATAAATTTCTCTTTCCAGAAACTTAACTTATTTTCTAGCTCTTGATTACATGTGGTTTCTGCTCAATAGTAGAAATCTAAGAATTTATCGTTATTTTCAAGTACACTCAGTCCAGTTAATTTAAATATCATTTTAGGTTTGACTATTAAGGTGACAAGAGATTTTAACTATCATTATCAGAAATCACTTGTTTCCAGTTAGTGCCATTAATGGCTGAATTATGGAGAACTTATATGTGAACAGTTTCACGTTCATTTCCTTATTTATAGTGAGGTTGGCAGAAAGCCCATTTTAGAGATAAAGAAACTAACCCTTAGAGCAACTGTGTGCCCTGTGGTTACCCACTGAATCCATGGTAGAACCAAGAGGTCTGTTAGCTGAGCCCAGATGCCCTTTTCCCCTTCAGAATCTAATTATTATAGGGGTGCCTTGGTGGCTCAGTTGATTAGCATCTGACTTCAGTTTACATCATGATCTCACTGTCCGTGAGTTTGAGCTCCACATCAGACTCTGTGCTGACAGCTCAGAGCCTGGAGCCTGCTTCAGATTCTGTGTCTCCCTCTCTCTCTCTGCCTGTCTCTGCTCATGCTCTGTCCCTCTTTCTCAAAAAGATAAACATTTCTAAAAAAGAATGTAGTTATTATAATTTTGATGAGATGTATTTGGTCCTGCTGCTTCTGGAAGTTAGGAGGATTTTAGATGTACTGGAAGGGAAACTTGAATTCTAGTCTTGAGCAACTTGCCTATCTGTCCCGTGCCTCCATTCCTGTTTTAGAAGATAAGCTGGCAGGATAACATAATATTTCAATTGCCTTTCAACTCAGGATTCCAAGATCCTGTCTACTTTAGCAAAAGACAAGCATCAGCAAATTAGATCAGAGTAGGAGGTCATTTTGTTTTATATGTTTGTCTAAGAACATTTTCAAATTGGATTCTGAGGCAGATGAACAGAAATGAAAGAGTAACTATTAAAAAAGGATGAAAGAAATGCAACTGCCAAGGGCATGTATATACCTTAAATTTATAAGTAGAGGGGAAGTGTAGGAGTTAAGGAGAAAAGGGTCAGAAAGAAACCAGACAGGTTTCTTTATTGTTTCAAAACCACAGAAGAAGGGAATGACACAAGTGGTTCTGTTGGTAGAGTGAGATTTCAAGGTTTCTTTTTAATGTTTATTTATTTATTTTGAGAGAGAAAGAGAGATCCCATGAGCAGAGGAGGGGCAGAGAGAGAGAGAGAGAAGAGAGAGAGAGAACCCCAAGCAGGCTCTGAGCTGACAGAGCTCAACATGGGGATCCAACTCACAAACCATGAGATAATGACCTGAGCCAAAATCAATCAAGAGTCGGATACTTAAGTGACTGAGTCACCCAGATGCCACATAGAGCCTCATAACTTCTCATGGGTATGAGAGTCCTGTTTTGTTTTTTTTTTTAATTTTGCGTTTATCACACCAGTCTGATTTTTTTAATGTTTATTTATTTATTTTGAGAGAGAGATAGAGAGCGAACAGGGGAGGGGCAGAGGAAGAGAGAGACAGAAAATCCCAAGCAGGTTCCGCACTGTCAGCTCAGAGCCAGATATGTGGCTTGAACTCATAAACCATGAGATCACGACCCAAGCCAGTCAAAAGTCAGATGCATAACAGACTGAGCCATACAGGCACCCCAGATTTCAGCTGTTTAATTGTGAGGGAGGAGATATATAGAGCTGAAAATACAAAGGCTTTAAATTTGGGAAGAGGGGAAAGGCAGAGAAGAAATGCAGGAAAATATCAATAGTGGTGATCGGGGAACAAAAACAGGCAGAAATCAGAAGCTTAAGAATAACAGGCAAATTGTTATAGGCAATAATCTTAGTATTTTACGAAGATGAGCAAGGCAATAATTTCCCTAAACCAGACACCATTAAGAGTAAGGAAGACTTGGATGACAAATGTACTTTTTAAAAGTGAGATTTTTGGTGAGCCTGGGTGGCTCAGTCGGTTAAGCGTCTGACTTGGGCTCAGGTCATGATCTCGTGGTCTGTGAGTTTGAGCCCTGCATTAGGCTCTGTGCTGACAGCTCAGAGCATGGAGCCTGTTTCAGATTCTGTGTCTCCCTCTCTCTGACTGTCCCCTGTTCATGCTCTGTCTCTCTCTGTCTCAAAAAAATAAACATTAAAAAATTTTTTTAAGTGAGTTCTTTAACAGTGAAGGATTCTTTACAGGCAGAGATGAATGAGTATGTATAACATACAATGTGGATCTCCATTTTAAATTTGAAAATGATTCTTATTATTGAGTCCTAATATTTGTTTAGAGTTTCTTATTTATTGCATGCTATGAGAAGCTCAGAGAAAACAAATCTTCAACAAGGAAAAATGCTCTCTACTTTTTATAATTATATATAAGACATAGTTAACTAAACATTGTTATTGAAACTTGCTTTCTTTCTGTCAATAGCATGATGGAAAGTGATTAGGACAGAGGCACTTGGGTGGCTCAGTTGGTTAAGCACCCGACTTCGGCTCAGGTCATAATCTCACAGTTTGTGAGTTTGAGCCCTGTGTTTGGCTCTTTGCTAACAGTTCAGAGCCTGGAGCCTGCTTCAGATTCTCTGTCTCCCTCTCTCTTTGCCCCTCCCCCATTCACGCTTTGCCCCCCTCTCTCTCTCTCTCTCAAAAATAAATAAACATTAAAAAAAATTAGAAAAAGAATAGGTCAATTACAATAGGAAGAATATGAAACTATTTTCTCAAAGGAAAACAGAAGATCTAAGATACTGAAGTGTAGAATTTTCTGGTCTTCCCAGAAGCATTCGGTTTTGTACAGTATTCACTGATGAGGACCTACCGCAAAAACCCAAAGCATATGATATTTATGATGCCAAAATATTTTTTTTATTTTTTAAAAATATGTCATGCAGACTCTCTGATTTTGTTCTGAAACTACTAGACCAAAAAAGATTTTATTTTATTCTATTCTATGGTGGATGGAATGATTGATTTATATTGAGGTAAAATTGTTATAGAACATATTAGTTTCAGGTGTACAAGGTGTACAACACAGTAATTCTACGTTTGCGTAAATACAAAGTGATCACCACCACACATCTGGTTACCATTGCCACCATACAGTCGCCTTCCTTCCACAACCTCTTTTCTAAATTAAGCTTCTAAAGCAATAGATGATCTCCTAAGCACTGCTTTAACTGTATCCCACAACGTTTGATCCGTTGTTTTTTTAAAATTATCATTTGTTTTGAATTTTTAAAAATTTCCCTTTAAGTTTCATCTTTGAGCTATGGATTATTTGGAAGCATTTGTTTTAAATTCTCCATTTTGGGTTGAATTTTTCTCTAAATCTTATTGCTCTTGATTTCCAGTTTATTTCTTTTATGATTATGGAACAATCTCTTTATTATTTTAGTAATTTATTAACCTTTGTAAATTTGTTGAGACTTGTGTGATCATCAAAAATGCCCCGTGCACATGAAAATGCTGTATATTTTGCACTTCCTCTGTGCATTGTCCTCTAAGTATTACTTGTGTCGGAGTGGTTCATGGTGTTCTTCACATCTTTCATTTCTTTCCTGATCCTTTGGTTGTTAGGTCAGTTGCTCTGAAATGGGTATTAAAATCTAAAACTATGATTGTGGAGTTTTCTATCTCTTCCTTTAATTCTATAAATATTTGTTTCTTGTGGTTGAGGCTCTGTATTTAGGTGCATAAAAATTTTGAGTGATGTATCTTTCTCCTAAGTTGTCCCTTTCATTATTATGTAATTTCTCTTTTTCATTGGTAGTTATTTTTCTCATGATGTCTGTTTTGTCTGGTGTTAATGTAGTTATTCCAGTGTTCTTACTCTTACTATTTGCCGTGTATTTCTTTTTGCATACATTGATGTTCACCTAGCTTTTCATCCTATTTAGGGTACTTCTTCAACCCAACTGTCCTTCAACGCTAGAATATTTCATCATAGAGCACTGAAAAAGATTATTACAAACATGTTAAGTGGGTGAATAAAATAGGTTTATTTTATCCATATAGGTCATGTAATTAAAACCTGAAAAAAATTAGAAATATAGTAATCATATTATTATTATTATTATTATCATTTAAAAAAAATTTTTTTAACGTTTATTTATTTTTGAGACAGAGAGAGACAGAGCATGAACAGGGGAGGGGCAGAGAGAGAGAGAGACACAGAATCTGAAACAGGCTCCAGGCTCTGAGCTGTCAGCACAGAGCCCGACATGGGGCTCAAACTCACGGACCGCGAGATCATGACCTGAGCCGAAGTTGGAGGCTTAACCGACCAAGCCACCCAGGCGCCCCACTTATTATTATCATTAATATCATCATCATCATCGGGGTGCCTGGGTGGTTCAGTTGGTTGAGCATCTGACTTCGACTCAGGTCATGACATCATGGTTTGTGATTTTGGGCTCCACACTGGGCTCTCTGTTGTCAGCACAGAGCCAACTTTAGATCCTCTGTCCCCCTCTCTATATCTCCCCCGCTCACGTGTGCTTTCTCTCAAAAATAAATAAACATTAAAAAAATCTATCATCATCATTATCATCAGTTTAAAACACATTCAGTGTTAGATTTCTCTTATTAACTTTCAGAAGAATTTGATTAAATTTTCTAATTAAACTATATATCATTAACAAAGGCAATTGTTCTAGTGCACACTAGCATCCTAGCTGCTCTGTATTCTGCATAATTGGATAGCTTCCACCAGTGCTGTCCAATAGAACATTTTGCACTGATGGAAATGGTCTATAACTGTGCTGTTCAATGAAGTAGTCATTAGTCTGTTGACTGTTAAGCTACCAAGTGCTTCAAATGTGACTAGCATGACTAAGGAAATAAACTCTTGATTTTAATAAATGCTAATAAATTGAAGTTAAAATAGTGACATTTAAATTGGTTAATGTGGAAACTATTGTGGAAGTCCTGTTTTCCCAGCTCAACATTTCAGATTATGCTTTGAGACTTTTGGTATTTCTTTTGTGCTTTCACTCTGTTCATCTCAGCATCTCTGAACATCACTCCTCAAAATTCATTGGCCGAACAGCAAACCTTTGAGTCATTATAGCCATGTATTATCAACCACAGCATCTGTCAGAGAAGACCCTTACTTCACCTCTAGATCACTGGAATGTTATTATGAGGGTCTGAGGGTGGAGTAAGAAGAGTATCCAAGTAAAACAATACAAAACTGTACATACAGGATATGTCACAAATTCAGAAATCCTGAGATTGTTAGATGCGCATACATATCCTAGAAGTCCTGAATGGAAGGCAAAATGGGAAGAACCGAGATCTCCATCAGAAGGGACAACATGAGTACTTTTATTTGGTTCTTGCATTTCAGTTCCATTTTTAATCTAAATCATTTATAGTATTTTTTATATTTATTATACTATTTATTATATTAGCATACCACATTTCCAGAAGGTTGAGACACAAATGACTTTCAGGTATTGTTATCATATAAACACAAATATGTATTCCCTCCACAAGTAAATTTCTTAGCCAACGGCAACACAACGTGAAACTATGAAATAAATTCATTAACTTCTTAGTTTGAGGTTCCCAGACCTTTCTGGTAATACAGTCATCTGGAAAACTTGTTACAAAATAGATCTCAGTGACCTATGGACAAATACCCCCCCACAAAAAAAAATCAATGGTAATTTTTTTTTCTTTTTCTTTTCTTTTAATATAATTAATTGTCAAGCTAGCTAACATACAGTGTATACAGTGTGCTCTTGGTTTTGGGTGTAGATTCCCATGATCCATTGTTTCCATACAACACCCAGTGCTCATCACAAGTGCCCTCCTCAATGCCCATCACCCATTTTCCTCTCTCTCCCGCCATCCCCATTAACCCTCATTTTGTTCTCTGTATTTAAGAGTTTCTTATGGTTTGCCTCCCTCTCTGTTTGAAACTATTTTCCTCCTTCCCTTCCCCCATGTTCTTCTGTTAAGTTTCTCAAGTTCCACATATGAGTGAAACATATATTTGTCTTTCTCTGGCTAGCTTACTTCACTTAGCATAATACCTTCCAGGTCCATCCACATTGTTGCAAAGGGCAGAATTTCATTCTTTCTCATTGCCAAGTAGTAATTTGTAATATAATAATAGTAATAATTACAAAGGATAGAAAACAGGGAAAATCAGTATTCTTTCTGTTCAGAAACTGGTTTAAAAATATTTGTATTGGGGCACCTGGGTGGCTCAGTCGGTTAAGCGTCCGACTTTGGCTCAGGTCATGATCTAGCGGTCTGTGAGTTCGAGCCCCATGTTGGGCTCTGTGCTGACAGCTCAGAGCCTGGAGCTTGCTTCAGATCCTGTGTCTCCCTGTCTCTCTGACTCTCCCCCGTTCATGTTCTGTCTCTCTCTGGCTCAAAAATAAATAAACGTTTAAAAAAATTTTTTTTTAATAAATAAAAATGTTTGTCTTATTTTATTTATTTATTTTGAAAGACAGAGAGAGAAAGTATGCACAGGGGAGAGGCAGAGGGAGAGGGAGAGGGAGAGGGAAAGAGACTCCGAAGTAGGCTCCTTATTGTCAGTGCGTGGTCCAACACAGAGCCTGACACAGGGCTTTACTCACGAACCATGAGATCATCACCTGAACCAAAACCAAAAGTTGGTCGCTAAACCGACTGAGCCATCCAGGCATCCCTAAAAAAATTTTTTAACATAACAGATTGTATACTTTCTTATATTTGAAAAATAATTCTGTGGTAAAGGTGAAGAGTCAATTCGAATATTACAGCACTGATTGTCATACTCATGTTCATGTTTTCCAACATGCTGGCTGACTTAAGGAGACCATCTTGTTATTGAAAGTAATTATTGCCCCAAGTGCTATGTTTTATCCTCTTATTGATTATACCAGATCGCATTGCCAATATTGTTTTGAGTTTACCATTTCATGCAGTCGACATAAAGTACCATAATAAAATCTACTCTTGCTTATTAAATAAGTAGACATACACATTTAGCCTGAACTACATCCAAATATTAGAAATCACATTTATAAAAAAATCACATTTACATATTTATAGAAGTAACATGAAAACTCCAATTCTTTATCATTTCAAACGTTCTTCAGAAAATATTTGGTAATGTAGGAAAAAAATCTTGAGACAGAGAATGATAGAAAATATATATTCTATTCCATATGCTATTCATAATAGAATTCAATTTTCCCCATTTTTCCCATATGATTTCTTGGATATAAAGCAATTATTTCTATTATAGGAGAGGCTTCTGGTAACTTGCTCTTCTTTCACCGCATAAGAATTCGTAAGAATTATAAAATTCTCAAATAAATCAAACATATGGTCAGACTTTTTATCTTCTGAGTGACAGCTAAAATGAGAACACTCTTTAGCAGCAGGATTCTATGCTCATATAGCACTTAATATATAGTCAGTGTTGGTGCATGTGCCCCAGCAGTCAAGTAAATCTCCTTATTAAGGAAAAGTTTGCCCCATTTATTTGATCCACAGAGTGAAAAGGAAGAGAAGGCATAGTGAGAAACAGAGAATATGAAATAAACCAAAAATATTTTCAGAACAAAAATGGCATGTTTTTAGGCATAGAACAGAATTGTGTGCTGTGATATGCCCCATGTTCTTGTATTTATAGTTTGGCTATGTCAGAAATATATACTTATTGCCACAGAGATTATTCATCCATCTCCAATCTAACATGAACAATTTATTCAGCTACACAATTAGTAGCAAAAAAAAGAAAGAAAAAAAGAAAAAGAAAAGCTGTATTTCTAGAAGTGCTGCCATTTTCTAGATGGAGATCTCAATAAGAAAAATGCTGTTTTCAATAGCTACCCATCTAAGCATAAGAATTCTATTTTAACCAGAACAATAACCTTTAAGGAAAAAAATTTGCTGATAAAAACTGAAAATTACCTCAAAGTGATGATAGATGTCTTTATGTTTTCCTTTCATTATTTCTACTATTTTTTTCTAAATTTGTGCATAATTTATTTAAAAGAGGTAGAATTAAAAGTGTTACAAAATATCTAAAACATAATAGTCTTATCATATTTGAACTTAAACTAATCAGCTCTTAACAGTATTGTTTAATTTTTATTTTTAACGCATTGATATTGTACAGTGTAGAGATTGTACAATAGCAATGAAAATAAGACCTTTCTTTTGTATAGTAGTTCTTCACAATTTACAAGACATTGCATATACATTATTTTATCCTCAATATCCACAATTAGGTGAGGTAAATATTAACTCCACTGTAGAGTAGATGTAAATTTAGGGTCAGCGGTTAGTTGGTTACTAGCTCATGGTTTCTCTCATTTAAGTGACAAAAAAGTCTCAATACTAATGATTTCTCCATTGTGCTTAAAGTGCATTTTGTTGAGATTTAATCAAATAGATGGTGTGGAAACTCAGTGAATATAAAATATACAGAATTAAAAAAATTAATGACAATATATAACTATTGTACTATTATGTTTCATATAAATTTTGTTAGAACTTTAGATTTATAGCACAGTGCTGTTCTCTATTGTTATAGATACAATATTTGGTTATTTAAAGAATTAGACTAATACATTCTAGATATTTTATCTGTTCTCTTTGCTCTTTTGAATGTAACTCTTACACATGAATTGAAAATAGTGTACACCTAGTTATAGGAGTAAGTATAATCTTTTTCCAAAAATAAAGAATTAAGTATTAAAATATATTATTAATGCCTATTACAAAATTTTTAAGAATTTTAAGCAAATTAATAAATTAAACATAAGCATCTAAATTTTCTCTTTAAGTACCTTCAAACTTTCATTTAAAATAAGGATCAAATCATTAGGTAAACATATTTACTATTACCCAATGAAGATAATTCTCGTCTTTGAAAATGTGTTTTTATTATGTGTGAATGCATCCCCCCAAAATACTTATACTTATGACATTATAGGTACCCCCCTTAAAACTGTTATGTTCCAATAAACTGTAGATAATTTAAAAAATATATTGTTTCATAAAAGCTAAGCTATAGATACTGAAATATTTCCTAAAAGTTCTATCTTTTACTAAATTTTAAAAATTTTTTAAAATGTCTATTCATTTTTTGAGAGAGAGAGAGAGAGAGAGAGAGAGAGCACGAGTAGGGAGGGGAGGTGGCAGAGAGAGAGGAGACACAGAGTCTGAAGCAGGGTCCAGGCTCTGAGCTGACAGCACAGAGCCCAACACAGGTCTCAAACTTAGGAACCAAGAGATGATGACCTGGCTGAAGTCGGATGCTTAACCCACTGAGCCACGGACGTGCCCCCTTCTGACTATCCTTTTTAACTCAAAAATATAGCTTAACTCTAGTCATAACTATTGTAAACCTAGGTTTTTGGTGTTATAAGCAGAGAATCACATGGTACTAAAAGTAAAAGGAATAGAGATCACTGTCCCCTATGTGACCACTTTAAGATCATATACTGGACTCGATATCAATTTTAGAAGGAAAACATCTGATTAGAGCAAATTCACACTAAGGTATACATGACTGATATTATGTCAGACTGTAAGATTTCTTTCTATTCTTATAGGAAGATTCCTTTAAACATAAATAAATTATTAATTAATTGTATTTTCCCCAAATAATTACAGGATGACATTGAATTTTTAAAGTAATGTGAAAGAGAAATGTTTTGTGGGGTTAGGGTTATGAGTTAGAACCAGGAAAGTTTGCTTCTTCTTGTGAGTAGAATTTTGAGGACAACTGTGCTTGGTCTTCCAAATTTTGTTTCCTGTTTCCTTGCTTTTGATCACACAGAGTATCTTAAGACCATTCAGCTTTTCCTATAGTTCTCAGCATAGGAGTAACTAACTTTGGCATTGGTGGGATGAGGTAGAAAGCTATTTCAAGGTGTAATTGCTTATAAGTTACTCAGCTTGTATGCTAGCCTAGGTGTAGCCAACAGCCAATTGTCATTCAGCACTCAAAGATTTGTATAACTTGAACAGGAATTTCTACTTCTGTTATAAAGAAAATGTGACTAATCAGTCTTACAGGAATGGACCACATTAAATATGTTAATCATTTTTTGAAGTGTGTCCAGAATTCTCATAAATAACCTTTATATTATATAGAGTACATTTATTTTTCATACAACCAAGAGATTTGGAATAAAACAAAGCAAAGAGCATAACTTTTGCAATAAATGCCTTCAGGTTAGTCAGTGGTTCAAAGCAGCTTCATTTGGTTTAGAAGAGGTGGGGGATCTTAAAATGCGATGTGAATATTTCCATGAGGGTGTATTAGGAATATTTATGTGAAATTACCAAAGAATTTTTCAATTTTGTAGAATTATTCAATTTTGTAGAATTATTTTGGCCAAATATTTATTTTTATGAAATAAGTATTCCCAATATGTAATCTCTGTTTTAAAAAATAAAATCACTGATTCTTTAAATATGTCTATATTTTGCATAATTGATTGCATATTGCTAATTGATATGAAAATATTTAAACCAGAAAAATAACCACTGATATTTACAGTTCTTTCACTGCGATAAAATTAGGTGACCTTCAACTACAATAGCAAGAGTTGTTTCAGTTATATGATACAACAGTATAATAAGGTATATTATTTTTGTTGCCCAAATTTTTATTAAAATTCCAATCAGTTAATATATAGTGTAATATTAGTTTCAGGTGTAGAATTTAGTGATTCAACACTTACAACACCTGGTGCTCCACAACAAGTGCACTCCTTAGTCCCCATCACCTACTTCCCCCATCCTCCAACCCACCTCCCTTCTGGCAACCATCAGTTTGTTCTCTATAGTTAAGAATCTGTTTCTTGGTTTGCCTCTCCTTTTTTTTAACCTCCCATATTTGTCTGTTTTGTTCTTTAAATTCCACAGATGAGTGAAATCATATGGCATTTCTCTTTCTCTTGTTTCATTTAGCATGATATTCTCTAGCTCCATCTATTCCATTGTAAATGGCAAGATTTCATTCTTATTTATAGCTGAGTAACTATTGTAGATATATACGTATATGTATGTATGTGTGTGTGTGCACATGCGCGCGTGTGTATGTGTGTGTGTGTGTGTATACATATCACCTCTTCTTTATCCACTCATCAGTCAATGGACACTTGTAGACACTTGGGCTCTTTCTATAATTTGGCTATTATTGATAATGCTGCTATAAACACTGGGGTGCGTATATTCCTTCAAATTAGTAGTCTTATATCCGTTTGAGTAAATACCTAGTAGTGGAATTGATGGATCATAGGGTAGATCTATTTTTCCCTTTTTGATGAAACTCCATACCGTTTTCCAGAGTGGCTGCACCAGGTTGCATTTCCACCAACAGTGTTAGAGGGTTCCCTTTTCTCTGCATCCTCACCAATACCTGTTGTTTTCTGTGTTGTTGACATTAGCCATTCTGACAGCTGTGAGGTGATCACTCATTGTAGTTTTGATTTGTATTTCCCTGATGATGAGTGATGTTAAGCACCTTTTCACATATCTGTTGGCCATCTAGGTTTTCTTTGGAAAAATGTCTATTCATGTCTTCTGCCCATTTTTTAATTGGATTATTCATTTTTTGGGTGGTGAGTTTTATAAATTGTTTATATATTTTGGATACTAACCCTTTACCAGATATGGCATTTGCAAATATCTTCTCTCATTCCGTAGGTTGCCTTTTAGTTTTATCATTTCCTTTGCTGTACAGAAGCTTTTTATTTGGAGTGAAGTTAAACCATTGTGATTGATGTTTAATCTCAATTGGCATGAACTAGAAGCCAGTAGATGTTGGCTGTAAGGTATTGCCAAATAAATAATCAATCAGTTGATATTTTAAATAATCAATCAGTTCTATAAAAATGCAAATTAAGTTACAGATTTTTTTTACAACATTTAAACAACAATTTGACTTTTTTCCCCCTTATCTTTTGTTACTATGGTTAAGGTTAAATAATATGTTAGTGTAGGCTCCTGGTACTCACTTGAAAAACAAATAATATGTAGTGTAGGCTCCTGGTACTCACTTGAAAAACAGCAAGTATATAGCCATTTAAATCAAAATTATAGAAAATATGAATTTGCATAAGCAGGATTCCCAAATTTTTAAATATATAACATAATTTTGGAGTAGGAAGGTAGTCACAATCAGCAATACCATTATTTTTACACTATATTTGTGTGTGCATACATGTATGTGTGTCTAAATGATCCTGGCATGATAAGCAAAAGGTGTGGAAATTTAAGAAAATGTTAAATTTTTTATAATAATTATATAGTAGTATAAGTATTAATATGTTAACATATTGATCATGTTGGATCAATGAGTAGTAGCATATGCAATAATACTAAAGCCATTCTAAGTTTGTAAGCAGGTACTGTTGGATATTTTCCAAAATTAAAACCCTTTGCTAAGATGTTTACTTCCTTCAAACTGTGCCTGAACAAAAACAAGCTCATCAAATGAATATCAGTCTTAAGTTTATGAACTCACCTTCTGCCACAAAAATTTCTGGGTGCTCTGTGCCAGTGACTAAAAAATGCTTTGAGGAAAATCTCCAATTCACAGAAATAACAACAACAAGTTTTTGAAACCTCACTGTGTGAACATCAAATCAAAATATTAAGACTTTGGAGGGAAAAATACTAAGAGCTGGGGAAAAAAAAAACCAAAAGCAAAAACAATTTATTGCATGTCAGGCAAGGCAATGCTGCATCACCCAAAAGAAAGCAAGTGAGGCTCCTAGAATTACAAGTGAAGGGCTTAGGTTTAATATAGCTTTAAAGAGGAATGTTAAGGGAAGGATGTAAACTTGTCTTTGGGACTGAACATTGTACTGCTTTATGTCACAAAAGTGCATAGTTCTTATCAGGTCTGGAATAGGTTGCTGAGAGCACTCAAGGTCATATAGCAGGCACATTCTTCCACACATGCCTGAAGATAGAACATATTTTCTTTAACAGGCTTCCCATTTGTTATGCAGACACAGATTACATATGTATAATTATATCGCATACGATAATAATATAATATATAAATGTATAATAAGTATAATAAGATTATAAATATATAATATAAAAATGTATAATATATACATGTATAAGATAAAATGATAAAAGATATATAAAGATATAATAAATTATATATAAATATATAATATGATATATAATGTATTATATATAACATTAATATATGTTATTAAATATTAACATAATGTCTAATATATTAGATATATATGATATATAGTCTATGATATACAGTGTGTATATATATATATATTACATAAAATATAATCATTCTATACTCAGAAGCTGAAAATAAAAGACTCTATAAGTGATTTTTTTTTTTTTTTTTGGTAACACATAAATAAAAGCGCACAAAGCATGAGTCTACACTGCTTGGGAAATTTTTACAAAGTGGATGGTTCCATATAATATCCTCCAGATCAACAGATAGAATATTATGAACACCCCAAATCTATCCTCATGCCTCTCCCAGTCTCTAGTACCTAATGGTAATGACTCTTCTGGCTTCTATCATCATAGATAAATGTTGCCTATCCCTGAGGTGCATGTAAATGCAAGTATAAAATATATACTCTTTTGTACCTGGGTTCCTTTGCTTCGTGTGTCTCTGAGACTTCTTCTCCATGTTGTTGCATACAACACTGGTTCATTCTTTCGCATTGCTGTTGAATATCTCTTTGTATAAATACACCATAGTCACTTTATCCATCTTTGTCTATCCACAAGGACATAAAAGTATCTTCCAGATTTTCTTCCAAAGGATATATCATTTTATATCTTATAATTCATATGGAATTGATATTTTTATACACTGGAGAGCTAAAGTTCACTATTTTCCCTGTATGGAGATCCAAGTGATCCGGTGCCATTTATTTATCGAAAAGACCACTTCTCTACTGACTACTTTTGTCATAAATCAAGCAACCAAGTGCATGCAGGTGTGTTTCTGAATTCTATTCCATTCCATGAGTCTGTTTGTGTACCTTTGTGTTGAAAATATGATCTATTAATCACTGTGGCTTTATTATAAGCCTTTATAAGAATGTTAGTCCTCCAAGTGGACTTTTACATTTCAAGACTGTCTTAATTATTTTGGCCATTTTCATTTTCACATAAATTTTAAAATAATCTAGGCAACCTATGTGCTCAGATTGTTTGTTTGAAATTTTAATTGAATTTGCCTGAAGTAATTGCTGCTCAATATGTTTTTGTTGAATGTGGATGAATGAATGAATGAATGAAAAGGTAGCATAATAGAGCAATTGTAAAAAAGGTTCTTATAGGTCATTGGCATAAAAATAAAAGTTTCTCTACTGCACCAAAGCAGGGCCATAGAAAAAAATACCCTTTTGAAGGGGTCATCTTATAAAATTCAGTTTCTGTCACTTACTGTATATTTTTTAATGTTTATTTATTTATGAGAGAGAGACAGAGACAGAGAGAGAGAGAGAGAGAGAGAACAAGTGGGGGCGGAGCAGAGAGAGAGGGAGACACAGAATCCAAAGCAGGTTCCAATCTCTGAGCTGTCAGTGCAGAGCTTGACATGGGGCTCGAACCCACAAGCTGTGAGATCATGTCCTGAATCAAAGTCGGATCCTTAAGTGACTGAGCCACCCAGGCACCCCATCACTTACTGTACATTTTTAGAGCATAATTCATTGTCAGCCACTGTGCTGTTCAGTTGGTACACAGTGATGAGCAAAATTTAGCCTGAGTTTCTCTATTTAATCTGGAAAAACACACCAGGTTAAATTATGCAGTATTTTCTAAAATATCAACAAAGTTGTATTTCTTTAAAAGTTGTTTTTATTTTCCATTTTTAAAATATATAATTATAATCACCTTGATTGGTAGTCTTATTTGTTTCTTAAAAGTTTTTATTTATTTATTTTCAGAGAGAGAGAAAAGGAGGGAGCATGAGTGGGGAGGGGCAGAGAGAGAGGGAGAGAGAGAATCACAAGCAGGCTCTGCACTGACAGTGTAGAGCGTGATGCGGGGCTCAAATTTTCCAACCATGACATCGTGACCTGAGCTGAAACCAAAAGTCAGACACTTAACCTGACTTAGTCACCCAGGCACCCCAGTCTTATTTGTTTTAATGAACACATTATAAATAAGGAAAAATGTGCATTTAAAAAAATGTGTTGTTTTTAATAAGGGAAAAAAGTTTATTAAAAAATAGTCTGAGACAGATGGTCATGCATGTAAGAGGCCTACAGAGTAATATTATATAAATAAAATTCCACCATGGTTTCTTTATAGATTTTTTGCAAAGTCAGGGAGACAAACAATTTCACCTCTCATAGCATTCTAAGTGTCAATACATTTACAATTTTTTTGGTTGGTAACTTGTCATAACTTTTATTAATATTATTTAGTTAGAGGACAAACTAGGCAACAATGGGAAGCTTTGTGTTCTCTGGTCCTTCTACTTTGAGTGTTCAAACAGAACATATGCTGCAACAGGGAACTGGTATGTAATGGTACCAATCAGGCAAAAAAAAAACTAAACACAGTGAAACTCCAAGCAAACAGCAGTATCTTCAGGATTAGGAATTCTAATATGGGGGAAGAAAGGGCCTAAGAAAGTAATTAAAAATTGGCGGTGGGGGGAATACTAGTAGGTACACTGCATACAAAAGTGCAGTTCACAAAGGCTAAAAAAAGCAGGAATGCAGAAGCTGAATTAGAACATCATCATAAGCTTAATGGTTTCTGTGGCAATTTATGGAGATAATTTTTCCATCCTTAGTAGATAAGAGGTAAAGATGGCATACAAATACAGTATAACTCCTGAAATGTTATAAAGTGAAATAATTTCATGGAGGTCTCTTTGAGATTTAGCAATGTGCAGGTGAACTTATTATTCCATAACTAAAAGATAACAATATTATCAAAAGAATAGATAGTTCCAGTGAAACAATATAGAAATTTGTATGTGTGTATTTATACATGTATGTGTATAAATTCACTTTTTAAAGTTCTGTATTTGTATAGTATTTGCTACATATTTTGTAAATCAAAGCATGAATTGTTTATTTGGCCAACTATCATTTTTATCTACCCAAGTATAAGCATATTTGATCCTAAGACATTTTAATTCTGTATTTTTCAGAGTTAAACTATGATCTTGGTTCCTAAGATGAAGCATAGTATTCACTATGCATCGTGATGTACCCAGAACTATGTTAGCTAGGTCTGACAATGGGTAGAAAAAAAATGAATAGATATATTTCTGACCCCATTTAAAGTTCTTCCTGCTTATGGAGACTATAAGCCTAAGAATAATTTTCCAAAATTGAGGAAAGAGAATTTATTTCAACTCTAATTGACATAGCTGACATAGGGAAGTTATTAGGATGGGTCACAGTGCTATTTTATGGTAGGTGGAGTTGAGATTCAATGTAGCTCCAAAGCTTGAATATCTGCTATTCCACATTACTCTAAGAACAATAAATACAAGAAAACATGGTCTACCTTATTCATAATGAAAAATGCAAACTGAACAAGAACAGATACCACATTTCAACGCAAGCTAATAAACGTTGATAAACAGGTAGTCTATACAATAACTAGGAGAGTAAATTGAAGGGCAGATTGGCAGTCTCTATCCAATGTACTTTCATAAGTGTGTAAAGAGAATACATGAGGACATTCAAGACAGAACTGTTTATAAAAGTGAAAAAGTAGAAATTATCTAAGTTCACAAAGAAAGGGTTCTCATTGCATGCATGTTAGTATATCCAAACAATGAAATAATGGTTAGCTGTTAAAAAATATTCCAAAGCAGGTGTGTCTATACAGGCATGGAGAGTTGTTGTAGCTGTAATTTCTACTGGGGGGAAGAAAAAACATAAAACAAGCAAATTGTTGAAAAACATATTTTTAAAATTTGTTAATTCAGATGTTAATATATTAATATGCTTAGAAAATCTCTGGAGGGATACACTTGAAATATTAACAGTGGTTACGTCCGCATAGTTGGTTCACAATTGGAGAGATGGATTTGGGGCAGTTTCACCTTTTAACATGTGCCTTTCTATTCTGAATTCATTTTAATGAATGTATACCACTTTAATATTAAAATAACTAGATAATTATATAACATAAACCTCTCACCTTCTAAAAATATGACAACAACACATAAAATGAGCAGTACATACTGTCCAAAATAAACACAACAGTATCCCCATGGACAAGTGAGATCCAGTTGCCAGCTGCCCACACCCAGCAAAGTGCTTACATTCAGAAAATGGACGCTGGTATCCGGTGTCTATTTTGACCCCATTTAGATATGTGACACGATCTCTCTAGGCAAATACATTCTGATGTTATCAGTCTTACAAACAGCTCCTCAGGGTATTTTCTTCTCATTACTTAGTATGGCAATTTCACAAAACCACAGCAATGTATAAGTTTCTGAAATTGCCATTAGCTTCCAGAGGGTGGGAGCTCAGGTGGTGTTTTCCTCCCTTGTGTCCTGGTCCTGTGCATTAATGCAGTTTCTGGCTTCCCTGGAGGACCCTCACGGACCTCTTGTCTCTTTCTTGGGAACTTAAATCGATTGACCACATGTCATAAGATGCTCAACCTGTACCGAGTTTCACCATTAATATCAGTAGAATTTAGTATCCACAAGGAGGACATAAATGATAAAGTGTTTAGTATCACAGCAAAATGGTGTTTGCCCACCACCTTTTGGACAAGCAGAAATCTCATGATTTCTATACTGAAAGAGGTAGTTTCCTCCCACAAGGGTAAGTCAGAAGGCTAGGACTTGGACCACATAAAAAAGAAAGGCTTTCACTTCTAACATAAGCAAAAGAGGTTGGTTTTTCCTTGCCATTATTTTCTGGAAGATTTAAATTTATAAGAAGCTCAGTAGCAATGTATACCAGCAAATCCTAGATGTTCAGCAGTACAACACAATCTGTAGACACAGCAAGAGATGAAGAGCAGACATTGAAAATATAAAAGTTTGTGTGCTCTCATGTATTTATTAAAGGACATAAAGTTGAATCCATCACTGGGTGGTCAAGAAATGGTATGGATACATCTATAATCTACCTAGCAAAAGGAAATTTTAGAGTGAAGGAGGCTCCTGTTAACAATTTGTACCAGAAAATAGGCGTAAACTGGGACTCTGTCAGGCAAAACAGAACATGACGTCACCCTGTCAAAAGAACAGCATAGTCTGGTAGACTGACCTTGGCATTAGTGTTAAGCAGACTTGTGTTTGAATTCCAGTTCCCCAGTTTATGACAAAACATTTACATGAGCATCAAAGGCCTCTTTTATCAATTTGACTTAATACAGACACCTTGAAAGTGTGGAAATACATTATTAAGATATCACATATAAAGCACACAGTTCACTGCAGGTATTCAAAATAGTGGGTCATGTTCCTATATTAATAGCCCTGTACAAAGAATAAAGCTCTTGCTGTTGCTGACCTCTCTGCATTTAAAGTTATTAACTTCAGCAAGTTAGATTATTATCATACTTTTCAACCACAGTGCTTTTTTGCCAGAAGAAAATGGACTTAATATATTCAAAATACTCAAAGAAATTAAATGTGAGCCAAGAATTTTGTATTCAAAGAGACCGATTTTTAAGTATAAAAGGTATAGAGAAGCTGTTATCAACATGTAAGAATTCAGAGAATATTGTTCCCATGAGAACTTCCTGAGAATCTACTAGAGAGCAAGCTTTAGGCAGCCAAATAAGCAGACATTGGCACAAAGACTTGTGATTAGCATTGAACATACAGTTACTTGGAGAACTAAAATTAAAAAGATTGAAAAGGAGAAAGCATAGTGTATAGTTACTAATATACACAGAGAATAGATTATGTTTGTGGGGGTATTATTTTATTGCTATTCTGAGACTATTGTAATTACAAGGTAGGGTAAAGTAAATGAACAGCTACTCTAAGTTTATATCTCCTAGGCCCTCAAGAATGATGATTCTTGGTTTGAAAGAAAGAAGATACATATATAAAATAAGGTCAATAAAAAATGACCTATTATGGAATTTGAGTTAGAAGAATCAGTATGATTTATGAAGTACTTTATCATGTAATATATGTATGTCTGTATTTACTAGCTCTGTCCACCAAAGAGGGCTAGAAGCAGTAACCAGCCAGGTAGCACTGGGCATCCCTAGTGCATGGATTGTGTTCTCTAAATAGTATTACATATAAACAAAACCACCCTTCTTGGAAAAACATCTTCTAGGCCTACATAGAGAAATGCACAAGAGGAGCCTGGAACATCTTGTTATATCAAATTTCAAGGAAGTTAGCCAAGCTCGGGTCAGGTCGGAAGGACTCAGTCAATCTGAAGAAGCTCCTCCTTCCCAAAGATAAGAAAATTTCAGATTTTTCTTATTGGGAATGTAATCTATTGAAACCTAACAAATATGCTTGAATCATCTATGAGTACCTGAAATTAATTTAGGGAGGATGGAACCCGATGGGGAAACAATTCTTTATCTTGCGAACTGGTGACTGAAGGGAGAGAACCAAGCATGTATTTTACATTTCCTGTGTGAACTTCATTACCAGACAGTCTGATAAGAGATAAAGAGGAATTATTGAATTAGAATATTTTGCAGTCTCTGGTAGCTCAGGTTCTTCACAGGTAAATTGTAAAGAAAAGAAAGAATGATGGCATTAAAAAATAAATTTAAAAAATAAATTTAAAATGAGCAAGACCAAATTACCGTGTGTAGAATGCAGTCTTGGGTGATAAAACTATAGAGAAATGCAGGGAAGTGATTAGTATGCAAGTCAACTTGTGGCTGCTTTGGTGGGATACAAAAGGTATGATTAGGACATAGCGTATGGAAGAGTTTCTGGGGTGAGATGGACAGACTTCTGTTATTTGACCTGTCAGGAGGTTATAAGGACATAATAATCTGTGTAATACCTTGACATTTTTGGTGAGGTTTTAGTATCCGTGTTTTTTAATCTTATAATGCAAAGATTTTCATATAATGCAGAGATTTTGATTTCATCAATGGGGCATTGTGAGTGATTGTTGAATCTCCACAGATGATTTTAATGCGTAAATACATTTTTCCCCTTTGCACCTACAATATGTTGAAATAAGTGACGAGATATTTGAACTTGTGAAACTCAGTCCAGACAAAATCAAAATGAATCTTTTGTGCCTTATTAAATCATTAGATATATATTAAAGGTGTCTTAGGAGGTGACTAAGGTGACTTAGTCACATATAACATATATGTGTTATATAACCTAGTGACATATAAGGTGACTTATATGATCATATTTGTTTTAAAGAACAACCATTCTGGTGTCACTGATTCTTTTGCATCAACAATTTAACCTAGAATTTCCTTAGTCATCTCCAGTATTTGTGGTCCCACAAAACTAAAGCCAAGTCCATTTGTTTCCAATTTTCATATATTTAAAAATATTCAAGCATGCATTATATATATATGTATACACATATATATAATATGAAATTTACACTGTATGCACTATTGCATATTAATATTTTATATAATTATATGTTCTGTGCTCCAAAACTTTTAAATAAAGCCTCCCACAGTGACCCACTTCTCAAATTTCTTCAGAGTTTTCTAGACTCCCTTCATTGTAAAGGCTTTGCTGTTAACTAAAACGTTTTTTTCTCCTTACCCTGCTTGAAACATAAAATCCTCAATACTCTTACCTAGGGTTTGCCAGGTTGTATATTTTGCAAATGATCTAGATCCCTTTGTTCTTTTTTTTCTCACCATTCTTGTTCTTGTTTATTGGCCTTTCCTTATTTATTTAGGATTTCCTCCAGAGGATAATTTAGGAGAGAGAAATATGTTGGCATCCAAATCAAACTAATTCATGCCTATTACTGTTTTTATTTAAAAAGTCTGAAAGAACACTGAGTAGATAAAAATTTTTGCATTTCTGGCTATAAATAACCAAGCCCTCTCTGTTTAAACTGATGACAACATTTCATCCTTGGAGGAATCTTGATTTTAATTTTTTAGTAGATGTTGTAATAGTTTTGCATTTTTCTAATCATATTTTCCAATAGAAGGCAGCTGTTAAAGACACTATAAAACCCAGGCTCTTGATTTGGTACCATGGCCTAACTAAACCAGTCTCTGCCATTATAGGTAATTGAGAGTTAATTTACCTGTCAACACTAATAATACAATAATTCTGTGTCTTAAGTGTTTTTAATCATACATTTATTATCCTTTATTTCTATTACAATAAAATTATGATTCAAAGCAGTCTACTCTAGCATTGAATGACTCATTTGATTTTGCCATTTTCCTAAAACTATCACTGACAGTAACAAAAACAAAAACTCTTCTACATGCCGTTTATTTTGGGAGGGCACAGACCAAAGCTAACAGTAATCATGCGTCCTAACCACAGACCTGCTGGTACCACAGCAGATCCCTGCATATAAAGGAAAGGAGACTTTAACTGTTTTTGTTCAATTATATGCACTGAATTGCTGCTACCAGAATGGAGATGAAGCACAGAAGAAAAAGAAGCTTTTGTAAATTCCGGATATTAAACTATGTGCCTCAGTGAATCTTACTTCTTTTTTCTAAAATCAGATATTTAAAGCTAGAGTGGCTTGAACAAAAACATATTTTTTAATGTTTATTTATTTTTGAGAGACAGAGTGCAAGCGGGGGAGAGGCAGAGAGAGAGGGAGAAGGAGAGAGAGAGAGAGAGACAAAGAATCCAAAGCAGGCTCCTTGCTCTGAGCTGTCAGCACAGAACACAACACAGGGCTCAAACTTGTGAACTGAAAGATCATGATCTGAGCCGAAATCTGGCACTGAACCAACTGAGCCACCCAAGTACCCCATGAACAAAGATGTATTTTGTAAACAAACTACTACATGTGTTCACAAAAACACACTTTTATTCTTGAACACATGTATCCAGTTATTTTTTTTAATTGTGCCACATAGCCACTTTACTACTTACTGTGAATTTTCCCAGAGTCCATGGGCAGGGAAAATAAGATAAAAAATGAAAAAAAATATAATTAGTCAGTTTAGCTAATTAATAACTCTGGTAAGAGTTAAAGTTTAAACTTCTGGATAAAATTAGATTATTTAGTTTTTAACAGTCTAATTTTAACCTAATTTGTTCATAAGGTTTATTTGACAACCTAATTGTCAGGAGAAGTATGTTTATTTTCTGAAAATTTCTCAAATGTAAACAAAAATACCTTTATCTTTTATCCACTGAAAATAGTCATCCACCAAAAAGTCTCCTCGTAATTAATGGTCTAGAAGAGACCTGTGCATTACCTAACTCCTGTTTGCAATAAAAGACATTCCAAAAAAAAAAGAAGAAAGAAAGAAAAAATGAAAAAAATTAACTCGCAAAATTTCATTTGCAAAAATATATTTCATATCACCTTCTACCCTGCAATTATCCACTATTATCAAAGTAATTTCATAAATACCAAAGAAAATTATCTGAATCCCAACATCTTTATAGAATGTTTAAAAATAAAAGACAGGGGTGCCTGGGTGGCTCAGTAGGTTGAGCCTCTGACTCTTGGTTTCAGCTCAGGTCATGATCTCATGCTTTGAGGGTTCGAGCCCCATGTGGGGGTCCGCACTGTAGTATAGAGCCTGCTTGGGATTCTCTGTCTCTCTCTATCTCTATCTCTGCTCCTCTCCTACCTGTGTATTCTCTCTTTAAAAATAAATGAACAAATTTTAAAAAGAAAAATAAAATATAAAATAAAAATAAAAGGTAATTGTATAATTTTCACACAGATAAATTTGTGTTCTGTGTCAGAAGTCATTGCAACATATTAAATTATCTGCTTATTAATACAGGTTATAATATTCTCAATCTCAGTATTTACTATAAAAAAACTATGGTCAAAATGTAGTATATAAAAATCAAATCTTATGTAATTACATTAAGACATTTCCAAAAATTCAAAGCACAGATCCTCAAAAGGATAATTGGAAGACTTAAAAAGAAAAAAAAAAAAATCAATCCTATAGTATCTGAAGAAAAATTCATCTTCATTGCAACATATTAAATTTTTTTTCTAAACCTACTTTAAGGATATTCTATAGTCACATGGGTCCCATTTAATATATAGCAGGTGTTCAGAGATTTGACTATTTAAGATATAAAGTACAGGAAGTGCCTAAGCCAAATAAGCCAGGGGACTTGACTCTCCCTGACCATATGAGAGTTTCCCCCATGGCCAAATTTGCCTTCTGGAGCAAAATTCACCCTGAACTGAACCTTTTTGACTACACAAACTGGTTAAATTCTCTCTCCCTAAGTTAAGAGGCCTAAACAGATTGAGCAGCAGTTCTTTAAACAGTCTTGAAACCTACTGATAAGAAGTCATGCCTGGCTTCTGACATTAAAAGTTATTTGGCTACCTCTTATAAGATGATCAGCTAATCTGTTCCCATATATGTTTGTAAAAGCTATGTCCCTAATGAATCCATATTGTTTTTCCTATGCCACAATTTACTATGGATCCAGCCCACCCGTATGGAACACAGCACTCACAACACAAAATGCCTCTACTCTCTTTCCTCCCTAGGGTATATCTTTCTTGCTTCCTACTATTCCTTGATCATATCTCCCAGGGACCAAACAGACACTTGCTTATATGGCCACTTCAGGCGTAGTCATTGCTCTTGGTGATTTTGGCTTGCTAACTCACTAATTACTATGTAC
This sequence comes from Panthera tigris, assembly GCF_018350195.1. Taxonomy (NCBI): domain Eukaryota; kingdom Metazoa; phylum Chordata; class Mammalia; order Carnivora; family Felidae; genus Panthera; species Panthera tigris. The sequence continues at coordinate 86,320,635 of NC_056666.1, forward strand.
ATCTCTTTAGTTCATCCAAATACATCTTCACAAAATCAGCTCTTTTTCTTCCTGTCCTGGCTCCAGCTGTTTTCAACCCATGGAGGGTAGTCAGATAACTATCTCTCTGTTATTAAATTAAATTAATTAATTTAATTTAAATGAAATCTTGTATTAATGTTATAATGAAAACAATTATTCTATTAAAAATAACTAATTAAAAATTAATACCTTTAAAGTGTGTTAAAGAAAACAAGTGAAGAATTTAAAATATTATATACCATAAATTGATGTTGGGATCTGTTTTTTTCAAATTGGCAACTGTGCCATGAGTTCTGAAAAGCTTACCTTTTTTACCACATAGATGGAAAAATTCATATAAGCTTTTCAAGAATATATACAGTACCACATTACAAATTTAATATTTAGCTACAGGAGAATATTTTATAAACAATGATTTTTGTGTTCTTTGAACTATTCTCTATAACCATGTGAAAATAAGAAAACATGTAGGAGGGTTTTTCAAATCTTAAAATATTAAAAAATAAAACCATGAGACCCTGGTTTACTCATTGTAAATAATTTTCAGACTGATCATTGTGTCCTACAACCCCCTTCTTCTGTTATTTCTGACAGATCTATATACTGCCTACAAGAGACTCACTTTAGACCTAAAGACACCTGCAGATTGAAAGTAGAAAAATATTTATCATGCAAATGGCTGTCAAAAAAAAATCTGAAGTGGCAATGTTTGTGTCAGACAAACTAGACTTTAAAACAAAGACTGTTGGGGCACTTTGGTAACTCAGTGGGTTAAGTGTCTGACCCTTGGTTTTGGCTTAGGATATGATCTCATGGTTCATGAGACTGAACCTCATGTTGGGCTCTGCAGTGACAGTACAGAGCCTGCTTATAATTCTGTCTCTGCCTCTCTCTCTGTCCCTCCCCCACTCATGTTTTCTTTTTTTCTCTCTCTCAATAAATAAATACACTTAAAAAAATAAAAAAGTAAAGACTGTAAAAAGACAAATAAGATCATTATATAATTGTAAAGGGGACAATCTAACAAGAAGACATTACAGATGTAAATATTTATGCGCCCAACATGAAAGCACACAACTATATAAAACAATTTGAAACAAAGGTAAAGGAACTAATTGATAACAACACAATAATAAGGGATTGTAACACTCCATTTACATCAATGGACATATCATCTAAACAGAAAATTAACAAGAAAACAATGGGTTTGAATGGCACGTGGGACCAGATATACTTAACAGATATATTCAGAACATTCCATCCTGAAACAGAATACACATTCTTTCAAAGTGCACATGGAACATCTGTTCTGCAGAATAGATCACATATTAGGTCACAAAATGGGCCTCAACAAATACAAAAAAATTGAAGTCATACCATGCATCTTTTTTAGCCACAATGCTATGAAACTAGAAGTCAATCACAAGAAGAAAATTGGAAAGACCATAAATATATGGAGGTTAAACAACATGATACTAAACAATGAATGGGTTAACTAGGAAATCAAAGAAGACATACAAAAAAATTCATGGAAAGAAATGAAAAAGAAAACAAAAGGGTCCAAAACCTATGGGATGCAGGAAAAGTGGTCCTAAAAGGGAGTATATAACAATACAGGACTACCTCAACAATCAAGAAAAATCTCAAATAAACAACCTAACCATACACCCAAAGGAGCTAGAAAAAGAACAAGAAACAAAACCCAAAACAAACAGAAGGAAGGAAATAATAAATATTAGAGTGGAAATAAATGGTATAGAAACTAAAACAAAACAAAACAAAAAACACACTAGAAGAGATCAATGAAACCAGAAACTGGTTCTCTGAAAAAAAAAAATCAATGCAATTGATAAACATTTAGCCAGACTTATCAAAAAACAAAAGAGAAAGAACTCAAATAAAATCACAAATGAGAGAAATACCACAGAAATACAAACAATTATAAGAGAATATTATGGAAAATTATATGCCAACAAATTAGACAACCTGGAAGAAATGGATAAATGTCTATAAATATATAAACTACAAAAAGTGAAACAGGAAGAAATAGAAAACTTGAGCAGGCCAATAACCAGCAAAGATACTGAAATAGTAATAAAAAATCTCCCAACAAACAAAAGTCCAGAGCCAGATAGCTTCACAGGTGAATTCTACCAAACATTTAAGGAAGATTGTGTACCTATTTTTCTCAAACTATTCCAAATTGAAGAGGAAAGAACACTTCCAAATTCATTCTAAGGCCAGCATTACCCTGATACCAAAAACAGATAAAGACTCCACTAAAAAAGAGAATTATAGGCCAACATCCCTGAAGAACATGGACCCAAAAATCTCAATAAAATACTAGCAAACCAAATTCAACAAAACATTAATAAAATCACTCATCACAATCAAGTGGGACTTACTCCTGGGTTGCAAGTATGTTCAATATTCTCAAATTAATCAATGTGATACACCACATTACTACTACAAAGAACTAGCATTTGGCAAAGTACAACATCTGTTCATGATAAAAAAGCCTCAATAAACTAGGTTTAGTGGGAACATACCTCAGACATAATAAAGGCAATATAGGAAAAACCCACGGCTAATATCATCCTTAATGGGGAAAAATTGACAGTTTTCTGCCTAAAGTCAGGAACAAGACAGGGATGTCCACTCTCACCACTTTTATTCAACATAGCTCTGGAAGTTCTAGCCACAGCAATCAGACAACAGAAAGAAATGAAAGGCTTCCAAATCAGCAAGGAAGAGGTCGAACTTTCACTATTTTCAGAAGACATGGTATTCTCTATAAAAACCCCAAAATGATCCACCAAAAAACTGCTATAAACTATAAACAAATTCAGTAAAATTACAGGATACAAAACCAACATAAAGAAATTGGTTGCATTTTTGTACACCAATAATGAAGCAGCCGAAAGAGAAATCAAGAAATCCATCCCATCTACAATTGCACCAAAACCAATAAGATACCTAAGAATAAACCTAACCAAAGAGGTGAAAGACCTGCACTCTGAAAGCTATAAAACACTGAAGAAAGAAAGTGAAGATGACACAAAGAAATGGAAAGACATTCCATGCTCCTGGATTGGAAGAACAAATATTATTAAAATGTCTATACTACCCAAAGAAATCTGCGCATTTAAAGCAATCTCTATCAAAATAGAACCAGCATTTTTCACAGACCTAGAACAAATGATCCTCAAGTTTGTATGGAACCACAAAAGACCCCAAATAGCCAAAGCAATCTTGAAAAAGAAAAGCAAAGCTGGAGGCATCACAATTTTGGACTTAAATTATACTACAAAGCTGTAGTGATCAAAACAGTTTGGTACTGGTACAAAAACAGACACATAGATCAATGCAACAGAATAGAATACCCAGAAATGGACCCACAACTGTATGTCAATTAATCTTTGACAAAGCGGGAAAGAATATCCAATGGGAAAAAGATAGTCTCTTCAACAAATGATGTTGGGAAAACTGGACAGCAACATGCAAAAGAATGAAATTGGACCACTTTCTTACACCATACACAAAAATAAATTCAAAATGGGTTAGAGACCTAAATGGGAGACTTGAAACCATAAAAATTCTTGAGGAGAACACAGGCAGTAATCTCTTTGACATTAGCCATAGCAACTTCTTTCTAGATGTCTCCTGACACAAAGGAAACAAAAGAAAATATAAACTACTGGGACCTCATCAAAATAAAAACCTCTGCACAGCAAAGGAAACAATCAACAAAACTAAAAGGCAATGTACAGAATGGGAGAAGATATTTGTTAATGATATATCTGATAAAAGATTAGTATCCAAAACATATAAAGAACTTATAAAAATTTAACACCAAAAACCAAATAATCCAATCAAAAAATGGGAAGAAGACATAAATAGACACTTTTCCAGAGAAGACATACAGATGGCCAATAGACACATGAGAAGATGCTCAACATCACTGACCGTTAGGGAAATACAAATCAAAAGTACAATGAGATCCATCACCTCACACCTGTCAGAATGGCTAAAATCAACAATGCAAGAAACTAGTGAGGATGTAGATAAAGAGGAGCCCTCTTGCACTGTTGGTGGGAATGCAAACCGGTGTAGCCACTCTGGAAAACAGTGTTGAAGGAAGTTCCTCAGACGTTTAAAATAGAACTGCCCCAGGATCCCTAAATTGCAGTACTAGGTATTTACCGAAAGAATAGAAAAATACCAATTCAAAGGGATACATGCACCCTAGTGTTTAATAGCAGTATTATCTCCTATTAGCCAAAGGATGGAAGCAGCGCAAGTGTCCATTGACTGAGGAATGGATAAAGAAGAAGTGGTGTACATACATAATGGAATATTGCTCAGCCGTAAGAAATAATGAAATCTTGCCATTTGCAATGACATGCATGGAGCTGGAGAATATTATGATAAATGAAATAAGTCAGTCAGAGAAAGATAAATCTCATATGATTTCATTCATCATGTGGAATTTAAGAAACAAAACAAATGAACAAAGGGAAAAAAAGAAGAGCAAGAGAGAGGCAAACCAAGAAACAGACTCTATAGAGAACAAAGCGATGTTTACCAGAAAGGAGGTGGGTGGAGGGATGGGTGAAATAGGTGATGGGTATTAGGTAGTGCACCTGCAGTGATAAGCACAGGGTGTTGCATGGAAGTGTTGAATCATTATATTGTACATATGAAACCAATATTACGCTGTATGCTAACTAACTAGAATTTAAATAAAAACTAAATAGATAAAGATCACTCTTCAAGATTGCAATATGGTTTTAGAAAAAGAAGACTGGTGACACAAACTCTCCTGTAATTTACGAGGCGATTAGTGTACTTTTACTCATTAACGATTCAGGAAAGACACTCAGACTTGGATGGGGGTGGCATGGATTTTTAGTGTCCCAGTATTTCAAGGAACCACAGGCTGTATTTAATTCTGTCATAATCAGAAACCTTAAAAGTTTTAGAAGAATATTTCATTGTAATCTGCACATGATAAATGGCCAGAAAACACCAGCAATGAGGCAAGCTACTGTCTTTCAAATTTTGATCTGAAAAAAATGAATGTGCATTCACTCGAATGGGCAGTTAGGAAAAGCAAAAACTATTACATGTATTGTATTCACTTATAAATTTACCACATATAGATCATATCCTTTATTTATAAATATATAACTATAAAATTGTAACAAAAATAATTTACAAAAATACCCTGGAGCACAAGGGAAGGAAAGCATTACTCTGAAAACTCAGAGGGATAAAGGAATACCTTACACTATTTAAAGGCAGGAAACAAAACAACACCTTACAAATTGTGTTCGGCTCAAAAGTGATCAAGAGGTAACAAATAAAATGCAAAAGATAGTTATAAAAAACAAGATCGAAGGAACTAAAAAAAATTAGCTAAAATGAAGACAAAACATACTGCTCTTTAAAAGTATACAAAAATTTCATGAAACAAATGAAGATAATTATAGGCATTAGTGTGAAGATACGAACGCTGCCATATCTTAGAAGATATGATGCTGCCAAACACTGAAACATAAGTGTTAAAAAAAAAAAAACTTGGAAAAAAGTCAGAATATGTAAAGAGAAAGAAAAAAGGATTATTAAGATAAAGGATAAAAAGAAAGAACCAATCTATAAATTAGAGTTGTACCTGGGTTTGCCAGATAAAATACTTCCCCTTTCTCCTTCCTCCTCTCTCATTCCCTTCCTCCTTTTCTTCCTTCTTTCCTTCCTTCCTTTCTTCCTTTCTTTGTGGCTAAATTTTAACCCTAGTGTGCCAAAAAATAAAACCAACATGGAAGAAGCAGTAACTAAGATATAATAGAAAAATGAATTTCTAATCTGTGAAATTGACTACATAGAATGGACAGACATGATACTCCAAGAAAAAAATAATCATAGGGAAAAAAGACATGTCCTGGAAATTAAAACAAAACAATAAGAACGAGAAGGGAGAGAAGGAGGAGAGTGAAGAGGTGGAGAAAGAAAGATACAGAAATCCACAAGAGTGCTCTTTGTTTAGGCAATTTGGTGTAATTGACAGTGTGAATGAGACAGTTTTTAAAAAGAGAAGGATTAAGTATAACTCTGCCTTTTGATAATGAAATCCTCAGCTCCTTTCACTCTTACAATATCAGAATACCAATATCTGTGAACCAATGTTACATGTTCCTGGCAGGAAACAGGAGAATAGTTTTTGGGGAACACCCAAAGCCTAAGAAAAAATGTTCACATACTGATATTTTGAGATCCTCAGTAAAAAGAACCTTTTTTCCCTAACTAGAGTTAACCTCTAAGTCTCAATAACCAGTTAGAAGGCATAATGGTAAAGAAAACCCTATATTCAATATAAAAAATATTAAGTATTTAGGTTAATATTTAGCTTAACAAGAAATATTTTTTAGAAACACTGTGTGAAGAAAACTTTACAACTCTCATGAAAGGCACGATAGTACAGATAGACCAAAAGGAAGACATACCCTGCTTCTTGGATAGAGTGACTGAATATTATAAACGATTAAAAAAATATATATCCAGGGAAATATTCAAAAAATGTAGATTAGTTTTATCAGACATTAAGACATATTAGAAGTTTCTGTAATTAAGACACTTGGGCACTGGCATGCAAATACATGAATAGAAGAGAAAGCCCCAAAATAGACCCAAGTAAAGGAAATGTATTATGTTAAAGGTAACTCCAATACCTGAGCAAACATGGAAGGATGCCATAATAAATGGTGCTGGGCCCATTTGGGGGGGGGGGCGGGCATGCGAAAAAGATGAAATCAAATCTATACCTTACTCAATACGGATGAATAAACCTCAAATGAATCAGGAATCTAAAGTCATACTGAAGAAATGATGATAGAAGACACTGTGGGTAGATTTCTACTTAATCTCGGTTTAGAGTAAGGCTTTATAACAATAACTCAAAATCTAGAGAAAAAAATAAGAAAAGGATAATCAATTACCTTACATAATTTTTCCCCACAAATGAACGACAGAGGAGCAACATGAGCAAAGTCGCAAGACAAATGACAAACTGAGAGAAAATACTTACAGCATATAGATGAAGGGCTAATATTACTAATGTATAAAGAACTAATAAAAATTGAGGGGGGAAATGGCCAAAAAGTCAAAGAAAAAGATACTTACAGATAATTCACAAATTACAGATAAAATGGCTCTTTAAGTATTTACTCATACTCATAATTTGAACTAAAACTGAACTCAGTCTGATTCTCATCTCAAAAATTGGCAAAAACAATAAAAATCTGACAACACAATCTGGTGTCTAGGCTTTTAGGGGGGAAACACACATTCCTGTATGTTGCTGGTGGGGATGCAAACTGGTGCAAACTTTTCGGAGTACAATTTAGCAGACTCAATCAAAATTACATATCCACATACTTTGTAATCCATGTTTAATAATTTATCTCAAAATACATATGCACAAGCACATTTATTATAGCACTGTATGTACCTCTAACATACTGGACACAGCCATAACCATGCCCACACATAGAAGAGTGGTTGAATAAAAATATGGGAAATATACATTGGCATGCAGCTGTATGAACTGATAGGGAGTGATTTCAGGTTCTATTATTACATGAAGAAAGCAAAGGGCAAACAAGTTTAATGCAGTAAATAAGGGGAAATAATAAAATATACATGCATCTGCTCATGTGTGCAAATAGAAACACAAGGGGGATAAAGTAGAAACTGAAGAAATAAAGTACATATGGCAAGGGCTCATAAGGTCTGCAGGGGTGTACATAGAAACTGGGTGGAAAAAATGGAGAATAAAACAGATTAGATTGGACCATAGGAGGGATAGTGACACGACTCTGAGTAAATCTCTTTATATATTTCTGACTCTTACAATATGTTAATGTTTTGCACATCCAGATAAATAAAATCAATAGGAATGGGGTTCAGAGCCTGAAATGGAATAAAAACAGAAACAAATGAACCTGGCTGTACTGTAAATGAATAATATAACTCATTGAAGGGGCAGGAGGAGAATCAATGTAAATAATCTTGAAAACAATATTTTGACTGTATTCTCTAAGGCTAATCATAAAAAAGAACTATACGCAAATATTGTACTCTAGTTGGTAAGTTTGTTTATTGCAGAGATATGGATTAGCAATTTTGAAGCTATTTTATGCATACTCTAGGTTTGAGCAAATAAGAAAAATGTAGTGCATAATGAGAGTCATGTTTCTCATTACTGTAGAAAAGAGTTATAAATAAGGAAACAGGGAAGGCTAAAACATGTGCTGTGGTGATGTTAGATACACATTGGAAACATCAGTTGTCCTGTGGTGATGTTAGATATACATTGGAAACATCAGTACTACGTCATAGTTTTATACACACCCACACACACGCAGATACAAACACACACACACACACACACATATATAGATATATATATAGATATATAGGTATATATAGATATAGATATCTGCACACATCCCTACCTACATACTAATTTTATGCTCTGCCTTCCATTTTAAGAAAAAAAAAAAAACTAATGGGGAGACTGTGTTTCTCAAAATCAGTAAAACAAAAAAGATACAATATCTAGATTACAGAAATTCAACACAGGTGTAAGTCTAAGAAAATCAGCAGGAAAAGGGTAAGGGGAAACACAAGAATGAGAGTTGTTTATGCTTACTGATGAACCAGTCCAGATAGGAAAAGAAGATGCAGGAGTCTAGGAAAGATGTCTCTAAGAAGGAAAAGGGACATGTTGGATTGTCTGATATATTTTGTCCATATGGAGAGGAGTTTTACACCTCTGACAGAGATGTGAACAAATTATTACTAGATAGAGAACAAAACATATGAAAAAATGAGGCAATTATTAACTCTAATAAAATTTATTTTTTATTTTACTTTTTAAAATTCCAATAAAATGTAAAAGATACAGTGGAAGGGACAATTAATCATAATTTTTGACATTTCTCAATAGTAATTTTGAATCTGTGTTTCCCGGTCTCTCTGCCCCTCCCCACGCATGCTCGGTCTCTCTCTGTCTCTCAAAAATTAATTAATTAATTAGTTAATTAAAAAATAATCATTTTGGATGCAAATTTTAAAGAATAAAAGGAACAGGACTTTGAACCTACAGCTTTACGTCCAGTCAAACAAGAATTTGAAAGGCAGGACATAATACAATTATTTCCAAACACTCATGGTGTCAGAGGATTAGCCTCATAAACTAATCACAATGAAGATACTTTTGGATGAAGTTCACAGGCAAGGGAAACAAATCCAGAAGATTAGGGGAAAGATAAGGTAAATAACAGTAAATAAAAAGCAGTGCTTTTTAAAATTAAGGACAAGTACTATAAAAATCAAGAGTATATAACTTTAAGCCAGCAGAAAAAAAATTCATCTATTCCATGGAAAACAGAAATAGAAACAATAACAAAACAGTACGGTAAGTAGAAAATATGCAGAAAGACAGAAATAAGTGTTAATTTATATTAGCGATTACTGGCTGTCTATTATTGATTAATTCACCCATTGAGATCTAGAGACTCCTAGACAGAATAAAAAATAATATTGAACCAGATGCTGCTTTTAAGACACATATAAGAAACAATAATAAAACTTAAAATAGAAGGAGGAAAAAAAATGGGCTGAAATGAACCAAATGACACCAGAATAGGAATCTTAAAATCTGAAAGAAAAAAAGGGCAAAAAAACATCATGAGAGACAAGACAGTTATTATATGCTTATAAAAGGAAGAGTAGGAGAGAAAGGTATACCTGCTATATAGCCAAGCACCTAAAAAAAATCAGCCTCAAATATATCAAGCAAAAATGTAGGGTGGAGAGATTTAAAAAAAATTTTTTTTTCAACTTTATTGTAATACAGCTGACAAGGTAGAGAGATTTTATTAAATCTAGATCAGAGTTTGGCAAACTAGGTACTGTGAGCCAAAAGCTGCTGCCACCTATTTTTGTAAATAAAACTTTACTGGATACAGCCACCCTCATACATTCATATGCTGTCTGTGGATGCTTTAGCGTTATAATTAGAGTTGAGAAGGTATGAAAACCATTAAGCCCCAAAGAGCCGAAAACATTTACTATGTGGTTCTTTAAAGAAAAAAAGTTGCCATCCTCTGATATAAACAATACAGCTATTAAGTTCAAGCTCTGAGATAATTTATAAAATTCTATACTCAACAATCAGAAAACGTACATTGTTTTCAAGCACACATAGAACATTTACAAAAAGAGATCACATTCTAACCCACAGAAAGGAAAGCCTCAAAAATAAAAATTAAAAAAAGCAAGATTTTGATATTACAAAATTAAATTACATACTCATTTTGTGTGTGTATAAAAACCCAGTAAGATATAAAATAATCTCTGGGTTTCAAAAAGTAATAAACAATCAAATAGGAACTGGTAATAGTTGGAGTTCAATACTATAGATATTAATGAAGACAAACCAAGTGAGAACAGGAAAAGGTGACTTATTTAGAGATTGCCATCGCCAGGGACTGAACCATCATGACTTTTTTGTCTAAAAATTCAAATTATTCATAGTACTTCTTACATATTTTAAAATTTTTATTCTATCTGAAATGTCACTTTATTTTTCAATATTGTTGTTGCTAAATTACGTTTTGACTTTTTTCTGCTGACCACTGTCTCCAGAGCTTTGTCTGTATCATTAGCCTCTAAAAATAACAGCTTTTTTTAAAATTACTGATGCCATCTAATCTATTTTCTGTTACTAATTTGTGTCACGTTTTTATTTCTACTCTTGCTTTCCTTGGGCTACTCTGCTGTTTTGTTTTGTTTCCCTTCAAAATCCGTAAGTTACATATTTAGCTTAATTATTAATTTTTTCTTTCTTTTAAAAATACATATTATTACTTAAATCTTCTTCAAGATTTCAGATTTTACAAAGTAAGATGCTAACGAGGAATATAAAGTACTCTCTTCATTTCTGTGCTTAACCAGATGCAGTATCTTGGCACTTTAAGGGATTTATTTTTTAATTAATTCATTGTTTCCTGCACTTTTCCTAACACAGGGAAGTTTCCATAGCATTGTAATGCCAGTTTTTCTTTAAAGTTACGCTACCAGGAGGTGGTATAAAATGTGTACTCCATACCCACACTCAGAGGTATTCATTTTTCATTAATGTGATATTTTCAACCTTTCTGAGGATGTTCAAGATAAGATTCTTAAAATTAAAATATAAAGAAAGAAAAAAAGATGAAGACATATCCAAAAAGAGAAGGAACTGATGTTTCAATCATCTTCATTGTGTCTCACTTTTTAAGTATGAATACACAGCTAAGATCATCTAGGAAATACACAGAAGAGTAGAAAAGAGGTGTCTCAAAATGAAGTCTTTGCAAGCAGGCCTACTAAAAAACAGCCGCGGTTTAGAGCACGAAGATAGAGACCTATATCCCTCAGACACCCTGGATTAAAATAATGGCTTCGTCTCTTAGTAGCTGTGTAAACTTGAGTAAGTCACTAAGTTTCTCAGTTTTACAAAGATTATTCTCAACACTTCCTACCTAATAGGTGTTTTAAGGATTAATTAAATTAATCCACATAAAACATTTATTTGAGTACTTGGCAGAGGGTATCAATTATTATAATTTTTATCTCCCCCTTCAGTACAAATAAATCTATCTATAGCAAACCAAATTCATAGCAATATCCATTGTTGTGAATTTCCTGATTGAATTTATCTGTCCTACAAAACTGTACATCAACTGCTATCCTGCCTATTGATAGTTAGTCTAGAGTTGCACTGTTCATTTTACTAACCACTAGTCACATATGGCTATGTAGATGTAATTTAATAAAGTTACATAAAATTTAAAATTCTGCTGCCCAGTTATACTTGCCATATTTCATATGCTCAAAGGTCATTAGTGGTTAATAATTACCATATTGGATTATCACATGGGCAATTCTCATGGGTAGCACTGATACAGAGAGACACAACGTTAGGCTGAACCTATCATAATGGGAGATATTGGGGAGTTTGAAATTTGAATGGAGAAACATGGAACCCTGTAGCAATTAGGAACAAGTCCATTGTTATCAATACCCTAAAAAGAATGCCACAAACTCCTAATGCTGGGTGTGAAGAGATAGCCTCATTATCTGGTTTCCAAAGCATGGGTTTCCATCAATTCTCTAGATTCTTCAGTGCACCTTACCAAGTAATAAGGCAAGCTCTATTTAAGTTGCAAAGGTCTTCTTCCAATGAGTTGTTCTACTTTTAACTTTACTAACGATGTTTTCCAACTGAAAAAAAAATCTGCATTTTTATTAAGTTGAATTAGCCTATGTTGTATCACTTCTGAGATTAACAGTATACTTAGAAAGTCCTATCCATTTCTACAGTTATAAAATTTCTTCTAGTACCTGTATAGGTTCATGTTATTTATGTTTGTCTTATTTCTATGGGATTAATTTCCCAAAGCGGCATTACCGAGAGTATTTATTTTATTGTTTTAACAATACAAATAGTGGTAAATAATTTAAACCATGCAAAAAGCTATAAAGTGACAACTAAATTCCCTGACATCCTGACCCACAGCCATGCAGTCTCCTTCCCTAGAGGAAAACACATTTATCACTTCTGTGTGATGTACTACCAGAGATAGTTTTCTCCTTTTATGGTATTAAATTTAGATTTCTAATCAACTTCTAATGTGTTCTGTTTTGTTTAAGGCAGAATTGCATTTTTTGTCAAATAGATAGCCAATTATCCCAACATCGTTTATCTGTAGAACAGTCCATTATTTCCCTGAGGATCTTTAAATGCCAACATTTTCATACCCTAACTCCCCACTTATACCTAAGTCATTCTTGACCCTCTCTCCGATACCACTGACCTACTTTATTTTTCTATTCTCGTTCCACTTGTCAAAAGATTTTAAATTATGTGTGGAAAGATAGAGTTTTAACAGAGAAACTAAATAACAGTTGACTTTGTGGCAGAGCAAAGCCCTTCTTACAGCTTCTTTTTTTTTTCTTTCCAACATCCTTGTTCTAGAGGAACTTTCTAATCAAATGTGCAAGAGCCACTTAACATTCATTGGTAATTGGTATTGGATTGGTTTGAATTCATAAAATTATTAGAGAAAATGTATTATATAATGAAAAATAAAGTCTTCAAGAAAAACAGGTAATATACACATAAGTACTTTAAAAATGTAAAGCAGTATATAAGTTATTATTAGAAAACATTTGAAGGTGAGGGGAAAAAATTTAAGTATAAAATGTTAAAGTATGCCTAACGGTCATGGAACAATATTCTTTTGGGCATACTGTTAAATATATTTTGTGATTACAAAGCAGCTAAGTTAGATCACAAGACTATATTTAGTTAAAACATGTAAAGTGAATTTCAAAAGAATGACTGCATTTTTAAAATTTTTTTTAATGTCTATTTATTTTTGAGAGAGAGAGAGAGAGACAGAGTCTGAGCATGGGAGGGGCAAAGAGAGAGGGAGACACAGAATCTGAAGCAGGCTCCAGGCTCTGAGCTGTCAGCACAGAGCCCGATGTGGGGCTCGAACTCAAGCTGCGAGAGCATGACCTGAGCCGAAGTCAGACGCTTAACTGACTGAGCCACCCAGGTGCTCTGCATTTTTGAAAAGACACACAAAAAAATACAGCTACTGCATATATAGACAAGTGTGGAGGAGGTCGAAGTGTCAGTTATATAACAATTCAGCTTGTTTCCTTGACTCAGAGGTCTCCTTCATTCACTTATTTCACCATAAGGGAAGTAAAGCTATTTAAGTACTCAGTGCATATTAGGCTCTGGCATTTTATTTCCAATTTGGGTTTTGGCCATTCAGATTATGATAAGGTTGTCATGTCTTTATAAGTATTATTTTAAATATAAGTGACTCAGCTGTTATTGATAATTTTTTTTAATGTGGTGATCACATGTATCTTCATAAACTCTCTTCTCTTACCACCTCCTGGGAACTATTTAAAAATTGTGAGTTTTTTTCCTTAGCTTCTTCACATGTGAAACGTTTCTCTATCAACCCTGGCACAATTTCCATTATTTTTGGGAAGCTTGTCAAATTCCAACAATTTTCACATTCTGGAAAGAGTAGAACTAAATTAGATATTTAATAACGGAACAAAAAAAAAAAACAAAAACGAAAGCACTGAAACAGTGTAGTGTGTGTATGCTACTTACAATGCAATAAATAATCTTGACCCTTATGTAATATGTGTGTGTGTGTGTGTGTGTGTGTGTATACAACACAAAGTTGTAGTTCAAAACTAAATACATTTATGTATATGGTTTTCAACTGGTATTAATATATGATAAAGGACTGTTATTCATCTATTTGTGGCTTGATAAAAAAGACTGGTTCTGCCTTCACAGTCTGAGGAGTGCCAACAACAAAGGCTGACTGTGGGTTCAGACTTCTGGGTTCTCCTCTACCCTTGGCTTTGGCAAAAGCCGTTGCAGACCGCATTTGAAGAGAGCGTGATGCTGTTAGTCATATACTTCCATAGGCCATGTGGCCTAGTTTGTGCCTGAGACAAACATTTCTCCAGGTGAAGTGGGACAAACCCTTTGGGCATCCTTCTAAAAGGACTATTTTACCACCTTCTAAATGGCACTGTTGAAACTGATAGTAGTATTTTTCTCATCACCTCTTTCATCAGTTTTTGAATTGAGGGTCAAAAATATATATCCTCAAGTCATAGCAATCCTTTGAGTTCCCAGTCCACATATACAATGCTGTCTAAACATTTCCTTTAGATATCTCAGAAACAGCCCTCAATAGGTTTGAAACTCAATGAAGTTCTCCAAGTCAGATACTTTTCCAATGAAATCCCCAAAATACTTACATGTAGTTCATACTAAAACTCATCGTTGTTTTCCTAAACTTCACATCCAGTTGATCACCAGTTCCTACCATGTTTTGCCTTCTAAAATTTTCTGAATCCATCTATTTCTCCACAGGACAACCGCCAACTCATTAAACCAAAGAATTGTCATTCTTAGTTCTGCCAAAATGCGTCTTTATTTACACTCCATCCCATCTTGTGCTCCTCAAACTAGGTATTTATCCTACAGCTAGATTTCCTTTTTTCAATATGTAACCCCGATGAGTCATATCCCCATCCCCACTTACAACATGCCATTGGCTTTATGTTTTTCCTAAAGAGGTAAATTTACAGCATGGTCTCCACCATGTAGCTGAAGTTTACCTTGTATTCCTCATATTATCTCATGATACCTCCCTTATTCTCCAAGTTCGAGTCACCATTGATTCTTCACATATGCTCTTTCCATTTGCAATTTTTGTCTGCACCTCTTTCCCTGTTGCAGACTTAACTAAAATATTTCTTTTCATGGAGGCCTTTACTTACAAATACCTTCCCTCATTCATTAGGTCAGGTCCATCTGATATATGTCTCATAACTTTATATGCCATTTCTTTATAGAATTCTTCAAGCTACAGTTTATTGAGACAGCTTTCTCATAAATGCAGATGCACTGAGTGAAGAAACATGTCTCTTGTGCTCATCATCGTATCCTCAGCATTTAGCTTAGCACCTGAAAAATCACCTGCTCCTCAATAAATAATCACTTAATGAATTAAGTAAATACATTGTGCCCCTACTAGGTACAACTCTATTAGCTCTATAAAGGATATTAAGAAAAATAATATGGTTCTTTTCTTCAAGTTTTTCCTAATCTAACAGTTTTAAAGTCCAGTCATCTCCATATTTAACACTGCAAACTCCCTGCCCCACTCCAATGCTCCTAATCCTCCTTACCCTGCTTATTTTTCCTTAGCACTTCTTCCCTTCTAATATACACTTTCTCATTTACTTAATCATTATGTCTATTGAGACCAGGAAGTTTTATCTCTTTTGTTGATTGATGATTCCCAATCACTTAAAACACCTCCTAGCACATAATAGGCTTTCAACAAATATTTGTTCAATGAAGAAAAGAATGAATATTTCTCAAAAACTATCATGAACTATCATTCATAAGTGTTGCTTCCCACAACAAGGATTTCCATGTTAGTTAGCTACATTATACACCTGTAGCAGCATTCTCAGCAGTGGTGATCTGGCCCCGCCTTGGGGAACATCTGCAATGTCTGGTGATATTTATAGGTGTCACAACTTAAAATAGGAGGGATGATATTGCTACCTCTTGTGGTACATGACAGGGGTGTTGCTAAACATCCTGAACATACAGGCAGCTCCCCACAACCAAGAATTATGAGCCCAGAGTGTCTGCAGTGCAAAGGATGAGAAAATCTAGACTCTATTGCTCTGTGTCCCTGCCTTTCTTTCCATCAACTTGCATTACTTCTTTCTCTCTGGTGTTAAAGGCTTTCCTTCAGGTGTGTCCCTTCCTCTCTCACTTGTTTGCACCTCAAGCCTGCCAGTGTGCTCATGAGCTTTTTTTTCCTTTAGTGTTTTCTTTAAATGTCTATTTTTGACAGAGAGAGAGAGAGAGAGAGAGAATGAATGAGCCCATGCATGTGGGGAAGGGGCAGAGAGAAAGAGGGACAGAGGATCCCAAACACGCTCCCAGCTGACAGCAGAGAGCCAGATGTGGAGCTGGAACTCACAAACTGGGAGATCATAAACCTGAGCCAAAGTGAGATGCTGAACCAACTGAGCCACCCAGGTGCCCCACTCATGAGCTTTGGTTAGTGTTACTGAGGGCTTTTTAAGAAGTTATTTAACTTTAGTTTACCAGATGAGATGCCTTATTTAATTTTTTCTCTTTGATAGAGCCCAGAATGTGGAGATATCCCAGCTCTCTGCAAACCAGGCTGTTTGAAATCAACATGGTTACCTCACCGCTTTTTTAATTCAATTTTGCCAATTTGAAATCAAATGTTACTTTAATGATATATCTATAGCTTTAATTTATTTTGAGGACCAGAAACCTATCCCAGAGATATAGGTCCTCAAAGTTTAACCACTCAGAGCACTGAATTTGAGAACCCATCTGGTTTCAAACTGCTTGTTTCCCTTTCAAATAGCTTACCAGAGATAATGTATAGTCACTCTATGGAATTTGGGCATAATTCCTCAAGGACTCCTATTAGTTCACATTCTTTTTTTTTTTTTTAGTTTAGTTTTTATTTTGAGAGAGACAGAGAGAGTACAAGAAGGAGAGGGGCAGAGAAAGAAGGAGAATCTCAAGCAGGCTCCTATGCTGTCAGCACAGAGCCCACGCAGGAATTGAACTCAAGAAAACTGTGAGATCATGGCTTGAACTGAAATCAAGTCAGTCACTTAATCGACTGAGCCACCATCATCCCAGTTCACATTCTAATTAGAATAAATATTAGGAGTTATTCACACTTTGTGAAATAAAATATATTTGTGTGCTAAATAATTCATATGTGAGCTCAATAAAATAGCATGCATCCTCTAGGACAGAAATATTCTGGATAGCTTATCCATCATGATATTCTTGGTGCCTAATATGGCGTTATCACACACTCAGTGTTCAATAAATGTGGGAAAGAGGTAACAAATACTTTCTGGGAATTACTGAATACTCTTTCTTTATGAGTATACATGTGAAATCCTTAACTTTAATATAAATATTATTTCTTCTTTTCTAATAACTTAGTAGAAGATAATAGGACTGAGATTCTGAGAAAGATTCTGAGCCTCTGTTGAGGCTTACTGGGAAAAAATGGTAGTGTAATTTTCTGGCATAAGAACAAGTGTCATGACAAGTGGCATGCATTTAGTACCCCTAACTAACTCTTGTTCAGAATAACTAGCAGTTTCAGTTTCCTTATCTATATGTGACAGATGAGCCAGGTTGAGTCTACCTTGAAGTGTGTGCTTGTGTTTACATGCATGCCTGTATAGATTTGGCTGAGATTTACATGGGAGGAGTGAGGTTCTTTAGGTCTCCTGACCCAAATTGATATTTGATAATGCTTGTTGAGCATTAATGTTTTAATTTGGGCTACAAAAAAGGAAAATTGTGTTTGCGTGTGTGTGTGTGTGTGTGTGTGTGTGTGAAGGTAGAAAGTGGGAGTCTAGAAAGTAGAAAATTAAGAGAGTATCCCCCACTTTGATTGATTTGGAGGTCCTGTGAATGAAGAGAGGTATATTAGCTTTCCATTGCTGCATAACAAATTATACCAAATTTAGAAGCTTGAACAACATCCATTAATTATCTCACAGTTTCTGTAGGTCAGAGGTCCAAGCACAGTTTAAATGAGTTTTCTACTCAGAGTCTCATAAGGTTGAAATCAAGGTGTTGGCTGGGTCTGGGGTCTCAATGAAGCTCAGGATCTTTTTCTAAGCTCACATTGCTATTGCCAAAATTCAGTTTCTTGTAGCTGTAGAACTCATGGAGGCTTGTAGACCAGATCTTCTTGCAGACCAGTCTTGGAGAATCTTAGACTTCTAGAATCTCCTAATTGGCTTACCTGATTAATTCCGGCCCATTCAGGGTGATCTCCCTTTAACAAACTCAATATTAACTGATTTTGGACTTTAATTACCTCTGCAAAAATCTCCTCATCATCCTATTCCCAGGTCCCACCCATACTCACAGGGTGGGGATTATATAGGGCAGGCACACCAGAGGGCAGGAATCTCTGGAATCATCTTAGAATTTTGTCAACCATAAGTCTAGTTAGAAAAGAAGCCAAGGGAGCTGTTTTCACATCTACTATTAGTTTGGAGTCTAAGAGACAAAGAGAAACACAGAGCTGTGGAGACAGCATCTTCTACCAAATCTAACAGAGATCTCTGAGAAGCTCTAGCATACTGAGGGCCCAGGATGGCCCAAGAAGAAAAATACTCCAAGGCAGGGCCACATCACTGGCATAGCACATGGCCACAGTGCCATCATGAAGTTCTCCAGGGATGAATGAAGGCCAGGGGTAAAGAACTCAAGAGAACTCTATTTCAAGTAATTGTGAAATTTATATAGGGAATCTAAGAGTTTTCCAGAAAGATTTTGTTAGGGGTTGAGGAAAAAGTCTTCTGGGTTTTGAAAGTTATAACTGTAGTGGTTGTGAGCTATCAAAACGTAGCTTTTTAATATAGACTTGACTTCTTTGTTACATATAAACTGGTTGCTTTTAATGACTTAATTATAGTTTATGTTAATATGATTTCTATGGCTTTAGTGATACCTGCTCTGATTAGTCACCAAAACAAACACACAGAAGCAAATAATCAGCATTGGATAATAATGAAATGCTGGAGGTTTGCTCTCCTCTGCGGTGAATATGCTCTGCTAAAACTACCTTCTCTGAGATACTCAGTCCATGGAAATTTTTAAGAATCTCCATACCTTAAAATAAAGGAAAAAAGTCCTGAAAGCCTGAGAACTGCAAGAAAAGCAGCCCTCTGTTAAAAAAGAATCATTGTACTGCATGGCCATTTACGGTGTCCTATTAGTAAATGTCCCCCTGGTAGCCACTTTGAGAAAAAGTATATTTTCCCTTCTAGCCTCACCAGGATTTTCTGTTAAACTGTGTCTGGCCCTCTTGTATTTAGGGTTAATTTTACTTCTGAGTTGTTATGTAACGTAATGAAGATAATTGCTGCTTCCAACTGACCTGTAAGCACAAGAGAAAGTATAACTCCTCTATTCGCACAAAATACAATCATTCTTTCTATTCTTGCTTTCACCATTTTCCCCCTTGCAACTGGGAATACACTCCAGAAAACACATTCACTTAAAGTATCCGAAATGGGAGTTGGCGTGTTAGAAGGGTTATGACAACAAACAATAAACAGGGCATTTTTTACAAGTAGAATTAAATACTGGAGTTGTCAACAAAAAAGCATACATGCCTGCTATTAATAAAAGAGTTGTAAACTGCGGACATGCCTGCTGTCCTTGTGATGGGATTCTAAAGCTGAACAGTCACTAGAGAATTCTTTCCTTTACACAGACCATCCGAGTCACAGGGGATTCTGACAAACTGGAATGGCATTTGCTGGGGGATGGAGGAGAAGAGGCTATACTTTGAAATAAGTGTTTGGATTGTCTAAAATACAGAAGAAGCTTACTCCTAATGCCAAGAATTGCATGGCACACTGTTGCCTTGCTTGGAAGAAACACCAAAGCCCCAGTTAATCCAGAAGGGATCCATTGCATTTATGTACGGTTTTATACTTTCAAAGTACTGTAAATATATTACTTAAGCCTCACTATTCTGTATCCAGTCTAATACTAAAAGAGAATAAGAAAAAGAAAGTAGAGTTCCATTTTACATACATGAAACAGCAAATTATTTTCACATTTTACACATATATATATGGTCAGAATGACAATTATATTTCTATATATGACATAGCCTAATATTTGCTCCCTGTTAAACAAAAGAAAAAAGATGTGTAATGAAAGGGAAGGCAAGAGATGTATAAGACTGTAGGAAAGGCATGCACATTGATGTTTGGAAACCTACACATAATTCTTCAATATGTCACTTTGAAAAAGATTCCTGGGTTTTCCAGCACTAAACACATCCATTGGCCCTTGGGCTTCTCATAAATCCAACCCTTGTTGACTCACATGTCTATTGTGTCTATATGCAGATGACAGTCACCTGTATTTTAATAACTTAATGATTAACTTCTACCCCCAACCAAGAAGGAATAACAGGAATTTTAGCTCTCCGCCCATAAATAATAAGAAACACCAAAAGGAACAATTGGTTTTGACATTGAACAATGGCAGTGCCACACAGTGATCCTCAAGAGAAAGGAAACGATCAAGTAAAAATTACAATTCTGGAAACTTAGAGGGGGAAATCCACACAGAATCCAATGATCTTGCTGAGATGAGTAGACAAAGGTTAGAGTTCAGGGAAGTCAAGGTGGCTGGACTTTGCACAGAATACTGGCCATTTGTCCAAAATGCTTGAAAGGACAGTGGCATAATTTTCTGTTTTCAGATTGTGGTGGTGGAGGGAGAATTCTCTGTATAGTACTTTCCCATGAGATAAAAATGGCACATCATATTCAAATATGTGACATCGGCTCAGGGACATAACCGCATTTTGATCAAACAAGGAGACACTACTGTGGAAAATAAGCAAAGGAACTGCCTATTTTGCTCTTACTTTTAAAATTAATTTTACAAACATGGAAATAAAGAATTATAGTGATCAAAGATTGGTATTCTATCAATAGAAATAAAATTGGCTAATCTCACTGATATTGTATTAAATTTTATTTTAATATACTTTAATACACTTTTAAATGTTTATTTATTTTGAGAGAGAGAGAGAGAGAGTACAAGCGGGAGAGGGACAGAGAGAGAATCCCAAGTAGGCTTTGCACTGTCAGCAGAGCCCAATGCAGGGCTCGATACCACAAACCCATGAGATCACAACCTGAGCCGAAACCAAGAGTCAGACACATAACCTCCTGAGCCACCCAGGGTGCCCCTATTTTAATATTTTTAAGACTCAACATATAGTGTCAATAAAGTGACCAGGTATGGGAAATTGAGGGATAAACATTAAAATATACACTACTATCTAAAATCACAATATAGGGGCGCCTGGGTGGCTCAGTCGGTTGGGCGGCCGACTTCGGCTCAGGTCATGATCTCATGATCTGTGAGTTCGAGCCCTGCGTCGGGCTCTGTGCTGACAGCTCAGAGCCTGGAGCCTGTTTCAGATTCTGTGTCTCCCTCTCTCTGACCCTCCCCCGTTCATGCTCTGTCTCTCTCTGTCTCAAAAATAAATAAACGTTAAAAAAAATTTTTTTTAAATAAAATAAAAATAAAATCACAATATATATATTTCATTGGTTTTGAGGCCAAAACAGATAGTATTATTGCTGCTTTCACTTGTATCATGCATTTAGTGGCTCTGATTTAGCCAATGTCCCTATTATTTATTCATTTAAGGGAATCATTTTAACATCATTCTTACCAATGTGTAAGGTAGATGCTATTTCTCATTTATTTTTTAAATTTTTTAAATATTTATTTTTGAGAGAGAGCACGAGTAGGGGAGGGGCAGAGAGAAAAGGGGACAGAGGATCTCAAGTGGGCTCAAACTCATGAACCGCGAGATCAGGACCTGAGTCAAAGTCGGACACTGAAGTGACTGAGCCATTCAGGCATCCTGATGCTGTTTCTTATTTTTAAAAAATATATTGAGGGGTACCTGGGTGGCTCAGTGGTTAGTGTGTGACTCTTGGTTTCAGCTCAGGTCATGATCTTGCGGTTTTGTGGGTTCAAACCCTGCATTGGGCTCTGCGCTGGCAGCGCTGAGCCTGCTTGGGATTCTCTCTCTCTCCCTCTCTCTGCCCCTCCCCTGCTGGTGCTGTCTCTGTCCTCTTAAAATAAATAAATAAACTTTTAAAAAAAGACATAAACCTACAAGGATATAACTAATGAGAGAAAAAAGCAACATTTTTTTTTAATATTGAGTATTTACTCTGTGCTAGGCAATATTTACAGGGAAAAACACACACAAAAGTCCTTTCCCTCTTAAATCTTATTTTTTATGGGAGGAGACAGAAGCAAATGAGATAAATAAAATAGGTAGCCTGTTGGGCTTAAATGCCAAGGGGAGAATAATAAAAGCTGAGAAGATGAATATGAATTATTAGGTTGAAAGAAAGACAGGATGCAATTTTAAATAGGGTGGTCACTTGAGAAAAGTAACTTCCGATAGGACTGTGCCTGGGGGGTGTTTAAAACAGCAAGGTATCTCATGTATTTGG
This sequence comes from Panthera tigris, assembly GCF_018350195.1. Lineage (NCBI taxonomy): Eukaryota > Metazoa > Chordata > Mammalia > Carnivora > Felidae > Panthera > Panthera tigris. The sequence goes on from NC_056666.1 coordinate 86,343,426, forward strand.
AACAGATGAGGAAAAGAGAGAGAGAGAAGTAGAAGAGGAGTTCAAAAAAGTAATGAGGGCCAAGATCATGTAGGGCCTTGTAGGTCAAAGAAAAAGGCTTTGGTTGTTACTCTTAAATGAATTTGAAAGACACAGAAGATTTTGAGCAAAGAAGAAACATAATCAAACTTACATTTTTAAAGGTCACTCTGGCTGCTCGATTGAGTGTAAAGAAGAGGAGGGCAAAGATATAAATTGTGAGCCCTGTTAAGAGGTTATTGCCACACTCTAGGTAAGAGTGATAGAGGCGTGATCAAGGGTTTCAGTAGTGGTTGGATTCTTGGATATATTTTTAAGTTAGAGCCAAGAGCATTACCTGATATATTAGAAATGGGACTGAACCCAATCTGTCACAGGTTTTGAACTTGAACACTTAGAAGGTTAGAGTTGCCAACAACTAAGATGGGGAGGATTTCGGGAGAGCAGGTTCAGTGTGGTTTATCAGAAAACTTAGTTTGGGCTAACTAGGTTTGAGATGCCAGCTAGACATTCCAGGAGGGGTTTAATTAAATCATGTGTTTATAATCAATCTTTTCTCTCTCTTATTTGTAGTTTACCCATTGATAAAACTTAGAAGAAAAGAGAAGTCATCCTTCTGGAAAGACCAGCAATATTGTATAATCATTGCCTCTATTGAAGATACATCAATATGAACAGTGGATAGTGATAAGATAGGCTATAGATTATGCAAAATTTCTAATAACAATTGTTGACTTACTCCTTTCTTTCCACTCAAGAGAGTGTATTTTTTTTAACTTGAGAGAGAAAGAGAGAGAGAGAAAGTGTGTGTGGTGGGGAGAGGGCAGGAAGGGTCAGAGGAAGAGAGAGAGAGAAAGAACAGGTGTGAGTGGGGGAGGGAGGAGGGAGAGGGAGAATATTAAGCAGGCTCCACACTGAGCGTGGATGTGGGGCTCAGTCCCACAACCCTGGGATCACAACCTGAACCAAAATCAAGAGTCAGATAATCAACTGACCAAGCCACCCAGGTGCCCCTCAAGAGAGTGCATTAATATGTAAAATTAGGTGACTATGAAAATAGTTTCAAATAGTTAAAACTTAAATCAGTACCAAATTTCAGTACTTTACCTATTATTAGAAAAATATTAAGTGTGACACTTTTAACAATAGCCACAAGAACTGAAAAGATAAAGTGAAATCCAATCAGTGATATTTTAGAATTACAAAGACTTTCAGAAATTTTAGTGGAAAAAAGAACACTTAGTTTTAATATCTTACACCCTTTACTTCCTCAGACCTGTTTGTAAATGCATGGAAGCCGGGGTCAGAATCCTAGCTGTATAGTAGATACATATTTATTCTCAAAATCATTCTTCTATTAATATTTTGTGAAAGAAGCTGTGTGACCCTCTCATTCCACAGTTTAAATTCTCTCCCAAGAGCCATACATGTTCATTACATACATGCACTTCTTCACCATGACTTAGTACATCATTTTAAAAGATGTCCAGCCCTCTTCCTTAGTACTGACTGGGGAGGTGGCAGCCATCTCCTCCTCAGCATCATGGCCACCCTCAGACCCCTCATAAAGCCCAAGATAATTAAAAAGAGGACTAGGAAGTTCATCTGGTACCAGTCAGACCTATATGTCAAAATTAAACGTAATTGGTGGAAACACAGAGGCATTGACAATAGGGTGCACAGAAGATACAAGGGCCAGATCTTGATGCCCAACACTGGTTACAAGAGCATCAGGAAAACAAAGCATGTGCTGCCCAGTGGCTTCTGGAAGTTCCAAGTCCACAAAGTCAAGGAACTTGAAGTCCTCCTGTTGTGCAACAAATCTTACTGTCCAGAGATTGCTCATAATGTCTCCTCCAAGAACCACAAAGCCATTGTGGAAAGAGAAGCCCAGCTGGCCATCAGAGTCACCAATCCCAATGCCAGGCTCCACAGTGAAGATAATGAACAGACAGACAGTTGTGTTCACATTGTGTTTGTATTAACAAAACCATAAAACTTTCAAAAAAATATGTCCAATCATAGCTCAGGCTCAGACTGAGAGAATGAATAAATAGTATGCACAGACACAGTATGTGTGTGTCTCTCTTTTAAATGCATACACACACACACACACACACACACAGATGCACACTCATAGGATCATGGTTTTAGAATAATGATGGTTTTAATATTTTGATCCTGCCTCACACTGAAACTCAATTGACTGAAAGGAATAGTGCAAAGCCATCCTAAATGATGCCAACAATCTGTACTAATTTACAGAGGTTACCAATTGGTCCTTTAGAAGATTTCTGCATTGGAAATGTAACTATTAATTATAATGTTACTGGAATATTTGTAATCACTTCAAAATTAACCTTTATATCCTCAGGAGGTTTGTATTTATAACAGTCACTTGGTGTCTTGTAGAGAAACTAATTAGTCAACAAATGATAAGTACAGAAAGAACACAAATTAGTTCTTCGTTTACTGCTACTTGGCTAAACCATATAATTTGTATTGTAATTAAAAATTTTTATATTGCAAACAAAAAATATTTAATTTAGGGATAGATAATAACAATAATTTCAAATGTGGCAAGAAATACATTGATACATTCACTAGGGTTTACTGTTTAGGCACTCAAAAAGCAAGGAAAGTCTTATTATCCAAAGACTTCTCTCTCTTCCGTTACCACTGTTGTAATGATGAAGATCCTATCTTCATAAAAGCAAGCAAATATTTTGGAATAAAGAGGACAAAGAACACCCAGGCATGGGGGATAGCTTATTTTCCTTAATTCAGTAAAACATTTTTGGTCTTTATAATATCTCATAAAAAGTAGTGTTTTCAAATATATGGAGAAAAGATTTACAGGGAAATCCTAGCTCTGTCAGTTAATCAAAGAAAGTTACAGGTACCGCTAGTTTATGTTATTCATCCTCTCATTTAATAAGGAATTGAAAAGAGGCAGAAGTTTGGGGGCTCAACTTTTGGTTATCTTTATTCTGCATGACAAGGCCTTGATGTCCCTGCTTATTTCGGTTTATTAACAAAATGCCTTTCCCTGTGCTACTTATAGTGCTAAAGAACCAAAACACAAAAATGGAGGCATTTTGTATTTTCTTTCATTCAGTATAGTGATGACAGAGTTAAATTACATCTTCTTTGTGCTCAAATTTTGTCTGTTCATTTACAGCACTTTTATTTCATTTCTAGTAATTGTAATTGATTCTTCTTCATATTCTTTTCTTATTCTATTTCTGACAATTTTTTGTTTCACCTAATGATATTTTCTATTGAATCACCCCTGGAAGATTTATTTTTAAGTCCCTTTCAGATTGCTCTGGTTTTTTTTTTTTTTTTCTTATGTGGTTAAATCTTTCTCCCGACTTTCGGTGTTGGTAATTATTGTTCTAGTGTTGATTTTTGTCAGAGATATCAAAATAATGACTTTGTAGGATGATTTGATATGAGTGTTTATTGGTTTGTTTTTCTCTCCAGTGTATCCTTTGTGGTCTAATAATTTTGAAAATTTCTCTACCTCAATCCTCCAGTCATAGAAGCTTGGTCCAGATTCTGGCTATAGGGCTGTTTCTGCTTCCTCCCATCCCCCAAGATGGAGATTTAAGTAAGCTGTAGCCCAGTGAGAGTTGCAAGTATTTTTTTTTAAATCATCTTTCACAAACAATGAAACCTCAATCCAGCCCTTGCTTTCTATCCATGAGACTTACTCTGCTCCCTGACTCTATATGGACATTCCTACTGACCGTGTGCATATCAGCCAGAGGAGTATTCCTTGGCTTTAGCCCTATTTATCATACTGTGTTTCAGTCTCATAAATGGGACAGAGATGCTTACCTTTAATGGACCAGTTTTCTAGGGGTTTTAGACTCTGTTCTTCTAAGATCACAAGAAACTGCGTAAGTTCAAAGAAAAAATCATACAGAGGCTACTATTTTTGCTCTCTGTTCTTATTCTCAACCATATTATTATTAGACATTCCTTCATATCCTGGCAGTATATTTCCAAACTTAGCTTCCACTGTGGTCTAGTAAAGTGAAAGTTTTTAACATAAAATAGCAAAGTGGTTAAAGGCACTGGCTTTTGGGGGTGCCTGGCTGGTTCAGTTGGAAGAGCATGTGACTCTTGATCTTGAGGCTATAAGTTCTAGCCCCATGTTGGGTGTAGAGATTACTTAAAAATAACATCTTAAAGGCATTGGCTTTGACATTAGAGACCTAAGGTCAAATTTTACCATTTTATCCTATAAGAACTTGCAGTTTGTCATATAAAGTGAAGATAACAGTATTACCACAAAAGAGTTTAGTTGAGAAGAATAAAAGCAAATGTGCACTAAACATTAAGTCTTTTCATTATTTATATGTTTGTAACCAGTGTTTTGTCTTGTAAACCATCCTCTACTGAAAATTATGAACTTCAGCTGGGAAAAGATGAAAGCATTACCCTGAACTTCAGATTCTTCAGTTTATACTCAGTTTATACTCAGACTTTCAAATTTACTTAAAATACCCACACTTTCATTGTTTATCAGTATTCACCCATCATGTGTCAGCAGAATGTTTAGGAGTTGGTGGTTTTGATGTTCTCTGTGACACTTACCACTACTCTTCAGTTATGACCTCCTGGAAGAACAGACAATTCTGAATATGCTATTATAATACACTCCTCACTGCTGAATCAGCAAGCACTACATATTTGCTTTTTAGAAGGAAAAAAAATGGAAGTTTATGCATCCATGAAGGAACATCCTCCCTATACTTCTTGGAATCTGAGCTACTTGTTCTTATAATTGTAAAAGGTCAGATATTAGGGGAAGAGAGTCTGGTGTGCCTTCACTGACTGTATCATTTACTAACTGTATAACTTTAGATATGTTACCTAATATATTTGGCTCTCAGTTTTTCATTTCTAAAATAAAGAAATAATATTTTACACATTCATGTAAAGACTAAATGAGGTAATATATGTAAATTGTTACCAGAGTGTCTGATAGGCTACTTATGTAAACCTTAGTGTACATCTTCTTTCTCTTTGTTCAACAGGTCTGTCTTCAAGTTCCAGTGGGAAGCCATCATAACAGTTGGGTGACCTCAATAGTATAATGCCCTTACAAAAATTGTATAATGCCTTTAAACATTAGATTTTTCTGTCATATGAAAAAAAAGTCACTATTTCATTTAAGACACTTGACTGGTTTTCTGGTGTTTGCTGCTGAATTCCTTACCATCTGACTCATCATCCAAGTTTTGTTCCTGATGAGCAAATGAGAGATTGGAGGAAGCAATATTCGAATAAGAAATCTAAAAATCTGTGATCAGTCAGAAGTAGTTCTGATCTTGAATGCTTATATTTTATTCATATAATCCATTATCTTCCTATTGTTACTTATTCTTCCCTCCTCTGATTTTTAAGTTAAATTTAAAAAAAAATAATATGCATATTAGATAGCAAATCAAATAGCGCAGAAATACTTATAATACAAAGACATTAGCAGTTCTCTGACCAGGTACTCAGGGGAAGTCCCTTTCTACTCTGTTTTGCTTGTTTTCCTGGTACTTTCCTCCATATTTCTACAAATACACTTGTAATATTTCTTGATTTATTAAGTCTAGACATTATTTACTGCTATCCTATTATTATAGGTGATGATCTGGCTCACTTTAAACTCCATAGCTCTCCCTATCCTTTTAATACTGTCATATCATTCATTTTGATAAAATTATTAATCAGCCTTTGAACTATCAGGAACACAATAATGATGTTTGTTTTCCCTTTTTTATGTGGTTTTTCTTCCTAGAATTTTCATCTGCCCTGATGTGCTCAATAGTGAGTGTATTTCATTCATTTTGCTGAGCTTTCAATCAGTCCATTCATTCAGATGACTGACATCTTTCAGTTCTGGGAAATTTGCCACCATATTTGCTAATTACCTTTGTTCCATTTTCTCTGTTCTATCCTCTGATATTGAATCTCGTAGAGTCTCATCTTTTTTTTCTCTCTCATAATTGCTATATTTCCATTCTATTTTCTAAGAAACTTTTTGATTTTTCATCTAATATTTCTGTTTGAATTTATTTTTTTTCATTTTAGCCATTGTAGTTTAAACTTCCAAGAGGTAGTTCTTATTATTTTTATTAAAGTATTTATTAAAATATTTATTAAAGTAGAACTGTATTATCCTCTGTGTGTGCAAGTATTTCGTGTACCTCTGAGGTAGATGAGAATTGGGTTTTCTTTAATTTTTGTGGGATAGAGAAAAGAGAAGTTTTCTTTTGTGCTGTCAAATAATGTTTCTTCCAAGTTCGCATTTTTCTGTTTGCTTATTTTATCACCATTGCATCATTGACTTAAATTTTTGATAATCATTGACTCATCCATTTTATTTAATAATAAGACAGTAAACACAATAACAACTAGAAGTTCTGGGAGAGGAAGAAATGTCTATATCAAGTGTGTTTGGGAAAAGAGTTTGCTTTTTCCCTGGGGAACTTTTAAAATGCCATTTTCCCTCCCAGAAACTCTGGAAAGCATAGATATCAGAATGCTGGTCTTTTGAGGATTGAGGATGTGGATCTTAGAAGTCAACCATTTAGCATCAAGAGTTTTACTTTATTCTCTATTTTCAGTGTTATATGTCCGATTCTACCTTAAGTCTCTACTTGGCATCTCTGAGTCAAGAGCCTCCTTTATTTTTATGATCGGGGCTTCTAGGCGTTTGGGTCTTATCACTGGGGGAGTAAGGTGAAGGAAGAGAATACATTAATTCTCCCAAATATTGACTTCCAACTAATCTTCAATCTTCATGTTGTCATTTAACTTTCCCTGCCCTCTGTTTTAAGCAACATCACTGACATGAGAACATCTCTGTAATTCAGTGAGTCTAATAAACTTTCCTCTCATGTGCTTCAGTGTTAGAACATTCCATTCTAAACCTTCCTCCTCTCTCTGGCTGCATTTAATTGTACAAAAGTTTATAAAGTTTCTTATCTACTGATCTCTCTCCCATTTTTATCTTTGCAGATTTTCCTCTTTTCCATAGTTATGTTTAAGTGAGCACTGGGAAAACTAAGAAACATGGTCAATCCACATAACCAGCAAACAACATATTTTACATAGTATACAAAAACTAAGTCTAACTTAGGGCATATCAAAGATAGCAATTAGAATGGGTTCTGAAATGCTTGTCTGCCTATGAATATGGATTGGAGTGTGCTCTCTCAAAAGAACCAATCAATTGGTAAAAGAAGAGCAGAATAATGAGTAAATATTTGGAAAATATTGCCAATTAGAAAGGTTCAGAGTAATTGGGAGCATTTAGCCTACAGGAAATATGCTGGCAGTGAGGGATGACTTAGTGTTTAGATGTTGTGACCACTTCTGTCTCCTCTCTAAATAAACAACAAGCAAGCAAAATGTAAAATGCTTGCCTCAAAATAAATTTTAAAGAATCTTACCAATACCAAAATACCCATTTAGTGAATGATGAAACTTCATTCACATAGACTGAAGTGATTTAGACTTGTATCCAATATTATATGAAAGAGTATATGAGCATGATGTAGAGGTCTAGAATAAGAGAGTAAAAGACAAAATTACATAATAGCAAATACAGGCATTCTTTAATTTTGCATAGCACTTTGTAAATGACAGTCTTTGATTAATTTCCTGTGTCTGCCATAAAGAATGACTACAGGGGTGCCTGGGTGGCTCAGCTGGTTGAGTGTCTGACTCTTGAATTCAGCTCAGGTTATGATCCCAGGTTTGTGGGATTGAGCTGTACTTTGGGCTCTGTGCTGAGCACGGAGTCTTCTTAGGATTCTCTGTCTCTCTGTCTGTCTGTCTCTCTCTCTCCTTCTGTCCCTCTCCCCTGCTCATGCTCTCTTTCTCTAAAATAAATAAACAAATAAAATAAAAATAAAAAGAATGACTATGAACTTGGTGGCTTAATTAGTAGAAACTTATTTTCTTATAGTTCTGGAGGCCAAAAGTTCAAAATCAAGCTGTCAGCAGGACCTCACTCCCTCTGGCTCCAGGGGAGAATCTATTCTTTGCTTTCATATAGGTTCTGGTGGCTGTTGGCGTTCCTTGACTTATGGGCACCAACCCTTGCCTCCCTGATAACCTTGTCCCCCTCAACTTCTTTCTGTCTCCTATTCTACCTGTCTCAAATTTACTTCTTCCTTTATTTTATAAAGACATTTGTTACTGGATTTAGGGCCTACTTGGATAATCTAGGATTATCTCCTCATCTCTAGATCTTTCATTTATAATGGCAAAGTCTGTTTTTCCAAATAAGGTAAACAATGACGGGTTCCAGGGATTAGGGCATGAGCATACTTTTTGAAGGGCCACCTTTCAGCCCACTAAGCTCACATGTGTAGGAACCATGTCCTTGCATTGATCCATCTTAATGAAGTCACGTAAGATCTGAAATATGCAATATAACATTATTGTGGATATATATATATATATATCTTTAAAGGGTTGAATTCATATGGTTTGTAGATTGCCCATTTCTCCTTTTATGATTAAATATATTGTTGAAGTGAAATTTATGTCATTACTGGTTTTAAATCAATACTTATTTTATTTCTCATTATTTTGCAAATTATCACAGGAAAAATTATGAAACTAACGGAAAGTTGGTTATCAACAACAGAATATATGATAACTTAGTGTGTGCTCAATACAAATATGCAACAATATTTAAAGCAAACAAAATGAGTTTGTAAACTAATCTTTGTATGAATAATATAAATATCAATAGGAAAAGTGCACATAATAGTATATACATGGAATGACCAGTATCAAATCATCAAAATATAAGAGCATACATGTGTTTGTTATATAATTGGTGGTCTTAAACTATGTGTTAATTCATGTAGCTTCAACTTTATGATTTAATTAAGCAAACAAGGATACAAATGAGAACATTTCAATTGTAAGAAAATAGTTCTGTGAGTGGATTTTTTTATAAGTGTTATTCATTCTCAGTAAGTTAATGTTACTCATTCTATGTAAGTTAATACAGAGAGAAGTCATATAGGTTTAAAGTAAATGCATTAATATTAAAATGGGTTCAAGTCCTGAATTCATTACTTATTAATTCTGTAGCCATGTATAAATTCTTTAATGTCTCTGTATCTCAGTTTTCTCATTTACGATAGAGATAATAATGCTTCTTTCATCAGGTTATTGTTAAGATTAAATGAGTGAATATATTTAAAACACTAAAAATAATGAGGGCTTTTAAAACCATACTGTGATAATTATCCTTTTGAAAAGAATTTCATGGAATCCTCATGGAATTGAGGTGGAATCCTCATCAAATATTTTACCATATCTTCATAGGTATATACCAGCAAAAGGTGTCAGTTCTAATTCTTAACTATCCAATTATAAGGATGAGAGAGTAGAAGTAAGCTAAAATAATATACACCTAATGGCTTTAACTAAATGAACTCATTCTTCAAATATTATTAAATGCATTCTTTGTGGCAGTTATTTAGCTGCATTGAAATGCAAAGGTGAGTAAATATTAGTTTTAGCCTTCAAAACTTTACAGTTTAGTTAGGAAGGTCATTAATTATATAATAAGTCAGTACAGGGTTACAAGAACTGCCACAAAGAAAAGGCCTAGAATGGTGAAGGGGGACTTACTTTGCCGTGTAGGTTTTGTAGTTTTGTAATAAAATGGATTTACTGACACTTCTTCGGGTGGACTTTAAAGTCCGAGATTGGTGAGGATGCCATAGGAGGCTGAGTGTGTCCACAGACCTGGGAGAGGTGTAATTGGAGGCAAAGGACATGTATAATGGGATGAGGGTAACTAAGGAAGGAGCATTTGCTTCAAACTTAAACACCAGGATAAAGAGTCTATATTTTCTTCAGTGACAAGGGGAAATTGTTAATATATTTTTTTCTTTTTGAACAGTGGAAATGGCATATTGAAGCTACAGTTCAGATTTATTTGATTTGTAATCTAGGTTGAGTTAAAATAAGTAAAGAGTGAAAATAAGAGAATCAATTACAAAGTTATTTATATACAAATACGAGTCTATACAGGAGATAATGTGAGTCTAACCAGTGTGCATGAGCATGTACGAGGCATATGTAAACAACATTATGGAAATCAAATCAACAGGACTTACTGGTTGTCCGTAGCAGAGAACAGAGAAGATATTCCTAGGGAGTGGAAAGAAGAATAAAATCTTGTGGAGAAGAATGAAGGGTGATGCCAGGTGACTATAGAGTCACAGGAACAAAGGCAGATTGGACACCAGGCAATCGGATACCAAGCAACCCACTGAAGTGGTTGTTGTCAAAAGTAACTTCCATTTTGAGATCATTCTGGCTGTGGTGTAGAAAAGAGGTTGTATAGAAGCCAATGCAAATAAAGAAAGATCACTTAGTAAAGTATTGCAATAGACTAGAAGATATAAAGCTGATTTGATCAAAGGTTGGAAGGGAGAGAAGTTGATGAGTTTATAGAATATTTAGGAGGTTCAGTTGACTGACAGGACTTGGTGATGGATGACATGGAGCGAAAGTGAGGCAGTTGTCAAGGTTATCCTTTTTGTCATAGCTGGATGAATGATGGTATCACTTATTGACATAGGGAACTAGGAGGAACATCATGTTTTGGAGCAAGTGAACTGAAATGCTTTGTATTTGAGATATCACCTTTGGAAATTCCTTTGAGATTTCTTGGGGGCAGTGTCAAGTTATCAAATGTATTTATTGGTCTAGAGCTTAGTGGAGGGGTCTAGGTTGAAGCTGTGAGGTTTCTAATAGGTGGGTGGGAAAGAAAAGAATGCAAAAACTGTGGTCAGCAAAGTGGCTGGAGGTCCAGTCTCTGAAAACAAAAAGAAGGAAGGTTTGCTTTTGTTTAATTTAATTTAATTTTTTTCCCAAGGAGAGAGATGGTAATCAAAAATGCCTTACCCTGCTGAGAGGTCAGATAAATTGAGAAGTGAAAAAAATGCCAGGTGGCTTGGGAATGTAGACGCCATGGAATATTCTTAGACAAAACCAGTCAGCAGAGCAATGAAAGTGGAAAACAGATTAGCGTAGGTTGAGGTGAGAGTGAGAAGTGATGAAATAAACAATGAAAACATTAAAAACCTGGTTGAGAAGTTTATCTTTAGAAGAAGGTTGAGGGAGAGATTCTTCTCCCCAGCTATTATGAAGTAACTGGGACTGAATTTACCCTCCTAATATAAACAACTAGAATACCAGGCCCAGCAAGTAGAATGACTATTTTCAGATATTGGTCAGCTGGTAAGGCAGTGTTGTGACCCAGGAGAGAATGAGGTGTCTCCTATGTTTGTCCAGCTTTTATGCCTAGAGATTCCTTGACAAGAGGGGATATCTTGAAATATTCATGGAATCCGAATTCAGGATGGAATAGAGATAAGCATTCAGCAAGGGGTAGGGATGAAATGTGCAGGGTAAATTAACAGAGAGAAGGAAACTACACAAGAAAAGAGCTCAAGAAATCTACACAGGGCCTTCCTTCAATCTGCTTCTGATATTAAATCACAAATGCATATGGGGAAACTCCATGAGGTTTGCTGCAAAAAAACAAAACAAAACAAAACAAACAAAAATTCCAGGGAATTTTAAGAAAAGCAGTTTCCAGAAAAATACAGTGTTGGAAGACAGTACAGTCCTGGCCAATAAAAAGGAGAGAGTTATTTCAATACCCAGAAGATTCAGTAGAAATACTAGAAAGGTTATACTTTACGGGTAGAACTAAACAAACCCTAAAATGGTGGTTCTCAATCAGGGATGATTTAACTTCTTCAAAGACTTTTGGCAATATCTGGAAACACGTTTGGTTGTCACAGTTGGGGAGGGAGGGGTACTACTGCCATCTACTGAGTAGAGGTCAAGGATGCTGATAAACATCCTACCGTGCCTGGGATAGCCACCCACAGCAAAATCTTATCCAGTTAGAAAAGTAAATAGTTCTGCAGTTAAAAACTCTGTACTAGAGTAAAAGAAGTTGTCTGTAGTTACAGGCAGGGCTCTTCTCCTGGTCCCACGATTCAGGGGGTCCCCCTTGCTTTATTTTTTTCAAAAAAAATGTCCCCTTCATTGCCTGGGACAGCTGAAGCTAATAGTGACATATGAGTGGGGTTCCCTTGAGCTCTGACCAGAATTCGTGTTGGCCCCAATCCCCATCTCACTTTCCAGGGCCCTCAAAACCTTCCCATGAATAGTATGTATTAAATGCCACAAGGCGTTCCAGAACTCATGTGTATGGAATTGTCTAAAGGTTGCGTGATTCTACAAAGGAGCCCTGGCATGCTTATAGCTTCTGATGACTCACAGAGTGTTTCTCTGACAAGATTGTGTGAGACTGGGTCACCAAAATGGTGCATACATGTTGATTTGTTTTGATGCTTACTCATGTTGGACACAGATGAATTCAATAGTCTCTAATATGGCAAAATACCACTAACCCTTGGACTTGAGAAGCTTGTGTGGGCTAGTTGATCAGCTCTTCCAACCTTGCGCCACTACCTCTGATCTTCAGCACCTGAGGGTAGTGAGATGGAAGCAGGTATCCCTTATCCTATTCGTTCTATTATCACCTTTGGCACCCGAGACAGTATTTCATCACATCCATGAGATCTTATGTCAAGCAGAGGGTAGCCATGCCCCTAACCTCCAAGAATTTTCAGACTATTGCTGTGCAATACCAATGAGTTTGTATGATTATGCCTTCTCTTGACTCTAATCTATATGGTGATGTTTTGCTTTTCTGGGTTGACTTTATGCTGTTCTAGGTGAGGAACAGTTAGCTATTCCTTGACCAAATGGCACTGCTGTTACACCCATCCTTCCCCTTAATGGCAATGTATGGAAGTCAAGAGTGCTCTCAACTTTGGAAAAGATTGCATTTTATGAATGCATTCATTGCAGCATAAGGAGTTCAAGAGAAGAAATAGTGCTGTTCTATATTTATGTTATAAAATTCTGAATGGTAAATTTAACATAACCAGAAAATAGTATTATTTGCATTTTCCTACATACTCCAATGAGACTTAGCTTTATATTCATCATCAATAAAAACATCCTTACTCACAATCATTTATTGTTACACATCCCAGTAACAGTTCACAAGTGGGGAATGTATGTAAATATACTTTAGAAACATATAACTAAGAAAGCACCGTGCAAATGCCCTTTTGAATCTGGTAGGCATCCATAAATACATTGTAGTCCCACTGTGAAGGGGATCCCTCAGTGTAGATCCACTGAGTTATTGCTAGTCTAGTTTACATAGGTGCCTCCTACAAAAAATCCTTTGAGTGGCATTTATTTCAATTAGCCCACATTAAAAGAATGTCCTATTATGTTTATTGCTTAATACAGCATTAGCTTATCTTGTAGTAGATTCACGGTATTGTGTAATTGAATTTTAACTAAAAACTCAATTTTGAGATACTCTGACATAAGGCATATTAAAACAAAACTAACGAGTCTTAATTATTATGAAAATAAACGACAAAAAATATCTAAAAATAAATAGAAAAACAATGTTTAGTAAACACAAATTCTGAATTAAGAATATAAAGGAGTCATCTTCTTTATTTTAATTGTTGTTTTAAAGAAATCCAACCTTTGGGGTAAAGAGAGAGAGAAAAACGGTAACTTAGCAGAAGGGTTCTGTTCTTAAATCTTTTATATTTTCTGCACGTGGAGGCTGATGCTAGGCAGCATTAGCGCAGGTGGGCGGCAAGGCCTGGGGCAGCTGAAGCTGCTTGGGGCAGTCAGAGCCTTCAGGTGCCAAGATAAGAAGGGCTTCTGGTGCCCGAGAGCCTGCCCACCGGCGTGGCGTCGGGGAAGACGCCTGGGGGGCGGGGCGGAGAGTGCAGGGCCGCTGTAGCCCTTCGGGGCGAGTTGGCAGTCGGCAGGAGCCCACCGGGATTGTGCCCTGGGGTTACCTAAAGTTGCCGGAGCCAGATTCGCTGGGGCCTGCCGGGAGCTTGAGGCCGAGGTCACCACCGGGGCTGCTGGAGTGGACAGGTATGCGGGGAGGAGTGGGGGTGGAGGTGGGGTGCGGTGGGGGAGCCCGGAGCGGAGGATGCCAGGTGAGCTCGCCGTTTGTTTCGTGAGAACCGCGGGGCCTAGTGTCATGGGAGCCTCTTCGGGGCTCCTTGGAGCCAATAGGTGCCACAGAGGGCCCCGGGCTTGGCTTTTCAGGAGCCCCTGCTGTGGAAGCTGCGCTGGAGCCTCAGGCGCCTGATGGGGTGGTGGGGGCTGCGTTCTTGGGAGCCCTCGGGCAGCCCTCTAGGACTCTGTGGGAGTCAGGATGGTGCGGGGCGTCCCCTCTGGGGGCCTTGGGGTCTGGGGTCCACGTTACTGTCGTTCGAGGGGCCGGGGGGCAGGGGGAAGGTGTCTCTTTGCTGCGGGTAGTGGTGTGAATCCATTCTTTGCTACCCTCCTCAACCCTTTCTTATTACTGTGGGTCGCTCGGTTTCTGTAATCCCTCACCCAGAGTCCTGGGCTCTTGGGAAGGCATTTTCTGAGCCTACAGTTAGGGAAGGGGGCTGATACGTGTGGCAAAAATTCCTACCCTGCCATTTTGCCGCTGTCCAGACAGGGACTTTAAAACAGTTATTATAAACATGTGGAGTTATGCAAGGAAAAGTAGGGACCCAATGAAAAGAGAAATATAAAAATATTACAAATTCACCTAAAGGAAACATTCCAAGAGGAGAAATTTCATGTCTGAAAGCGTTTCACTGCAAGGTATTACTAGCACAAGAGATAGATACTGCAGAAGAAGCAGACCCGTGAACTTGAAGATACAGCAATAGAAACTATCCAAAATAAATCAGAGAGGAAAAAGACTGAAAAAAATTAAAAAGCTTCAATGATCTAAATGGCAATATCAAGCATTTTAACATACTTGGGAGGTAGTGAAGAACTCAGAAAAAAAAAAAATATGTAGAGAAATCTTGGCTGAAAACTTTCCTAAGTTAATGAAAAGTTTTTTGGATCTATGCTTTTAAATGCATAGACCCAAAAATACAATTATACTAAAGCATGTCATAATCAAATTACTAATAAAATTATGTTAAACCAGAGACAAAGTCTCAGTGTGTACAATGGGACAAAAGTAATAATGATCATAAACTTCTCTTGAGAAACTGGCAAGACAAAAAAGGTTAGAATAATACTAATGTGCTTAAAAGAAAGAAAACTTCAAACCTAGAATTTTTATCCAGGAAAAATATTCTTCACAAATCAAAATAACTTTTTGTTTCAGAACAGCGAAAGCTGAGTAAGTATATCACAAGCAAAACTAAACCACCAAAACATTTTTTTAAAGTTTTAGTTGGAAAGAGAAAGATACGCACACATTCTAATGGTTTGCTGGTTATGTTATTTCTTCTGCTTACTTTAGGTGAAGCTTGGATTTGTTATTACTGCCTTTGTAAGTCTGATGATAATGTTTTTCATTGAAACTCTAAATGGATTTCCAAATGTGCCTCTCAGCTAATGGACAGGTCTCAGCTTTGTAACCATAGAGTAATCAGCCTAGACCAGATGGCTATGATCAAAATCAGTTAATATTGCTTTAATTTGGTAAATTAATTTGTTTCAGGCTCACTTAAAAATATATTATTGAACTTGACTTTGAAATACCATCTCATTTCTGTCTTCCATATATTATTTCTAGGCATTATTTATTTGGAAGAGTTTTACTATATTCTGGCTACATGCTTTTTTTTCACATTTGATGTCTTTAGTGTAGCAAAACTGGAATTATGATTCCAGTTTGGAGTAAATGTATGATTTCTACTAATTTTAATTTCACTTGAAGAATATCTTAGAACTATATATTGCATCTTACTTGGCCCACAAGAGAGTTAATTAAAACTCTGGTGATTAATTGAACAAATTTCAAGTATTTTAACGTTGTTTATCCTTCATTATTTTAAACTTTGCTATACTGTTTAAGTCAATTTATTGAATATGCTAAAATATTTATAATTTTTTAACTAGTATTTTAAGTGAAATATTTTCCACCTAATAATAAATATGTATAGGAAAATTATATCTGTAACAGAGCTACACAGCTTGTCCTAAGAAGGAAGGTATCTTGTGTTTCATTAGAAAATCAGGTTGAATGAAAATCTACTTCCACATTTTTATCCACCAAACTTGGGCATTTTTTATCCAAAATATGTTGTGTCATGTGCACATCACTTAAATATAGAGTAAAAAAAGAGCTCATTTCATCCATCAGAACAGTTCTCGCAGGAAGAATTTACTGTCAGCCCAAATGGAAATAGCTTAAATGATAAATGTTTCTTAGAATTGAGTCTGTCCACCAAAAGTAGATTTATAAATTTATGAAATCCCATGCATATAGACTCAGATTGCTTCAAGATTTTGACAGTTTTAAGCATTGCTTTAGGATTTCCTCCAATGTAGAAAGTTTTTTTGTTTATTTCTTTTTAATGAATATAGCTTTATTAAAAAAAAGACTTGAAAGTGTTTTATTATTTTGTTTCCTAGTTAAGTATTCAGGTGGGCATATTATATTCTTGGTATTGTATGACATATTGATCTTTTCCCAACACGTAGCACTTGAATGATAATAATCTATATTTTGTTGCTAATAACATACTTTGCATATATCTAACCAAAGGCTTTAGTCACCTGGAAGGAAACCAAAAATGTTAGGCAATGACTCCAATATGAACAGTAAAATATTGTACATGCATGCACATAGATGTATCACCTATCTGTACATAAATACACACATACATGTGTACACATGCTTACACCTGTAATATAACCTAAAACAGGAACATGTAGAAAATAGAAAAAGAGCAGGTAAATCATGTTCATATACCATTTCTGAATAAAAATCACAAAGAGAATAAAGCATAGGCCCTGTAATTGATGATCAAAAGCACTCTTGAACAATGAGAGAAGACTTCAAAATATTTATATCAATCTTTACAGACATCCTCTCTCACACTGATAAAAACATATCCAACATTGCCACAGACATTTCCATTGATATATTGTTAGTAGCATCCATCAATCTCCAAGCTGCACCAAGATATCAGTGAAATTTGACAGTCTTCTGATTGCACTTTCTAAGGCCTGAATCTTTCTACTTCTGATCCTTCCCACTTAAATCTCCGGCAAATTTTATCTCAACATCTTGCTCCATTGCATTTTGTAACTAGTTGATATATCTTTATGTTTCCTGTTATTTGTAAATTAATGCCTCATGGTTTAAGACTCATAATGGAGAAGATATAAAAGATCCAAGAATGTAAAGCTTCTACTATAAGTTACTGTTTTTCCCATTCATTTTATCCCAGTGTGAAGTTTCTTTAAAACAATGGTTAAAATAAAGAGGATAACTCCTTTACATTCTTTAATTCAGAATATATTTACTAAAAATTTGTCTAATTTTTCTAGACACTTTTGTCACTTATTTTCATAATATTAAGATTTATCAGTTTTCTTTTAATATGCCTTGAAAATGAAGAAATGACAAATGATCTCAAAATTGAGTTTGTACTTAAAATTCAATAAACAATATTGTGAATCTATAAGTTAAAACAATATAAGGCAATAAACATACAAAAATGGTATTTTAATGTAGGCTAATTTAAATAAGTGCCAAAGGATTTTTTGTAGAAGGCACCTATGCAAGCTAGAGTAGCAATAACTCAGTGGCTCTACATTGAGGGATCCCCTTCACAGTGGGTTATAATATACTTCTGAATGCCTTCTAGGTTCAAGTGCACATTTGCATGGTGCTTTTATATTATATATTTCCAAAATGTATTTACATTTCCCAGTTGTGAATTGTCAGTGTGAGGTGTAATGATCATTGTTAGGGATAATAACAGCTAATGTTTGCTAAAAACTTACATAGGTCTGGCCCATGAAAAGACTTTATACAAGGCTTTTTTCATCTATCCCTCACAAAAATCTTATGAAGTAAGTGGTAGTATTATATTTATTTTTATAAAAGAATAAACTAAAGCTCAGAAAAGCTAAGAAAGTTATCCTTTTAAATGAACAATATGTGAGAAATATTTGCGGGATATTAAGCTGACTTATCTGAAATAAGTTAATAGAGGGCAATAGCAGTGGGAGATGGGGTAGGTAAATAGTTTGAACAAACACAGTCTGAGAGGCAAAATAAGGTATTTGGTAAGAATGAAAAGAATGTTTAACAATTTAATGTTGGGATCAGACCAGGATTCCCATCTTTATCAATTACTAGTTTCATGACCTGGGGACAATTTCCCTGGGTATAAAATAAGGGTATTTATTACTAATACATTATAAGATTGTTGGGAACAAGATGATGGATGATGGAAGCAATTAGTACATGCTTAATTACTCTGTCATCGACCATGATTCACTATAGGTAAAGGATAATCATTGAAGGTTTTTGATCAGGGGGTAATGTTGCAGAAGAAGTCTTCAAGACATCTCTCTATTGTAAATAATGAATTAGAAAATACATGAATTGGATGTAGCAATACCTGTTAAGAAGCTAAACAGCATTAATTGCTGGAATTCTTCCCTTTAGGGCCCATTAATGGCAGTGAGATGGAATATACTGGAAAACACGAGGAAAAAAAAAGAGGAAAGGGACATTTGTGAAATATTGGCAAGTCTTGGACGAGGTCTGAATAGAGTTCACAGTTCCAAATTTAAATAATCAGAGTTTAATGGATGGACTTTGATCTAGACTCACCAAATGCTTTAATTTCATCTAGAACATTCCTGCCAACATTATAGAACATACATTGAACAAAACTGTTGACAGGAATAAGCACTTAAGATACATCATTACTTCAGGCAACTTTAATTGCATAAAAGCAAATTTCTCATAATAGTGACCTGAAGTATCTCATATCTATCTAGTGCCCTAATACTAGTTTCTGAGTCTGTGTTTTCTGATTCCATTTCCACAGGGCTCTTCAGATAACCTAGCTCCCCTAAATTTTCTGCAAATAGAGTTCCTCAGCTGGTTTAATTGTTTGTAACCTGAGTTTTTTAATCTTGTCGCCATCCTTGTTCTTTCTTAATGAGCTCTTGTCTATCACATTCTCTTTTAAAGAGTGGAGCTCAATATATAGCCTCTCTACTTGAAAAGTGTCCACATTCTAGCATGGTATAGGGAAGCTAAGAACTTAGATACCCACAGTGCTGTAACAGAGATATGCTTAAGGTGCTAGATATACAGAAGTATGAACTTGCTCTGCCTAGGTAAGAGTGACTTCTCTAAAGACAGACGTCTTCAAAATAGGGTAAAATATGAACTAGGGTGATTAGGAATGTCTGAGTTAGAGTAACACCAATCATATCTTTCAATGCATGGGGTTTGAAGAAAAAGTAAAGCATGCTAAAGAAAAATCGTGACTCCATTTCAGATTAATGAAATTGAGAGTTCACAAAGAATAATGCTAGAAAGCAAAGTTGGAAAAGAAGATGAGAACAGATTATGAATGACTGTCTAGTATGCAAACACTATAGCAAAATAACATATCTGTTACATGAAATGGGAAATGGTTTATCATTATTGCTGTTAAGACTACTAAAATGGGGCACCTGTTTGGCTCAGTCAGTTGAACATCTGACTCTTGATTTTGACTCAGGTCATATCCCAGGTTTTGGGATTGAGCCTCACATCAGGTTCTGTGATGAGTGTGCAGCCAGCCTGCTTGAGATTCTCTGTCTTTCCTTCTGCTCCTCCCTGCTCACACTTACTCTCTCTTGCTCTCTTAAAAAAAAATGTGGGGGGGGGGGGGGAGAAAAAGAGACAGACTACTAAAAAGGAAGAAAGACAGACTACTAAAATTACTAATTTATTTTGATCATACTTGTTTCTGCTATCAAGCTATGGTTTACCCAACCTGAATTTAAGCACTTAATTCATCAGATCTAACACACAAGTCATCAAACTCATATTACATTTTTTTCTATCATGATTTTATTAAATATTTACCTACCTTTCCATTTTCCCATACTCCCCAAATTTGTTCACCATATTATGACATGAAATATAGTGGCTAGGAAACAGTATTCAAAATTCTGGCTATTATGTCTTACATCACATACAAGGATTAAATCAAAACAGATGATAGATCTAAAAGAAAAATTTAAAACTATAAAACTTCTCAAAGAAAATAGAGGAAAAAATCTTCATGACCTTGGATCGGGCCATAGTTTCTTATACAAAATACCAAAAGCAAAAGCAAAGGCAAAAACAAAACAGCACATACACATACACACACAGTAAGTGGGACTTCAAAGTTAAGAAAATTTGCCCTTCCAAAAAAGACACATAGCTGCCACAGCTTGGGAGAAAGTTGTTTCAAATCATGTAACAAAGGACATAGACATGTAAAAAATGAGCAAAAGATTTTAAAAGACCCTTCACCAAAGAAACACATGGTAAATCACTTGAAAAGATATTCAACGTCATTATCCATTAGGGAAATGAAAATTAAAACTCCATGAGATAGCACTACATATCTGTTAGAATAGCTAATATTAAAAAGCCTGACCATATCAAGTGCTGTTGAGGATGTGGAAGAACTGGAACACTCATACACTGCTGATGGAAATGTAAAATGATACAATCATTTAGCAGCATCTTACATATTGCAGTCCTTTATAGGTATTTATTCAAAAGAGAGAAAAGTAGATTTCCATACAAAGCTATATTTATTTATCTATAGATAGGTAGATAGAGACATACAATATGAATATAACAGATTTATTTATAACAAATTTTTAAGTTTATTATGAGAGTGAGAGTGTACAGGAGGGGCGGGAGGGGGGAGAGAGAGAGAGAGAATATCCCAAGCAGGCTCTACACTGTCAGCACAGAGCCGGATGCAGAGCTTAAACCCACAAATCATAAGATCATGACCTGAGCTGAAACCAAGAGTCAGACACTTAACTGAGCCACCCAGTTTCCTCAACATAGCAGATATGTTTGTAATCACCAAAAATGAAACCACCCAGAATGGGTAACCAAATTGTGGTATATCTACACAATGGGGTATTATTAAAAGAAACGAGCTATTGATACATATAAATATACAGATGAATCTCAAAACCAAGCTGAGTGAAAAATCAAGATGAAAGGAGTAATACTATTAATTCCATTTGTATAATATTCTAGAGAATTTCAAGTTAATGTATAAACGATAAAGCAGAGTAGTGATTGCCTAGGGATGAAGAGGGGACAGGGAGTGGTCATAAAGGGGCAGAAGGAAACTTAAAGGATGATGAATATGCTCATTATCAAGATTAATAAGGGCTTCATGGATATGTGCACATTTAAAAATGATCAAATTGCACACCTTAAATATGTGCATTTACTTGTGCCAATTATATTTTAGTAAAGATGACTTAGGAATATATATCACATGAATCTTTCAGTTAGAACATAGCTTCCAACAGTTTGCTGGATGATAAATATCCTGTATACCTAGATCTTGCCTCTGTGTAATCATGGTACTCACTAATAAAAAACAAAACTTTTTGTGTTGAAATTTCTCAACTATTTCTTAAGAGCCCAGAAGGATCACGATTTAGGATGGAAAGCATCTCTTGAATCTTGGGAATAAGGACTTTGATAGGAGACATGGCTAATCAAAAGAAGGAGAACATCCAAAGAGCTCTGGGAAATCTATTACTGTAAATGATATAGTAACTCTGTGGCTACTTCAATTATTTATCATATTTTTTTCCTAAACATTAATTTTACTTACCAGCTTCCCCACTTAGACTTGAATCTCCTTTAAGAAAATAACTTACATATTTTTCATCCATTTCCTGGCATAGTTCCTGACACAGTAAATTTGTGCCCAGTAAATTTTGGTTGAATGAATAAATGAATTTAAAAAATGGATAATACCATGAATGCCATAGGTTGAAAATTCATAATGGAACACTAAGAATTATTCATTAAAAATAAATTGGGTTGATGGTTGGAAATAAAACTAACGACTTCAGAAAATCATAGCTACTCTTACTTGAATATCTTTTGCATTCAGGCTACTTTACATAAAGTGCCTCTAACCTTTAAAATGAACATATACAATAGGCATTATTATCCTCTTAAAAAATAAAGAAACCTTATATTAACAGTTAAATGACTTGTCTGAGGTGATGCTGCAAGTAAGTGATGGATCTAGGATTTCATGTGGAGTTAGGTTTTAAAGCCAAATCTACTGAGTATAACCACCATGCTTTTTCCACTACATCTTGCTCGTGCCTAGCAGGTACAAACAAATTCACAGACAGTTATTATAATTAGAATTTGAAATCATCATAAAATATGACGAATTTTCCTTTCTGTCCTCAGTCTTAAAAGGATTGAATTGGCAAATGTCTTTTGAGGAATATTCCCTATTTAAAAACCTAGCTCCGTGGGAAAATGCTAGATATATTTCTCTCTAAATGAAATACAAACCCAGGGAACGGTGCACTCCAATTCTGAGGTGTTATATAAGAGTAACGGAGAACTTTAATTCTTCAAAAGAATGCTTATCAGAAGTTTTATTCAGCTAAAAACACTATCTGATAAATTCTTGATTTTCCTTACTGCAAATGTCATCTTCTAGAAGATATAAGAAGTGATGGTTGAAATCATAAGTGACATGTGGGTTCGGATAAAAGGGGAGAGGAAAAGAAGTGATGTCACTGGGGAAGAGTATTACCACTTGCTTGGTCAAATGAAGAGAATGGCTATGTTCCTGATACAGGTCAATAGCCAAGTTGGACATCTTTGAGAACTTCCATTGTTTGTTGCATGTCCGATTGATTACATTGGGCTGGCTCTAGTTTACCTCTCTCTCATTACCCCCATTATCCACAGCACACATTATTATTATTATTATTATTATTATTATCAATAGTAATTAGGAAATAAAAAAGGGGAGTAAAGATTGGTAGATACAATATTGACTTTGTTGACGTTTGAAACTGAGACGAATAGGATTATACTGAGAAATGTCTCCTGGCTAAATATAGCTATGTGTATGGGGTACTGAAGAAAGTTGATGTTGATGAAGGTTTTGGAGCCATATGGATAGAAGAGTGATCAAAGCTTTGGAAGTAAAAGAGGTCTCTAAGGAAAAGAATATAAATAGAGAAAAAAGCAGCAAGGCCAGTGATTAAAGCTACTACCTAAGGAGCTGGGGGAAATATAAACATGTTTAAGAGAAGTCAAGGTGTTTGCTGAAATGGGAATTATCAGGTTTGTATCAATAAGTACCCATTTTTCAGGTTACAAATTGAAGTGTCCTGTAAGGCAGGAGCTCACTTTGCAATGAAATCTCTTCGGGTACTATTTTAAATTGTAAGAAATGTACTTGGAAGCACAGAAACATTATAATAGGCAAGAATGGTAAAAAGGCAATGCACATATATCCAATTAAAAGCATGCTTCTATGGACACTGATACCATCTTGGTCGAATATCTTGTATTTGCTACTCAAAGGAGCTTTGTTGTCCTTTAGGGAAACTCATTTTCTGGCAGAAGTTTGAAAGCGTTTCTGGTATTAAAAAAATCAATGAGGAAAAAAGCCAGAAGGATGAGTGGTAAACTCTCATTTAAAAACCTGTGCACTAAACAGAATGCCTCTTTGCAACCTTTCAATGAGACAGGACTTCTTTAATTTGAAATGGAACAGCCTGTGTTCTATATTCCTTAGCTTGGTTGACATAGAGGTCAGAGATTTATGGAGGGACAAGTTAGAATCGCTTACATATTATCCTAAATTTAGATGTGGCCTAGATTTTTTTTCTGAAATGATGAGAGGCACAGTAATAAAATGAAACTCCTGCTTTTATCACTTTCTACTTGCGTGGTTAAAAAAATCATAAAATAAATTATGCTTAAGGAAATCACTGAACTCATCAAGTTCACTTTAAAATGATTAAATCGCTTCATCCCCAACGAGCCCCTGAATTGCTTTCTAAGTGACCTTGTGGCATTTCCTCAACAGCCTTCTTACCAGTCACATACAAATAAACACATAGGAAAAAAAAATCATGTGAACTGTACTCTAGTGTTCAGTTTGAATCCTGGACGTCTTTTTTAGATGCTACCACCAACCACCCTCCCTAGTGTGCACTCTAATCACTACTGTCGCAGAAGAATACTGAATCAATTTAGGATGTATTTATTGATCGCTGTAAGGTGAAATGTACTCATATGCTCCAGGTGTCTCTACCTGCAACAAAATTATAATCGAAGAGGCAAGACCTAATTCCATGGAAACTTTGGAAACTTCAGTAACAATTAAATACTGAAACAACACAACCAACAATAGATGTTTAGAAGAGGAAGAGATCATTCTAAGCTGGAATGACTAAATAAGAAATTGTGTAACAATGCAGGTGTGGTCCATCAGAAGCTACTCAAGGCTATAGTCTTGATTCCTCCAAGTAGGATTGCCTCTTGCCTCTGTTCCTGTTTCAAGGGCCTCATTTGCTTCTGTTGAACTACCAGATGCTTACTGTCCACTGACAGGCAACTTCATAATTTCTTTGTAATAGATCAGTGAACATTCCATAGTCAGCTCCAACTAACCTTCCCAAGCCTACATCCTGGATCACACAAGAAATCCAGCAAGTAATATATACCACTATATGTTAATGTAAGCATGTAGGTGGATCAAGAATGGCCAGAAAAGGCACCATGCAGTGAGTATACCAATATCTGTCAGGACTAAGCTCTGATGGGGCATCTGGTGCATAAACCACCCAGCATCAATGTGCTGACCATGCAGTGAGTGACTAGTGAGCATTAGGACAAAAAGAAGTAAGTTAGCTAGAAGCCACAAAAAAACACAAGGATGTGGGACAAAGTAAATATGCTCTCCCTGACCTACCATCAGTAGTTAAAACTCATGTGTGAGTAAGGGTCTGACATATATAAAGTTCGAGGCTTGATTCTGAGGTCTGAAGAGAAAGATTAAAGGAAGTAGAAAAACAGGGCTTAGATGCACACAGAAGCTATGGGACGGTGTCAGCTGGAGCCCAAAGTACCCTAGGAATTTTACCCCAAAGAAAGAAAGGACTATTAGGAAAAGATCTAGTACTGGCTAAAATATGATGATATGTGGGAGGTGGCAATTTTAAATAACATAGTAAAAAAAAAAAAAAAAAGACTCAGTAGAAGGTGCTATTTTAGCAAACAATTAAAGAAATAGACTTTCTCCTTCCTTTCCTCCTCCAGTAATCTGATAAGGAATAAGAAAACTCATGGTAGGATAATTATTATCATACTTGTATTGTTTCTCTCAGTCTGTTCTTTAATTCAGGACTTGATTTTGTACTGAAAACCTTTAGAAAGAATAAGGTCAGATAAAGTCTGTTGTCTTCATGGAAGAAAGAAGTGTTTGCTACCAAACAGTATCATTGATGTAATCATAAAGGAGATAAAGGATTATTAATAAACATTGATGATTTAGGACAAGAGGGAAATGCATTCATATATTCATTCATTTAAGTACTTACCACCTTACCACATTCTAGGCATTGACATTCTGGTGACACAAGAGAAATACAGCCCCATCTTTATAGCATTTATAGTCCACAAAGGTCAGTCTACACCCTGTTAGGGAAGCACACAGATACAACCCAGGTCCACACAAGAAGTCTGTGGAGTCTTGTAGTAACAAAACTGAGAATAAGAAACTAAGAGTTAAAAAGAGGAGGATCCTAGGGGAGGCGGATGATTTTATGCTAAAGCAGAATGGTCTGATTCAGGGAAGATCTTACAATGTTAACAAAAGGAAAGAAGACCAAATAGTAGCTACATACTGAGCAAGAAGAGAAGGTTGGTCAGCTATAGGGATTCAGAGGTAGGTGAGTAGTCAGGGGAAGGGTCGCAAAGGGCCCTGCCGATCACTTAAAACTTTTGGTCTTTATACAAGAAATGGGAAGCTGGACAAAGGTTTTTTGTTTTGTTTTGTCTTTGTTAATTAAAAGATGTGCATTTATTTTTGAGAGGGAGAGAGAGGAAGAGGGTGAGTGAGCAGGGGCGGGGCAGAGAGAGGAAGACAGAGGATCTGAAGCAGGGTCTGAGCTGACAGTAGAGAACCCAACCTGGGGCTAGAACCCATGAACTGCGGGATCATGACCTAAGCCAAAGTTGAATGCTTAACCAACTGACCCACCCAGCTGCCTTCACAGAAATGTTTTTTAAACAGAGGAATGAAATGCATTTTAGGAAACTCTCTGATTTACACTATTGAAGTTTCACTTTGGTAGCTGAGTTGGAAATGTTCTAGAGTGAGGCAGGAGTGGATGTTGGCACATGGGTTAGGAGCCTGAGGTGTGGTTAGTTTAGACCAGTTCATAACCATGGAAGGACAGAAAAGAACAGGACTTGGTGTTTGATTGGATATAGTCAGTAAGAGATAGAGACATGTCAGCAATGAATTTTCAGTTAATGTTATCAACAATTGCGGTGACTGAGAAGGCCATGTAGTGACATAGGATCCACCAGGATTAAAGCAGGTTTGGAAGGTTCTAGGAGACAGGCAGAGAAGCTAAAGATGCCTGTGAGCTGAGTGGGGATCAAACTGGGATGATCTCGGCCTAACAAAGTCTAGTTTATGAATGTGAATTCCACTATCACTAGCCCTCATCTCCAGTTTATTCTACACAGAATGATGATCCCTTTGAACTATAAGTGGAGCGTTGTATTGTCTGCTAAAATCCCTGCAGTGAATTCCCATCTTCCTACAAGTATTCTCTCATGATCTGCATCCTCCACCCTCGTTTCCAGCCTTTGCAATGACTGCTCCCATTTCTTCTCACTCCCCACCTGCTCACCTTCCTCTGTCCCAGCGTGTCTCCTTACTTGTGGGTGATAAATGCCAAGTAATCCCTATCTCTGCCTGTGGAAGGATGATCCTCCAGATAGGCTCATGGATAACTCCATCACTTTATGAATGTGTTTACTTAAATCTCATCAGTCCCCCACTAGCAAACTTATCCAAAACACTCCTCTCCCCCATCTCTACTCTGGTTTATCTTCCTTCTCAGCCACCATCACAACCTGATCAGTTACACAGTTATACATTTATTGAAAATATAAATTCCTTGAGAATAAGGACTATTTCCTTCCCTCATTTAACTCCACTGCATAGAACACAGTACAGCATGCCCTTAATTCATATTTGTCAGTTGAACTATAGATTTTGTTCAGAACTTCTGCTTACCAATTTCCTCTTCTTATACCTCTGCCCCTTTAAAATAATAGTGGAAACTCTTTTAATAAATCTCTACTAATTTAACTTTCCAGATTAACCAGTGCCATTTGTTCCCTCTATAAAGTCGGATGTTCAGAGAACACTGAACACCCACAGCTGTTACACTGCATGCTGGCATTCTTATTTACTTTTTCTACCAGTAAATCAATAGCGTTGGTTCCCAGTCTGTTCTACCATTTGGTCTCGTCAGTGTCAGTACATAAAGTAACTTATTATTATGTAAATCAATATATGAGTGTGAAAAGGAAAAAAAAATGTTGTTTCTAAGAAACTGTTTTGAGTAATAGGGAAAGACTTGATAAATGGGATTTCTGTTCAAAAACGTTGCTATTGGCTGTCAACTTTAAAAGAATGAGGGAAAACGTGTCATAAATATACAGTTTTATTCATTTAGTGTGTGTATAATTCTATTTTAACTATGTTCAAACTGAAAATCTTAGATGCTTTATTATGGGTGTGGTTTACACCAAAAGAATAATGTAGCATTTTAATTATGAAAAAGAAGTTTGGGCTAGGCATCAAAAAATTGATAAATGTACATTTATATGTTTCAGGTTAAAACAAAATGTTCAGAGAACTTATGCCTTTTTTAATTTCAAAATTTGACTATTTTTTCCATTAACTCTGCTAGAATTCATTAAATATATTGTTTTCTCCTTAACCTAACCGCATAGAATTTCCATAATCAGCCCTTCTCTCTTTCATCTCAGCACAGATGATGATAAAATTTCATCGTGTGTATAAACTGGTTGATCTTACTTCTGTCAAAAAGAATTCTAAAGCCACCAGTGCCCTCAGAGGGAGAAAATGTGTTGGTTATCAGTTATGGACATGGGAGAATTGTAATCCCAGTGTTATACTTTAGCTGTTGTTAACCTAAACACTTCATACTTGTGCTGGTAGTCTCGTGTCATGCTCCCCTGTTAGAGCATCACACAGGCCGTCCCCATCCTATTCTGCAATGTCTTCTATCTGTCATTTTCCTGCCCTCTTTTCATTTCATTTGTAGCTTTCATTTATGTTTCCAAATCTCACCTCCTATTTGGGGGTGGACTTAAGAGTGGCTCTTAAGGGCACAAAAAATTCATCAAGGTAAAACAAACATGAAGCTGGAGAGAAGGAAGAAAAATATGGCATGAACATTAAAAGAATTAGGAAATCCAAAAATGTGTGCTGTGAAGGCAAATAAACATGCTTCATGTAGACTACATATTTGGCTCCGAGAAAGTAAAAATGAAGAAAATCCAGAAAATCGAGTTAATTTCTCAGAAGAGCAAAGTTATTCCTAACTATAAAAACAGCCATTGTCAATATCATCCCATCTACCTAGCTTGGGTTCTCTAGAGGCAAAGTAATTTCCATGCATACTGTCCTTCCTCTAAAATCCTGTAGAATTTCCTCTGTACCATCTATTAAGCAATTTATCCATGCTTTATATTCTTCAATTAATCATACAGTTTTTTTCTCCTTAAAAGAGATGAAACTTAAATAACCCCCCCCACACTTAACCACTAATAGCCTATTGTTGACTAGAACCCTTACTAAATATTAATAGATTAACATATATTTTGTATGTTGTGTGTATTATATACTGTATTCTTACAACAAAGTAAAATAAATAAAATGCTATGAAGAAAACCACAAGGCAGAGAAAATGTACATACAATACTGTGTTTAAGGAAAAAACCCAGGGATAAGTAAACAGGTGCAGTTCAAGGGTCACCTGTAATTCTGTGTATTGCAGCCTCCCCTCCCCCAGCCCCACTCGGTGTTAGTTTGCAAGGGCTGCCAGAGCAAAGCACAATCAACTGGGTGGCTTAGAATAACAGAAACAACGTTTCATAGTTGGGGAGGCTGGAAGTCTGAAACCAAAGTGTCAGCATAGTCATGCTCCCTCTGCAGGTGCTAGGGAAAGATGAGTTCCAGGTCTCTCTCCTAGCTTCTGGGAGTTGCTTGGCTGTGGCAACGTAACTCCATCCTTTACAGGGTATTTTTTTTTTCTGTGTACATGTCTTTGTCCAAATGTCCCCCCGTTTTGTAAAGACACCAGTCATATTGGATTAGAGGCCCATTCCAGCATGACCTCATCTTTAATTGATGACATTTGCAGTGACTTATTTTCAAATAAGGCTAATGGTGAGTTACTGAAGGGTTCATACTTCAACATATGACTTTTAGGTGGACATAATTCAACACTAATGCTACCTAACACAGCACAGAACTGTGAATATGATAGAAACTTAGTATATTCATAAAAGAAATACTAAGAAGGGAATAAGAAAATATGAGAATAACTAACAGTATAAAAGCTACTGCTTTCTTTTCCCATTTCTTTGCTAATCCAATGGCTTATCCTCCAAAAGTCACATTTACTTTGCCAACAGTAATGAATTTAATATGCCAACTCTTTAAGTACATGAATGGACATATATAAGTATTTAAGAACCTTACAAAGCTATTTTTTTTAATTTCTCAAATTTATACCTTTCAGTGGAATAAATTTCTATCATTTTTTTTGGCCCAAGCACAAACTTCACTCTAAATCTAGAGTTCTCACAAAATATTAAAAGGGATTACAATTTTGGTTCAAGATAAACACAATATGTTTGAAGAATCCTTCTCAACATTGCAAAGTACAATATCCATTATTTTTAAACCATTATTTCCATAATGTAACAGAAATATCTGTATGAAAATGGCAATCTGAATGACATGGTGAAATGTTTAAGGGCTCAGGCAGGCATAACCAAATTAAATGAAAGTCTGAGCAATTTTTCCTTGAACATAGAGCATATCATATAGCCAGTTTAAATATATTAAGTGAATTAAAACATCCAGTTACACAGGCACTTATTAATCCACTGGTAGTCATCAAACTCTGCTTTGCTTTATAAGCCACAATGAGTAGGTCAGCTTATTATGGCTTCCAGTTTTTTATTTTTATTTGTCTCCACTTCTAAGGGCACTTCCTTTTTCAATAGTGAAACAGTTCTTACGCTGAAGTATGCATTAGCAATGCTTACATCTTCTTTTTGAAATAATGGGTGATTCATCATCAGGACAGGTTTTTTTTTCCCCTTTTTTTTTTTTTTATACAAATGACTCATTTATCTCTGCATGCAGTCTAATCATAAAAAAATTCCATGACTTAATATCAGTGATGACTAAAAAGACACATGCATGCAACTTACATATGCTTTCTGGTCAAATGTAAAATATCAAATGAGGACAATGATTTTCTTGGTCCATTATGAAGAAAAAAATAGTTAATATTAAGAAAAGAAGTTGTAGCAAATTTTATCCTCATGGAACTGAGTTTGGGGAGCCAATAGTATAAAGAAGAGACTGCAGTAATATATGGTATTTTTTAAATGACATGGCTACTGTATCTCTCATTGACAGTCTGGTTTTTGGTTTATTTTGTTTTTTAAATTGTACCTGATCTTCACAGAAACAGCCTCTTCATACTTCTCCCTGTTTTTCTTTATTTTTTAAAAAATTTTTAACATTTATTTATTTTTGAAAGACACACAATGTGAGCGGGGGAGGAGTGAGAAAGATGGAGACACAGAATCCAAAGCAGGCTCCAGGGTCTGAGCTGTCATCCCACAGCCCAATGTGGGGCTCAAACTCATGAACTATGAGATCATGACCTGATCTGGTCAGATGCTTAACTGATTGAACCACCCAGGTGTCCAGTTTCTCTTCACAGCATCTCCATTCTCTCAATGAACCACTGCTGCAACTTGAACTTCATTCATCCATTCAACAAATAAATACCCAATAATTGCCAGCTGAATCTCAGTGGAACTGCTCTAGCATATGGGGATACAAAGGTAATAAAAGACAACTTGCAAACAGAAAACATAGACGCTGTTTCACACTCACAAAATGGACAATATTGAAAAGTATAAAAATGCTAAGTTTTGTGGCAGATATGGATTAACCGACGTTGTTACAAACCAGTGCATAACAACTTTGGAAGACACTTGGCATTGTCTAGTCAAGCTGAAGATGTACATAACACATGCTCAGCAAATCCATTTCTAGGCATATACCCTAAAGAAACTCATGCATGCGCACACCAGGACCTACAAGCGTGTATACAGCCAGGGTAGCAATAATCCATGTGCCCAACATATATCCTGGCCTTCCAAAAGTGAAGGATATCATTCCAGACAGAATGGTAGAGGTGAATATTTAGGTGTTATCATTATTCTTGTTGTTATTTCTTATGCAATAATTATTCTTTTGTGGGAATTTTAAAAAGTAAAAGGGGAAAAGGAGCACTGATAATCATAAAAATAGGATAATCATAAAACTAAAATTAGAACAATATAAACTAATAGTAAATAGAAATGATGATACAGAATGCAGAACAATATAAACTAATTGTAAGTAGAAATGATAAAGGATCCATAAAAAGTCACAGAAATAAAAATAAAGCTATTGATGTAGAAAGTAATTAGGAAAACTCTATTCTTGGGCTGTCAAGAGAATTAGCAAATGGGAATATAGTACTGAAGAAATCACCCAGAACACATTTTAGAAAGCTGCTCTTGGTAAAACACACACTAAGCCCCCAATACCATCCTGCACTGAGTTTATATATTGTTTAGTAGCTCTAAAATGTAAATGAAGCTTCCAGAACTCGAATTACTATTTTAATACTAACTCTCCCTGAATGATTCTACCTTCAGGAGAGTGTATGGCTACAGACCTCTGCCATCGAGTATGTGTTCTGGCACTGACTTAGGCATTTCGTTTGCTGTGTGAATTTGCATGACAACTTAATTATTTTTTTCTATAGTGTGTTCTTGTGTAAGATGAGGAAAATAATAGTGCCTTCCTAGTATTTTGTTAAGATCAAATGAGGTAATATATGCAAAATGCTTAAAGTAATGTCTGAAACAGAATTTTTTCTCTCCTTTTTTTTTTCTCAATTTCTATTTCATTTTGGATAGTTTCCATTGCTAATTATCCAAATGGAACCATCTTTTCTTCTTCTGAAAACCATAGTTTTCATCTACAGAAGTTTGGTATTGGTCTTCTTTTTTGTATAGCTCATGTTTCTACTTAATATAAATCATCATTCCTCTACCTTTTTCAACATATGGAATGTAGTATAAAACTGTGTTAACACCCATATGTACTAATGTTATAATCTATGTCATTTCCAGTGATTGATTTTTCCCCTCATTATGAGTTGTGTTTTTCTGCTTCCTTTCACACCTGGTAGTATTTGTTTGAATTTTTAAAAATTTTTTAATGTTTTATTTATTTTTGAGAGAGAGACCAGAATGTGAGCAGGAGAGGGGCAGAGAGAGGGAGACACAGAATCTGAAACAGGCTCCAGGCTCTGAGCTGTCAGCACAGAGCTGACACGGGTCTCGAACTCATGACCTCTGAGATCATGACCTGAGCCGAAGTCAGACACTTAACTGACTGAGCCACCCAGGTGCCCCTGATTGAATTTTTAATTATTGGATCGAGAAATTTTGTGTTTCTATAAATATTCTTTTTTTTTAAAAAAATAATCTTATTTTTTTAATATATATCCAAATTAGCATATAGTGCAACAATGATTTCAGGAGTAGATTCCTTAATGCCCCTTACCCATTTAGCCCATCCCCCCTCCCACACCCCCTCCAGTAACGCTCTGTTTGTTCTCCATATTTATGAGTCTCTTATGCTTTGTCCCCCTCCCAGTTTTTATATTATTTTTGTTTCCTTTCCCTTATGTTCATCTATTTTGTCTCTTAAAGTCCTCATATGAGTGAAGTCATATGACATTTGTCTTTCTCTGTCGAATTTCACTTAGCATAATACCCTCCAGCTTCATCCATGTAGTTGCAAATGGCAAGATTTCACTCTTTTTGATTGCTGAGTAATACTCCATTGTATATATATACACCACATCTTCTTTATCCATTCATCCAACGATGGACATTTGGGCTCTTTCGATACTTTGGCTATTGTTGATAGTGCTGCTATAAACATGGGGGTGCATGTGTCCCTTTGAATCAGCACACCTGTATCCCATGGATAAATACCTAGTAGTGCAAATGCTGGGTTGTAGGGTAGTTCTATTTTTAGTTTTTTGAGGAACCTCCATACTGTTCTCCAGAGTGGCTGCACCAGCTTGCATTCCCATTTCTATAAATATTCTTAAGTTGTTTTCTGGGATACAATTTCAGAGGAAAGAGTTTTGTCCTTTCTAGTCTTGTTTTTAAGTTTTGTTCAGTAGAAACAGAGCAGTCTTTGGTCCAAGGATAATTTTATTTCATTACTGAGGTGCTACCATTCTGAGTACTCTATATAATGCACCT
Organism: Panthera tigris; assembly: GCF_018350195.1. NCBI lineage: Eukaryota > Metazoa > Chordata > Mammalia > Carnivora > Felidae > Panthera > Panthera tigris. Next base: position 86,377,087 of record NC_056666.1, read on the forward strand.
TGAATTTCAAGATTGTTATGCTCTGGCAAGTGGAAACACAAACTATTCCTAGCCCTGTGAGAGCATATAGGGTTTGTTCCCTCTGCTCCTTTAAGGTGGGTCTTTCCGTGGCCTTGGGTAGTGTCCTCACATGCGAGTACTAATTAGTGCCCAGCTGAAGACTCTAGGGAGACGCTTTGAAAAATCTCTGAAACACACTCTCTGTCTTTGTCTCTCATTCTCCATGAAATATTGTAGTCTGCCATGTGAATTCTAACTACCCTACCTTTCCAGGACTCTCAACTCAATCTCTTCAACCCAGGAAGAGTGCCCATACCAGAAAAAAGATGTTTCATATGTTCTCAAATTTTTTAGGTATTTCATGTGGAATGGTAAATCTGATACCTGGTCATCCTCTTGGCGAGCAGCAAAAGTCACGTAAACTATTGTTAATAGAGATGCTTTATTTAAAGCTATTGTTAATAAAGACTCTGAATCTTATCTAGCCCTTAGTATTACACATTGCACAAAGTGAGGATATATGTATGTTTATACATTTAATAGCAACCCAGTTAACTTCACATGAGAAAATTGGCATCATTGCTTTCACATGCTTTTTGGTCTTCTATCCAGTGGCGTTTCATTGGCTCTTCACCCTCATAGTCCCAGAAAGGTTCTCATTCAATCACTTGATGCTTGCAGTCAGCTCTCCTCCCTTCTTGACTTTTCTCTTGACATTTACCTCCGTGTAACAATAAAAACAACAATACTGCTCTTCTAATTTTTTACTACATGATGATTCAGACCTTTTCTTTGTAGATTTTGTTTTTCAGTCTTTACTCAGGCTCTCTAGACTTTACTCATCTAAACAAAAGTGGTTGCTTCCCTAAGTATAAAATGATTGTGTCCGATGTTGAGATAGTAAATATAGTGGTTAGGTACCCAAGTTATGAAACTAGACTGTTAGGTTTCAACTCTGCTCTGTTCCACTTGTACCCTAAATGACTTTTTTTTAAATATAATTTATTGACAAGTTGGCCACCTCTTCTTAGTGCATCAGTTTTAGCGTCTGAAAAAAGGATAATCCTACACCACATTTCAAAGAGTTGTTTTGAGAATGGCACAAGACACTGTATTTTAAATGCTTTGTACAATACCTGGTACATATAAACTGTCCAGTAAGTGTAAGCCATATATATTAGTAACATCGAAGAAAAACACCTTCAATTTTCTATGTATTAAATCAGTTTCACAGGTTAGGAAAATCTCAAAAATGTTAAGTGACCTGCCTGGGGCTTAAAAACCAGAAGTAACAGAGTGACTTCATCTCTTCTTGAACTCTCAGAAATGCTGTGACTATTACTATCCTCCTTCTGACTATACTCTTGTAATGATTGCATTCAGAAATAATATCATTCTTAAAGCAGTCAGTATCAATGAGACAATTGTAGTACGATGGTATTGGTGAAGGACCTGTTTCTACTGACAATATAGGCTTGAGGCCCAGTAAGGTTTCTACAAGTTTAGAAAACTTCACAATGATAAAAAGATTCATATCCATTATAATGGTTAAAATTAAAAGCACTAACAATTCCAATTCTTGACCAAGAGAAGGAGCAACTAGAGTACTCCTACACTGCTGGTGGGAATATGATTCAATACAACCATTCTGAACAGAACTTTGATATTTATTCATCAGATTAAATATACACTTATTATACAGCACAGCAATTTCACTTCCACATATTTACCCAAAATAAAACTTAAGCACACAAAACAACTTATACATAAATGTCATAGCAGCTTTATTTACAATAGCCAAAAAAAAAATCTCAAATGTCCATCACAATGTGAATGGACAGATTGTGGTACACTTATGCAATGGGAACCTCAGCAATAAAAAGAAATAGCTATTTATACATACATTAACATGGATGAATTTCAGAATAAATACGCTTACTGAAAGCAACCAAAGACACAAAAGTGTACATATGGTATGATTCCATTTCAATGAAGCTTTAAGACAGACATAAGTGATAGAATTAAGTGATAGAATCTATAAGTGATAGAATTAAGACCATTGGTAGCCTAGGATAAGGATAGGAATTTGAGCAAAAGGGGACATAAGAGAACATTCTATGTGTTTTTTTGGTAATGATTACATGGGTATATATACTTGTGAAAATTGATCAAAATATGCATTTAATATGGGTTCATTTTATTAATGTAAATTAGACATCAATAAAGTTCATTTAAAAAAGAAAACTGCCTGGGCACCTGGGTGGCTCAGTTGGTTAAGCCTCTGACTTTGGCTCAGGTCATGATCTTACACTCTGTGAGTTCAAGCCCCACATCAGGCTGTGTGCTGACACCTCAGAGCCTGAAGCCTGCTTCAGATTTTGTGTCTCCCTCTCTCTCTCTGCCCCTCCCCCTCCCCTGCTCGTTCGTTCTCTCTCTCTCTCTCTCTCTCTCTCTCTCTCTCTCTCTCTCTCTCTATCTCAAAAATAAACATTAAAAAATTAAAAAAAAAAAAGAAAAATGCCATTGGCAAAATTATCTACAAAGACAACCTACATTTTTTTAACCATAAAATTTTTATTTGAAGATAAAGAACAAAGCCCACATGAATCATTATATCAGTAGTTGTTGAGATTTGTCCCCCACAAGAAGTTTTCATGTACTGACATTCAAATTTTAAGTTAAAGAGGGAGGCAGCCAAACCCTAAGAGACTCTTGAAAACTGGGAATAAACTGAGGGTTGATGGGGGGTGGGAGGGAGGGGAAAGTGGGTGATGGGCATTGAGGAGGGCGCCTGTTGGGATGAGCCCTGGGTGTTGTATGTCAAACCAATTTGACAATAAGTTTCATATTGAAAAAAAAATTTATTTTGAACACATTTTTCGAGGATCACTGCATTGTGATCACAATACTTTTAGGTCAACACAAAGTACTTTGTGTAGTCCACTTTTACTGTCTGTAATTTTTTCTTTTTTTAAAATATAATTTATTGACAAGTTGGCTAACATACAATGTATACAGTATGCTCTTGGTTTTGGAGATAGATTCCTGTGATTCGTTGTTTACAAACAACACACAGTGTCCATCCCGAAAGGGCCCTCCTCGAAGCCCATCACCCATTTCCCCCTCCCCTGTGCACCCCCCATCAACCCTTAGTTTGTTCTCTGTATTTAAGAGTCTCTTATGGTTTGCCTCCCTCTCTGTTTGAAACTATTTTTCCCCTTCCCTTCCCCCATCGTCTTCTGTTAAGTTTCTCAGGCTCCACATATGAGTGAAACATGATATCTGTCTTTCTCTGACTTATTTCACTTAGCATAATACCCTCCAGTTCCATCCATGTTGTTGCAAGTGGCAGGATTTCATTATTTCTCATGGTCAAGTAGTATTCCATTGTATATATAAACTACATCTTCTTTATCCATTTATCAATTGATGGACTTTTGGGTTCTTTCCATAATTGGGCTATTGTTGAAAGTGCTGCTGTAAACATTGGGGTACATGTGCCCCTATGAATCAGCACTCCTGTATCCTTAGGATAAATTCCTAGTAATGCTATTACTGGGTCATAGGGTCGTTCTATTTTTAATATTTTGAGGAACCTCCACACTGTTTTCCAGAGTGGCTGCACCAGTTTGCATTTGCACCAACAGTGCAAGAGAGTTCCTGTTTCTCCACATGCTCACCAGCATCTGTTGTGTCCTGAGTTGTTCATTTTAGCCACTCTGACTGGTGTGAGGTAGTATCTCAGTGTGGCTTTGATTTGTGTTTCCCTGATGATGAGTGATGTTGAGCATCTTTTCATGTGCCTGTTGGCCATCTGGATGTCTTCTTTGGAGAAGTGTCTATTCATGTCTTTTGGCCATTTCTTCACTGGATTATTTTTTTGGGGGGTGTTGAGTTTGGTAAGTTCTTAATAGATTTTGGATACTAACCCTTTATCCATTATGTCAGTTGCAAATATCTTCTCCCATTCTGTCAGTTGCCATTTGGTCTTGTTGATTGTTTCCTTTGCAGTGCAGAAGCTTTTTATTTTGATGAGGTCCCAATAGTTCATTTTGCTTTTAATTTCCTTCCCTTTGGAGATGTGTCAAGAAAGAAACTGCTGCAGTTGAGGTCAAAGAGGTTGTTGTGTGTTTTCTATTCTAGGGTTTTGATGGTTTCCTGTCTCACATTGAAGTCTTTCATCCATTTTGAGTTTAGTTTTGCATATGGTGTAAGAAAGTGGTCCAGTTTCATTCTTCTACATGTTGCTATCCAGTTCTCCCAGCACCATTTGCCAAAAAGACTGTCTTTTTTCCATCGGATACTCTTTCCTGCTTTGTCAAAGATTAGATGGTCATACATTTGTGGGTCCAGTTCTGGATTCTCTATTCTATTCCTCCTGTCTATGTGTCTGTTTTTGTGCCAATACCATACTATATTGATGATTACAGCTTTGTAGTAGAGGCTGAAGTCTGGGATTGTGAGACTTCCCGCTTTGGTTTTCTTTTTCAACGTTACTTTAGCTATTCGGGGTGTTTTGTGGTTCCATACAAATTTTAAGATTGTTTGTCCTAGCTTTGAGAAGAATGCCTGTGCAATTTTGGTTAGGATTGCACTGAATGTGTAGAATGTGGAAAGAGCATTGCAGGCAAAGAGAAACAGAAAATTAAAAGGCACTGAGGGAACATATTATTTTTAAGTGGTACTCACTGAAAAATGTTTAAATGGTATGTTGACAACTAGATTCTTAGTGAACATGCCATGTATGTATATGTATTTATTTATTTGTTGTCCACCTTCTCTCACTGCTCAACTAGACAGGTCTTTGTTTCATTCACTTCTCTATCCTCAGAGCCAAAAACATGCTGGTGCTCACATGTATGTGCTCAATAATATTTACTGACCAATCACAAAGAATGCAAAGGCAAAGGTAGTACACAGTAGTCAGCAAAGAAAGTCATTGCTGCTGCTGCAGTCCTGATGATGCAATTGGACATAATGGAATTCAAGTTACAGGATTATAGAGCAGTGGTCTTGAACCTTCAGAGCAAATTATAGCACCTGGAGAGCTTTTAACTAAAACACTGCTAATATCCAGTCCTGTCACCAGAGAATCTAATTTAATTGGTCTAGAGGTGGGCCTAGACATTAATTTTTAAAAGCTCTCCATGTGCTGTTAATGTGTAGGCAGGGAGGAGAACCACTGATATGGAAGAACAGCCCACCCCTGTTCTGACTTTTGCTGAGGCATCTCTTCAATATCTTCACAGGCCAAAAACTGTGGCCACTTTCCTGGCTTTAAAACCAAATCCCCCAGGCAAAGAGCAAGGAAGACTTATGAGGCATTTATATTAGCATCAGATGTCTGTGAGTTTGTGTCAATGTGTGCATCTGTGAATGAATGAGTGTGTGTCACTGAACATGTGTCTCTGAGAGAGAGTCTGTGTGTTTACCACCATAAATATTTGAAACATGCCTTTGGATTTACTCAGAGAGACTCACAGCACAGTTGGATAGTTGAATAATTTATCCAAGTGCCATGACATTTGTTTGGTTGACATGGTTGCATCATTTTTTAAGTATTGTTAAGAAATAGCCTCCAGAACAACAGCCTCTTCTCTTTCAGCTGGCACTCTAAGATCCCGTGCCAGCTACTGGGGTGGCATCAGGTCTAGACTGCAGGTTGCAGAGAGTGCAAGAATGTTTCTGAGATAGTCTCTTGATCCAGAAGTAAAAAGCTGAAAACAAATTTCCATCTGAGGCCAGGGTGAGGAGTCAAAAACAGACGTTAAGTGGTGGGACAAGGTAGCAGGGGGACAGTCAGGAAGATCAAGCACATGGGTTGGAAAAAGAAGATGTGAAACTGAAGCCAGAGATACCCTACATGCTATGATGTGGACAGTGTCTCATATGCAGCTTCCCTGAGGTGTGGACATGACCTCCTATTATTACCACCATATTCTACCCATCCTGAAAGCCAGTATTGAAAATAAAATAGACCAGTGAAAGGAGCAAGGTTAAACAAAGCAAAGAATATATATCATTTAATGACTTTGTCTACATGATGCACATATGTTTGGAATTAATTTTTTACTAAGCAGACTGTTTGGCCTGACTTTACTCTTGGGTTGAATCAGTCTAAGTCATTGGGTATTGTTAAAAAAAAAATTTATGAAGATGAACTAAAAAACCCAAAAACGCAAAACTATTCACAATTTTTAATGTTAAAATAATTTTAATATTAAATAGGCAATTGACTGCCTATTAAAAAGTTAGAAATAACTTTTTAATATAGTTGCTAGGAAAAAAACCCTTAAATTTTCAAAGCACATATATTAGGGGATAGTTTTTCATAGTACCAAGAGTATACCTTTGGAAATGGGAATATGTCTTCCTAGCAAGGAAAAAAAGTGCATTTATTGGAAAGTATTTCTTATAGTTAAAGGCAAGTGATACCTAAATATGCAAAGTAATCATAAAATATAAGCAAGATTTACATCAAATATTGGACGGGGAAAACAGGAATATGGTAATAGACAATGTGAAAATAAGATTTCAAAATAAGATTTCAACCATAGCAAAATAACCAATTGTACTAGTTTAAATACATCTAGTTCCTCTAGTCTTTGAAAGCACTTAAAAATGTAGTCATATTTCCAAATAGTGCCTTTACACTAAGAAATTAAAGAAGTCCTTAGTCAAAATGATTGTATCACATTCTTAGTGAAGTGTTCTGTGAGCTGCTATATTACCACTAAATTCTCTTTAACCCCTATATCAGTCAGGGTCCAATAAGGAGACAGAAATCACACAGTAATTTCAACAGATAAAGGAGTTCTATTTTTGAATAACTTATTATTGTGTTATAAGATCTTTGATGACTAGTTTTGATACAAGTTTATTATGAAATGATCTATATCTAGCAACTTCTGTTTCAACATCAGTTTCTAATAAATTAAAAAAAAATCAGAATGTCAGTAGCCTTCTGAAAACATCAGTGGCAATGACCTATTCATCGTTAACATGTCTTAGATATTTTGAAAAAAAAAAAAACTTAGCATATACTTAGTACTTCTGTTATTACATGAGTATCAATGCATTATTAAGAAGTAAAAATAATACTAATATATTTTTTCTTATCTACCAAAGCTACCTCTACTACATAACTAAGTTGTAGAGAGAGGAGACATAGAATCCGAAGCAGGATCCAGGCTCCGAGCTGTCAGCACAGAGCCCAAAATGAGGCTCAAACCCATAAACTGTGAGATAATGACCTGAGCCAAGGTTGGACGCTTAACCCACTTAGCCACCCAGACACCCCTCACATTCATTTTTAATAAATCCCATGTGAACTTTAAAAAAATATTACTCCTGTTGAAAGTCATCTTTTCATGGGGAACATCCAAAATATTTGGAGAACTATCCTTAAAGCAGCAAAAGAGTTTAATGCTCTTCAAAAAAAATACCTATCATTGGGGTGCCTAGCTGGCTCAGTTGGTTGACTGTCCGACTTTGGCTCAGGTCATGATCTCATGGTTCAGGGGTTCAGGCCCTGCATCGGGCTCTGTGCTGACAGCTTGGAGCCTGGAGTTTGCTTTGGATTCTGTGTCTCCCCTCCCCTGCTCACACTCTGTGCCTGTCTGTCTGTCTCTCTCTCTCTCTCTCTCTCTCTCTCAAAAGTAAATAAACATTAAAAATTTTTTTTAAAAAACATCATTGAATAAAATAATATTTAAGGAGAAAAGTCAGCCACTTTTCTATTTTTTTTTTTTCCTTAGGAAGTTTTAGTTGAAAATGCTGTTCATTTGGAGTATGGAATGACTGAGGAGAGAAATGCTTTCTTTAAGTCTGTGGCACTACTTACGTGTGAATAGCTAGGTATACAGAAAGACCTTTATTGCAATGCTGCCAAAACAAGATGACTGAAAGCAAACAACCTCAAGGTCACAATAAAGAGCCAACCTTCCTAGTAATCTTTCCATTTAACTCAATTTAACACCTTCCTACTACTCATCAAATGCATCTACACAAACAAACCTACTGACTCCATTTGTTTCACAATTGACCCATGTAATAAAAGAGAATTATTTCCTTGCTCAGGATTTGAGAGGATAATGGAATCTATAATGGCCCGAAATGCTGTACTCGATCTTACTTATAGAGAAATTCCAACATAAACATGTATATAAATGTACTGCAAAACATACAGATTATTTGTTTGTACTTAATAATAACCACGTGCTGTACTTTCACATTGGTTGGCTCCATGTGGTATGTGTACAGAAGAGTAGGAAAGAAAACCGAGAGTGCTTGAATCTACAAGCAACAAAAGCTGGGCTATTTATGGAGTGTTCCCTCACAAAATGCAAAGTGCATCCAAATAGACTATCTCATTCATAGCACAAATCGAGTAACCACAGGATCCAGGTTCCCACTAATGGTACAAAATCTATGAAACCAAACAAGCAGGAGAAAGGACAGCCCCCCACCTGCATGGTGCCCCCACGAAGCAATACCAGCCTTCAGAAGAAAACAACCCCCGTTGCAGTGAGCTGACTGAGTGCAGTGCTGATAATGTGGTACCATGTAAAGCTAGAGCCACTAATGAAGGTCACTTCATAGAGGTCAGGCAGGTATGTTTTCTTGCAGTCGTTGTGCCAAACGTCTGTAAGCCATTTATACAACAAGGAAAGGGCATCAAAACCCCTGCTTCTGTCCAGGGACTACTGATGCATGTGTGCTTGTCTCAGAGAAACATTTGCTATCATCTTCACTGAGAACTGTTTTCTTTCAAACACACTGTAAAAACCTCTGACAGTACTTGCACTGGGAAGTTTGTCTGATAAAGGGACATAAATGTGGAACCAGTAAAGGTAAACATTTTTTTGGAATATTGAGTCCCTCTGAGATATTTCTCCTTTTACAAAGCTTAAGATACCCATTTACCATTACTGGTAGTGTTTCTGAATGCCAAAAAAAAATGCAAATTCTACTGAATGCTTAAATCCTAATCAGTCACAATTAATTAACTGAATTTCTATGAAGCAGTGTGACCCAAATGATGTGGGAATTATGGCATCCCAGGGCACAGCTAAATGATGGAAAGATTTGCTCCAAACCCAGTGAAAACTGTCATTTCACTTACAGGATCCATTTACAATGTGGAAAGTCTGGAAGTCATTGTCAAGACCAGTCACCTCAAACTTTCTGAAAACCCTAAAATTCTCACATTGATCATATGATCGTCTGAATAAAGCAAAAACATAAGCCACTCCTGGCTCTTCCAGGGTTAGTTTATGAGCTAACCAGTCCTGGAGGCCTCACCCATTTCTCTTTGATTGTTAACGTTTAAAAAATGCTCCTGGCATAAAAACTTTCATTGCTATTAGAACTCCTTTTATAACTTTTATATCTATTTTATCATCAACTCCCCATGCTAACCGTAGTCACGAAATCAGCAGATGAGGCATAAAAAGGGGTGGCTGCAATTAGTGACAGATATATCTGGCCAAATAATCTTAACACAGATGAAGGCCATTACTTTTTTCTCTTCCACACAGGCCCTTTTCATCCATGCTACTGCTCTCCTTCCTTCTCCAAGTATCTTCCCTAGGTTTCATTAATAGAGTCTTCTTCTCAGCAAACTAAACTAGCCATGGCAGGGGTTAATTTTTAAGTTAAGTTTAGCTAATAATGGCAAAAGTTTTATAATCTTTCAGAAAGGCATTTTCATTATAGAACTTCAATTCAGTTCCATGCAATATGTCAGGATACCTCCTGTGTGTCACTTCACATCTTCTTAGCCTCATGTTTGATTCCAGTCACTGGAGCAGTTACAAGTTATATGAAATTTGGCAAACTCTGATCATACGAAATAAAAAACGAGCTTTACTCAGCTCTGTACCATGTACTTTTCATTTTCTGTCCTGAGATTCCAGAATATTTTTTAAGTTTATTTATTTATTTTGAGAGCGAGAAAGCACGAGCTGGGGAGGGACAGAGAGAGAGGAAGACACAGGATCCGAAATGGGTTCTGCACTGACAGAAGTGAGCCCAGTGTGGGACTCAAACTCATGAACCATGAGGTCATGACCTTTGCCGAAGTCAGATGCGTAACTGGCTGAGCCACGCAGGCATCCCCAGAATACTTTATGTAGGACACCCACTAGAACCCTCTTGGCATTCATACATGCGAAAGGACATTTCGTGTGGAAGAAGAAGAAATCTGAAGTGAGAACATGCATCACCCTGGTAAATGGTCTGTGGTCTAGTCACCTGAACAAGTGCTTGATAGGAAAAGACAGGATTAGTGATAGGGAAGTCTGTGTAGAGGAATATGGATGGACAAATAGGATTTGAAGAAACATGTGAAGATTTCTGTATAACTAGAAAGTAGACGTAATGGAAGAGGTGATAAACAACCAGACAGACAAAATGATCAACCTGCTTTCATCATTAAGCACCCCAGAACTGGCAAAATGAGTACACAAAGGGGAATATCCTTGATGGGAGGTGTGGTGGCTATGTATAGGACCAAGAGCAGGGACTCCAACATACCAAGGTCTATCTACCTAATGATGCTGTTTCTAAGTGTCCAATCTTTCAAGAACAGAAACCATCACTGAGCCTTTGGTATAGTGGAAGATGGATTAAACTGGTCCTCATCAGTTTGGAAGGCCTAGAAGTTCATCCTTAAAGAGATAACTTCCTATTCCAGGTATGTGCTCACCTTTACTGCTCTCAGAGTCATAGCAGAAACGCCACAGTCTGACGACTTATGAAATGCCCGATCCATAGATATGTAATCCTATACAACCTAACACCCAACCAGGATATGTACTTCACAGCAAAGAAAGTATAGGAGTGAGCCCATTACCATGGGATCAAGTATGATTGTATCACATCCTGCACCATCCAGAAGAAGCCAGCCTCATAAAGCACTGAAGTGTCCTTCCAAATGTGTAGCTGAAGTGCTACTGAAAAATTCATCCATTCTGAAATGACGGTGTGTTCTCCTTCAGGATATGGGCTATGCGTTAAATCAGGGATGTATGCTGTTTCCCCAGTGGGAAGAAACCGTGGGTCCAGGAACAAAAGGCTAGAAGCAGGAGTTCCATTATCTTCAGGCACCCACTGAGAAACTTAATATTTACTCTTCCCACAACCCTGGGCTCTGCTGGGTTAGAGATCCTATTTTCCAAAGGGGATGCATTCTTGCCAAGTAACACAGTAGAGATCCCAGTGAACTATAAGCTACGGTGGCCACCAGGATACTTTTTATTCCTTGTGTCTAGGAACCAACATGCAATGGGAAGTCATCTTTTTGGGGGTAATTTACCCTAATCAGGAGGACATAGTACTGTTTCAACACATTGGAGGCAGGAGAGAATAGGAGTTGAATGCTAGTGATCCACGTAGGCGTGTCTTAATATTTTCTTGTTCCATTGTAACGATGAATACAGTGATCTCTCACCTGAAAAGAATATGAAGCCCATTTTATTATGTCTTTGAAATTTCCCTCACCTGTCAATATGGTAAATTAGAAGCAAAAATACATCTCAAAAGAAAATGTGAGAATTAATGCCACCATCAAAGGTTTAAAAGTTTGGGGAGGTGGCAATGCCCATTATATCCTCAGTTGGTGAATTTGTTGGATTCTGCAAAAACTAAATGGATAATGACAGGTGATGTTGAACTCCGTAATCATGCCAAGTGGTAGCTCCCATCACAACTACCATGTCAAATGAGGTTTCTTTACTGGACAGGATAATGAAGGACATGCTACTAGGTGTGTAGCTATTGATCTGGTCAATGCACCCTTCTAAATCTCCATCAGTAAGCAGAATCAAAAGCAGCTCTTGTTTATTGCCTAGAAAAACACATTGATTCTCTTTGCTCCATGACCACATTCATTCTCCATAATATAGCCCTTAATTATCTTGATATTAGAATATCATGCTTTTCCTAAATTGATGTTATCATGTGAACAGGACTTGTTGAGCAGATATAGAATCATTCTAGTTGGCCTGATAAGACATATCCATACCAAAGGATAAGAGGTAAATCTTAGATGTACTCAGGGATCTGCCATACAGGTAAAAGATTTAAGGCTCCAATAATCTGGAGCATACAGACACAGAAAGTGTTGCAATTTGGACAATGCTGCCACTAAGAAAAAAGCACTTCCCAGGTCTTGAATTTTGGAGGCAGTAGTACCACACCTAGGAAAAGCACATGATCCCATTTTTTCAGGTGACCAAGAAGAATGCCAGTTTTGAGTGGGGTCTAGAGAAAGAGAAGGCTCCACAGCAGTTTCAGTCTGTGCTTCCTGCTGCCCTGATATTTGGGCAATATGGCTAGCAGATAAGCTAGTGATAAAGGCTGCTGTAGTAGTTGGGGATATTGTAGAGTTTCTGACGAGGCTGAATAGAAACATTTCATGACATACTCCTAGGATTTTGGAGGAAGGCCATGAATTCTCTTCTAGAGAATTGTGCACTATTTTAAAAAACAGCTCCTGTTATGTTCTTCATCTCTAGTGAAGACAGAGCATCTGGCAATGAGACTAGTGATCATGAGACCAGAAAAAAAAAAAAAAACAAAACATTAGCAACCGGGTGTTATCATACCATATCATACGATACCAAGTCATAATGGTGGATGGGCTCAACAGCAATTCCTTACACAGTGGAAACTATACACTCAGAATTGGGTACAACTAATTATAGAAATTGTGAGTAAATCACATGAACAAGTAGCCCATATTTCCTTGTCACTCGTCCCTGCTGCACTGTCACTTTTTTCCAACGTAGTCATTTGGCCTTATGGAGGATTTCTTATAGCCAACTGATAGAGAAAAAAAAATCTTTATCAAAACTCACCCCTGCCGTGCAAGTGTATTTATCTTCCCTTCCCACTGTTCTGCCAGCTGCCCCAGGACTAAGAGAATGCCCGTCTGGTTCCCAGATCGCTCAGCACAATGTGTCGTTATTACCACAAAGGCACTGCTGCCACACTAGAACCCTCTCTGAGTGGACCTCATGGTTAAATGGTGAAGGGAGATCCCCCAGTGGCAGAGCTGTGAGAAGCATATTTGATCATTCATTTTGTTGGAAGAAATGGCCTAAAAGAAGATAGATGCCCTGGGCAGTAGCAAAAGGATGGGTGGGCTAAAAGGTCTAAGAGAGCAAAATTGGGATTTGGAAAGAGGCATGTGTATCTTTGATACAGAAAGATCATGTCAGTACCAGCAAAGAACAAACAACACAGTAGAGGCAATACAAAACCCCGTGGGTGGAATGACTCAGCATCCTTTTTCCACAGTCCCTGCAATACTGGCACAATTGGCCTGTGAATAGAAAGACTTTGGTGACAGAGAAGGAGGCCATGCATGAGGCCAGCAGCTTTGGCTCGCCCTCGTGAAGGCTGATCTAGCTACACCCCCTAAAGAAAGCCTGAACTTCCAATAGTAAAGGCTAACAATGAGCCTTCAATATGCTATTGTTAGTCAGAGACTACTCAGCCTCTTGGGAGCAAGTTTCTTACATGGACCCCTTCAACCCTAGAAGAGACATTGATAGATCCTTATCAAAACTGACACCTACCACGGTTATGTGTTTACCTTGACTACCCACAGTTCGTCTGCCATCAGCACCTGAACTTAGAGAATACCTAATCTCTTGGTGTAGTATGTCGCATAACATTGCTTGCTGAGATCTCTTGGGTCTGTCCCACTAGACAAACAATTAAATCAGACAGTATGCCAACCAACGGTGAAGGAAATGGAAAATGACCATTGGAAAAGGGAAATCAATTATGTTATTTACAGCCTCTGGACCACCTGCAGCAGTGAGGACTGTTCTTCCAGTAAACCTCTTAAATTAAGTCCTATAGAGTTTATGGTTAGCAACAGGTTAAAGAGGACTCCAGAATATTTGGGATTTAGTGAAGGACACAAGCACCACTTCAGATCCTGTCAGGTCTGCCTCTTACTGAACAACTGTGGAGTGACCAGGTTTGCACAGTCTTCATTCTGCTTTACACAGTATTACTTCCACTGTCTCACCTCAGGCTTTCACTCCATACCTACTGTTCCAGGTCTTCTCTGATGTCCAATCACAGGACATCAAGGGTCACCCCAACAGCACTTACACAGGCAAAGTTCATAAGTACGAAAGGGTTAATGCCTACAGGGTCTCCCTTGACTACAGGACTTGGGAAAGATGGATGAAGCTTTGCCTTTTTATCCTCTTGGCAAACAGTTCTAAGACTTGTTTTCTGTGGTTCTTTAGAAAGTGCTATGGGATTGAGCACCTAGGGTAGACAACTTGATAAAGCAACCTTGTGTTCTCTATCCTTTTCTGTTCAGTTCCAGTGTCCCCTACTCTTAACTTTGCACATCACTTTGCAAATAAACTATATGAAAGAAAGCCTTTATCTCAGGCTATGTTTTTAGTGGATCCTAAGACATAGGTTTGCTATCTCTCTGTAGAGTAAGTCTGCTTTCATTTGAGTGCACTTAAAAGAGTCTCTTAGATTTATACATTGCTACTAATTAACCAATTATAATGTTATTTGAGCATTTAAAGCTTTTCACTGATTACAAAGGTTAATACAAATTCTTTGGATATATTAATGCCATTGAGAGATACACAGAAGAAAAAATAGAGTGCATTTTTAATACCAGCACCAAGGTAACAACAGTTAACATTTCTTTGAGGCTTAACATTTTTTTAATATGCATACTACACACACACAAACACACCAAAAAGGAAATGGACCATATCATAGCTACCTTTTTGGAACATGATTAAAAAAATTCATGGAAATGAAATATATAGAGATATATTTCATATCAAAAATTATAAATATACTTTTTTTACTTTTATAATGCAGCATATTTTAGATTATACTATAATTTAATCAATTACCTACAGATAATTGTTTCCAATTTCCCTTGTATACAATGCTCCAGTGATTTCCTAGATAACGTGCTTGTGTGATTTGTCTGATGATTCTCTTAGAACACAGAACTACACTGAGATATCACCTCATGCCAGTCAGGGTGGCTAAAATGAACAAATCAGGAGACTACAGATGCTGGAGAGGATGTGGAGAAACGGGAACCCTCTTGCACTGTTGGTGGGAATGCAAACTGGTGCAGCCACTCTAGAAAACAGTGTGGAGGTTCCTCAAAATATTAAAAATAGAGCTGCCCTATGACCCAGCGATAGCACTGCTAGGAATTTACCCAAGGGATACAGGAGTGCTGATGCATAGGGCCACTTGTACCCCAATGTTTATAGCAGCACTTTCAACAATAGCCAAATTATGGAAAGAGCCTAAATGTCCATCAACTGGTGAATGGATAAAGAAATTGTGGTTTATATATACAGTGGACTATGACTTGGCAATGAGAAAGAATAAAATCTGGCCTTTTGTAGCAATGTGGTTGGAACTGGAGAGTGTTATGCTAAGTGAAATAAGTCCTACGGAGAAAGACAGATATCATATGTTTTCACTCTTATGTGGATCCTGAAAAACTTAACAGAAGACCATGGGGGAGGGAAGGGGGAGAAAAAAGTTAGAGAGGAAGGGAGCCAAAGCATAAGAGACTCTTAAAAACTTAGAATAAACTAAGCATTGATGGGGGGCGGGGGAGTGGGTGATGGGCGTTGAGGAGGGCACCTTTTGGGATGAGCACTGGGTGTTGTATGGAAACCAACTTGACAATAAATTTCAGGAAAAGAAAAAAAAAGAACATAGAACTAAAATTGAATTTTAATGGGCCAAAAGATACATAACTTTTAAAGCCTTAGATGTATATACAGATTGTCACCTCAAGAAATATCATCCTAGTTTATGTTGCCACCAGTGTTGTTTCTTCATACCTTCACCAGTATTACATAACAAGAATGGAAGAATTTCATTCAGCAACATCTTCCTTGGGGAAATCTATCACTTGACACCCCAGGGTTATTTCAATAATAGAAGAATGCCAGTAAACTACTTTGTTAGGTGCCTGGTCCTTTTAAATGGAATATCCTTTTAAATGTGTTTTAATGATCTTGATGAATTTGAGTGTTGACATTTGGGAATAAAAGATAAAGCTGAGCTGATTGTTCTATATAAGAGTGAATAAGGAATTGTGAGATTCTCAGAGAGAGTGAGATATGGAGACCAGAGGGGAAAGTGAGAAGAAAGAGCAGAGGTGAAGGAGAAGGAATGCCTATGTGAGCAGAAGGGAGAGAGGGAGAAGAGACACACAAAGAAGGGGAATAGGGAGGGAAGAAGAGAGAACATAGGTGAGCATTTGCATTAATGTAAAACCAGTATATTCAAAGGCAGGAGAGCAGTGTTAAAAACTAGGACTGGCACAGGTGATGAGGACGTGTGGAAGGATAGATAAGCAGGAGCTCTTAAATGGTTTGTGCTAAGGTTTGCAATATAGGCATTAAAAAATCTCTGTCAAGTCAACCTTTTACATTAATGCCATTGTCAAATGAAAAAGAAGAGGGAGCTTGGGGTAATTCTGAATCCTCAGTTTTTCATCTGCTTAGCAGTGATTCCCAGGGTTTTATCAACATTTCTGTGTATTCACAGGGTAATTATGGGCAGCTTAGGATCAGTTGTAAAGCACTCAACGCAGGGCCAAATGTCCAAATACAAGTTCTGACGTCATCTTCTCAGTGATTCTGAGAGTCATTTAAAGCCCTCTGAACCAAAATTTCTTCAGTAGGAAACTTTAAAAGACAATACTGAAATTTTCAGGTTATTAGGCTGATTCAGTATATAATTTTTGAAGGGGAAAAAATTATTTGCCCCATGTCTTCCACATAATAGGCAATCAATAAATGTTTGCAAAATCCCAAAAGACGATAATTCTTAGAAACACACAGAATAAAATACATACGCCAATGGGAACTAGGGGTAAAAGGAGGCAAAGGGATTTTGCAACTCTGTAAAATAAACATTGCCCAAGTTACTTAATATTAATTTGATTCCATCTCTTATTCACAAAAATCATACTGAATTTCTATATAAAATGATATATAACCAAGAACTTACCTGAAAGTTCCTATAAAGGAAATATAAATTTTTCTTTTTTCAGTGATTACCTTTAATCTTCAAATGGGTAAAAGGGTCAATTTAAGATATATTTGAATAAAAACACCAGCAATACTGTGAATTTTTATGTGTTAAAATATTTTTAAATATTAAAAATTATTTATAAAATGGAGTGATAAGAATGTTATTTTTTAGTTTCTACATATTTGCCATTTTCATAATCAGAGAGGTTTGGAGGGAATGAGTTGTATAATTTTAATTATCATTGCCTATTTGATTGACATAGGAATATATTGAGTTACTTACAAAACTGCTAACTATGTAAATCTATTTCTTCAGGAGATATTGACTGAGAAAGCCCTAATAATCTAGTGTAAGAACATGTACTTCGGGTGTTTTTAAAATATGAATTATTGATCCAACTAACAGCTCCAAAGGAGCTATTAATGTCCATCATTAAAAATATTTAATGACTTTTTAAAGCAATAGTTATTCACCTAATTGACCATAACAGTCGCTTTGGTAGAGTTATGATATGTCATCTCAAATCTAGTTACAGACCTTTTTAAAACTAGAATTATTAGTTCCTTGTACTGTCACAGAAAGGTAAGTAATCACTACTACCAGTTGTGGATTGAAGAGCAGAATTCACAGCTCACTCCTGCTCTGTGAATAACAGAGGTATTTGCAACAGAAGTTGCAAGGTATTTAAGGTCCTATATCTAGCCCTTCTGAAGCTTAGACAAGAAAGAGAAAGGCTGGTAAATTTGTAATGAGGCAACGCATGAGTCATCTATCATTGTTTCTGATCCTGGTGCTGGTGTCTCCTGTTCATTTGTTTGAATCAGTATCATGGTTTCCACAGGATGGAGGACAGTTGCTCAAAATGTCTTTGCTTCACTTACTCAATAATAAAGCCCTCTCCTCCTCCCATTACTGGCAAGCAAGAATGGGGTGGTGAATTCAATTACTGACAGGATTTATGATAGTAGAAAAAGTCTGGAAGTGGAGGGTCTATTGCAAAATTCGTTGATGCTCTAGAGAAGAGGAAGGAAAACTACATGGGAAGGTTATCAGAGAACAAAGGGAAACAATATAATTTCATTATTGTTTGCTGAAGCACATCAACTTGGACTGAAATCAGGCTATTATGAACACAGATGCTCACTCTTTCTAGGGCAAACAGAATGTATAGCAACATAGAAATTTATACTAGCAAATTTCTGACTTTGGATTTTGTTCATATATTAGTGTGTCCAGGATTTGAAACAGGCCTCAAAGAAACATTATAGGCATAGTAGAAACATGTGCAGCAAAGAAACAGAATATGATGTAATCACTTAGCTAAGTGTTTCATTTCATTACGACTGGAATATAAAATGTGCACATGTCTATGCACACATGTTCTTGTGTGGGGTTTGTGCTGTGACATTGGGTGAAGTAAGGAGTCAGTGAAACATGAAGCTACCCAGGTAAGTAAGGAAGTGACTTATTACACTGGCTTTATTTGGCTAATTTTGGAATTTGAACTTTATCCTAGAGATGAGATAGAGAACATTTGAGAGTAAGTATGGTGGAACAGTGTTGGTTTCTGGAAAATTTGCTCTCACACTTTAATGCAGGAGAGATGAATGGGGGGAAAGGTCTGAATGAAATTGAGCAGATCAGTAAGGAGGTCTCTGATATTGCAAGAATTTATCAAGGGATTGCCGGTGCTTTAATTAAGCATTGCCAATAGCATTAAGAGGAATGAGAACAAGATAACAAGCATCTAGGGGTGATAGTGGTGATAATTGCACAACCATGTGAATGTGCTTAATACCTCTCTGAACTATACACTTAAAATGGTTATGATGGTAAATTGTATGTGTATCCTACCACAATTGTTTTTTTTTTAAAGGGCAGGTAAAGGAAATGAGAGATAAAAGAAATATTTGAGAGGCAGAAATGAGTTGTGGGGTCAAGCTAATTAACATGGGTGTGGATAAAAGGAAGCAGTCTCTGAAGCTTTTGTTTGGAAGTTGTGCAACTGACTGGGGAAGGTGGACAATCTCAGGTTCAGGAACACAGGGGAAGAGTAGATTCTTTGCCTGGAGGAGGGGACAGGATAGGTCATGGGTTTGTTGGACATGTTGATTGCGAGATGTCACTCGCTGTCTAGCGCATGCTGTCCAGTAGGCAATGAGAAATACAGATGCCTAAGGGAAGAAGTCTGAGTGAGGGATATTGGACACATAAATTTCAGTCATAAAATTTGAAGTCATAAATAGGAGCCGTAAAATTTGAACTTAAAGCTCTGGAGGTGACAGAGAGAATTGCCAGAGTGGGTTAGATAGAATGAGAGCAGTTTCAAGCTGAGGATCGAACCCTGGTTACCCCTATGTGAAGGGGGCAAGGGGTGGAACAGTAACTGGGGAGGAGTGGAGAATAACTTGTCATAAGGGGGAAAGGGAATCAGAGAGACTGAAATCCTAAGGATGTAAGGGAGGGTAAGATCACAAAGGAGAGAGATTTAAGCAATGACAAGTGATATGGGGTGGGGGTGGAACGTGTAAAGGAATGTCATTTCATTTGTAATTAGGAAGTGTGAACAGTTTCAGTGGAACGTTGGGTGCAAAGTTAGCAGGGCTAAATGGGCGTGCGTTGAGGAGGGAGTGCTAATGACAAGGGCAGAGATGTAGTTCAGACACGAT
Source organism: Panthera tigris (assembly GCF_018350195.1). Taxonomy (NCBI): domain Eukaryota; kingdom Metazoa; phylum Chordata; class Mammalia; order Carnivora; family Felidae; genus Panthera; species Panthera tigris. The sequence goes on from NC_056666.1 coordinate 86,396,826, forward strand.
TTAGACGTGTAGTTCATGTTTGATATGAAAGGAAGTTAGGGAAGAAAGGCTGTTACCGTAGGGAGATGCAGGATGAAACAAGTTTTTGTTTACTTTTGTTTGCTCTTACTTTGTTTTTAAATGGGAGACAACATACTTAGATCTGTGTATAAAACGAGTCAGTGTACAGAGAAAGGTTGAAGATACACAATAGTGTAAGAAAGACTTAGAAGAAGAATGGGCTTCAAGAATACTGATAGTGTTATTAGCCTGCAAAAAAGAAAGAAAGAACGTTTTTGCCAAATGGCCTCTATTAGGAGGCAGAAAAATAGAATTGTTATAAGCTGGGGCTCTAAAGAAAGGCAACATGGGTTCAAATCCCAGACACGTTGCTTAGGAATGTTACTTAGATTCTTTCAAGTTGGTTTCCTTATTTGGAAAAATTGGTTGATAAGGCATTAATTGAGATAATGTATGTGATCAATATATATAATAATCAAGTGATTATTATATTGCATAGTAAGTGCTCAATTCATGTTAGAAGCTATTATTTTGTTTAGATAAAAAAGGAGACTGTCATCTGAAGAGGTGAGCTTCATGGTGAAGGTCTAGCAAGTAGAATGGGGATTTGGGAGAGTTGGCTAATGGCAGGACGATTGACATGGCATAGAGAATTTTGCTGAATGAAGTCGGAAGACCAGTAATGCCATTCTTTAACATACAAGGATCAAACACCTAGTATTTTGCAGCTTCTGTCTCACTTTTTCCCCATGGACTCTTGTATTTTTAGTTTTAGTGGCTTCCCATTAAAAACCATTTCTTTTCCAACTGATTTTAATTGAGCAACTTCTATTTGGCTGGTGCTGTTCTAGGTGCTGAGGATACAACACTGAGTAAAATGGTAAAAATCTTTCTGCCCTCATGGAATTTCAATTAGGGCAATTATAATGAACAAGATAAATTAGTGAAAAAGACAGTATGTTAACTGGTGGTAATGGTAAGGCGGAAAAGCACAGAAATAGGAGGAAGCAGAGCTTCTCCATTACGATGACAGCCCTTACCTAAAAGGGTGAGTGAAGATCTGAGAGCAGTAAGAGTCTGAGTGATGTGGGTAATTGTGGAATCCCAGACATTGATAACAGCAAATGCACATACCCCGAGGCACAAACACACTGGCACAGCCCAGAAACCATAAAGCCAAGCTGACCGGACAGAGTGAATAAGGAAGCAGCAGAAAGATAATAGAATATTGTGCTCATACTTTAAGTGAGAGAGGAAGCCACTTGCTCTTGCTACTATATTGAGCAAGGGAGAAAAGAAGAAGCAGGGAAGCCAGTCGGAGACTCTTAGAATAACTCAAGACGAGATGCTGAAGATGTGGTGAGAAGTGCTTGGATTCTGGATACATTTTGGAAGTAGATCCAAGTTTAAGATATCAGTATTGAAAGTGATATTTTGATGTCCATCACTCTGGCTGCTGTACCTAGCTCTCATCCGCTTCTAAAGATGGAAACAGAAGACCAATATTAACTATACCTCACCTCTAAATCCCCCCAGGTTCCTTTCTGTTTATTTCTGACATCTGACATCATAAATTTCAGAACAGGGTTTAAGGATTTTACAGTATTTTTGTGCAGGCCTCCTCTATCATGACTGAAAAATGTATTTAAGTAATTTATTCTGAGCTAAATGTTCTGAATTTTATCTAAAAAATAAAACCTAATGCCTTGGCCTTATGTAAATGAGAACCTCTCTTAATCTCAGTTTTTTAGTGATAGAATTAGGATATTAATTTCTGCCTTCCCAAATTCATTCACAGTAGTATTCAGGTCAAAACTGATAATGTGTGGTGTAGAAAATGTCATTTGCTATTTGTATCACTTCTTATACCTGAGCATCTTCTAGAAGAGCTTTTTGCCTTTTACAGTTTTTCAGTATTCCATACTGATAATTGGGTGCTTAATTTTTATTCATCTTTGATCCTTTATGTGACAGAAGACTTAGAAGAAACTAGAAAGAGTTGATTCTTCCCCCAGTACTATCATAGAGATTGTAACCTTAGTTATTCGTTACAAATAAAAATTATTTTGAAATCAGGGCACCTGGGTGGCTCAGTTGGCTAAGCATCCGACTTTGGCTTAAGTCATGATCTCATGGCTTGTGAGTTCGAGTCCTGAATTGGGCTCTGTGCTGACAGCTCAGAGCCTGGAGCCTGCTTCAGATTCTGTGTCTCCCATTCTCTCTGCCCCTCCCCCACTCATATTCTCTCTCTCTCTCTCTCTCTCTCTCTCTCTCTCTCTCTCTCTCTCTCTCTCTCTCAAAAATAATAAACATTAAAAAAATCCTCTTAGTTTTTTTTTAAATAAAATCACACCAATATGATTTTTTTAAGTTTCCTTTAACAACAAAGCAAGTGCTTGTCTTTCTTGTCCCAGTTTAGTGCTGCTTCAGAATTATAGATAAAGTATAAATACCCAAACATCATATGCTAGAACCCAGAGGCATATTATTTTTTAAGTTTACATATTTAAAGAGAAAGAGAGAGAGTGGGGAAGGGACAGAGAGAGAGGGAGAGAATCCCAAGCAGGCTCTGAGATGTCAGCACAGAGCCCGTCCTGGGGCTCGATCTCATGAACCATGAAATTATGACCTGAGCCAAAATCAAGAGTGGGATACTTAACCTACTGAGCCACCCAGGTTCCCCCCAGAGGCATATTAACAATGGAGATTTTTGTTTGAATGTCCACATACTCATCATGGAGTGGAAGCAAACCAGGTTATCATTTCATTCACACATAATCCTGTGATCCTCAAGCCATTATTGATATTTCATTGTTAAAAATTCGTCACCTTGGATTTGGGGAGAAAAATAAAGATAAGTAGGTACAATCATGTGGAGAAACTATTTTTAGTATAAAAGTTCAATCCATTTCATTTTTTAAAAATATTTATTTTCATAATAATGAGCTGCACATAAAAGTTATAGAAAATCACTTGATTGTAATGCATTATTAGTTATCCAGAGTTTTATGCGATTTCAGGGAAATATTACTAGGCTGTCAGTTTAAATAAATAAATAGTGCAATTGAACAATTTGACCTTCAAGTAAAATAAGTGGAAATTTATCTACCAGAGTTTTTAAATAAATCCAACTATAAAATGTTTTAGAACTAGAATAATTTTTGCCATTTGTTTTGACATTTCAAAAATAAGCTTTATACAATTTCCTTCTTTTGCATTAGTTCCTAGTAATATATATAATTTATATCTCCCTGAAGCACATATTTGATAGAAAGTGTTAAATTATATGATACTTCAAGACAATGGGAAGGCAAAGAAATTGCATACACTATCAAAAATTTACTTATAAGATGAGAGTTTGGCTGTTTTATTATTCATCACTTTAAGAGACATTGAGTAAATGCATGTGTCTATTTAAAGGAGAAACTATGAATGTAAGTATAAATATTAAAGAAGATATATTTTGGGGCTCCTGGGTGGCTCAGTTGGCTAAGCATCCAACTGTTGATTTTGGCTCAGGTCATAACCTCACAGCTTGAGATTGAGCCCTAGGTTGGGTTCCACACTCAACGTGGATTGTAAGATTCTCAAAACAAACCACCAACCAACCCTACCAAGATATATCTTATTCAGAAATAATCTGGTCTCTTTTTAAACACTGTGTCAAGAGGACTGTAGGTTTTAATCAGTCCCCCATCCCATATGGCTGAACGACTGCGGTAAAATGTTGGTTACAATAGCCAGCACCCTTGAATACAGTGTAGTTAAGTGTGGGTAGAATCAGATTAGGAAGAAGATAAGCTCTTCTGTCCAGCAGGTGCTCTGAGAACCTGCTATGGGTTGGACGCCGCACCAACATGGGGATTGTTTCAGGGACCCAAGAGTCTTAATGCTGCATTTCTAACATGCACGTTTTGTTGTTGTTATTGTTGTTGTTTTTACATTTTACCATTTCTGACATTGTGGTACCCTTACAACAAATAAATGGCATTTTAGCTTTAATGAAACATGGTAATTCTAATCCCTTTTCCTAGCATAACGTTTTTTAAAGGGCAATAAGTAGACTAAAATGGTGTGAAGAGTTTGGGGGATAAAGATATGAGTACCTCGTGATCCCTTAGTTTATATACCACGTGAGGAATCATATGTTGATATTTGTGTCATGCTTTTAGTAATGTGTGTATGTGCAAACACCTTAACATCTCAAGTTGTGAGCTACTTGAAGCAAAGGGTGCCACTATATTCTTCTGTTTCCTCAGACATGTGGAGAATAGGTACTTGTTATACATTTCTTAATAAATAGAGACATGGTCATGGAGACAAGCTACAAAAAAAGCATTTTCCTTTCTCCACTCTGTAGTTTTATTCCATAAATAACAAAAGATACTTTGTAAGGAGTCATTTGCTTGAATTTTTAACTATATAAGTTTTTTCAAAGAATAATTTTTCTTTATATGTTAAAATCTGTATTTAATAATAATCTGTTAATATTTACATTCACTTGAAGATAATAAAACATCTTGACCTAAACCTATATCTATATTTTGAAAAAAGATTAAAAGTTACCATAATGTTAGATATTTTTGTATTTGACATGTTGAAAATCATACCTCAGTGTGTAGAATATTTTGAACTTATTTTGGTTTCATGAAGCACATTATAAGCTCTGACTAAATATTTGGGTATTGGCTATGGTTATGTTCCTAGCTAGCTGGAATTTTCCTCATGACCCAAGATTGTGTGTGTGTGTGTGTGTGTGTGTGTGTGTGTGTGTGTGTGTGTGTTTATGTAGTCCCTGCTATGGGGCTGTACACAATGCCAAAACAGGTTTTTCCTGTTGACAGAGCCACAGAAGAAATCCCATAGATATGGCTTGTATGATTTCTCAAAAAGTCCCTTCTCATTTGCTTTTAGAAATTTGACTTGGTTCAGGGAAATTTTTTTTTTTTTAGTTTTTTGTTTTTATTTATTTTTTATTTAAAAAATTTTAAAGGTTTATTTTTGATAGAGCATGAGCAGGGGAGGGGAGACAATCTGAAGCAGGCTCCAGGCTCTGAGCTGTCAGCACAGAGCCCTACACAGGCTCACAAACTCAAACTCACAAACCATGAGATCATGACCTGAGCTGAAGCTGTATGATTAACCCACTGAGTCACCCAGGCGCCAAAGTTCAGGGGAATTTCAGCTATAGGAGCAAGCAAATATCCTGCTCAGGCTGTTGTCAACAAAGGATTTGGATTTTGCATGCAGCTCAGGGAGTCCCTCTAGCTTTGGGAACCATGTGCACTAGTTCCTCTGGAGACTTGAAAAGTTGGTATCCTTTCTCCTCCTCTACCCACTTCTGCTCATTACTCCTAGGTTTTGTTAACCCTTCCAGTTAGTTTGTATTTTATGGGTTTAGCTGTCTCCTGGTTTCACAGAAATGGATTTGTTAATTTTGTGCTTTTTCTGTTGCTTTTGGGTATTTCTCAGGAAGGAAAAAAAGCCAAATTTACCGCATCATCCTTAAAACAGATATTCTCTGGAAATGTTTCTATTATAACAGGAGCCATTGGATGTATTTTTACTACAGATGCAATAACTTTCTAAGGAACTACTATCATTACCTGATGAGCAGATAGCTGTTCATCTGTTTATTCCTCCCTCCACGGAGTTCCTGCTATTTCCTTAGTCCTGATTCTAGGCTCCAGGGAAGCCATGTGTGTAAGCTGGATTCTTCTCCACCAGGAATTATAGAAGTTCCATTACTATCTCCTAAATTGAATCAAACAGGTTAGTTACCATTAAGCAAGGTCATTTTGCTATCGATCTACTTTCTCCCCACCACCCCATAAACATAGGAGAGCATTTTTCTGCCTTTGGACAAAAATCATTTAAATATTTGCCTTTTATTCTGCTTGGTGGCCATATTTATGACCTCTGTCATCAGTAGTGTATTCCTGGATCCCAGGGTTGTTGTTATTTGTTTCAGCATTCTACTAATTAGATTATATTTCTACTCTAACTTTAGGCATTATAATATATTTTAAGCTTTTCCAGTGTTTTGGGGATTTACAGTCTAATGCTTTCTCAGCCTTCTTGTGGATGCTTAACTGCTGGTTGACTTTGTTGTGACTCTGAACCTCATTGAACTTCAGAACCTGAAAATGCATTTACTCAGCACTGTCTACCTGGTTTTAAACCTCTAGCTCTCATACCATTACCACACCCCAAAACCCCAGTCTCTGCCTCAGCAAACCAAATGTGAACATCTTGTCAATGTAATCACAACTGCTGCCACTAATTCTCTGCTATGTCAACATCCTCAGACATACACATTTTTAGTGAGCTCTGAACATCCTCAGATAGACTAGACTATTGGTTTTAACTATGCAGAAAATAATATTCTCCATGGTCTTTAGAAGTTGAGTAGACCCTATTCGTTAAGTACTTTCTGCTTAGCACTATCTGTCTAAAGCAGATAATGTCTCAAGAATCAAGAGATGTACAGAATGAAAAGTGAAGAAAGAGCCAAATCGTGGCTGAGGGAACAGCTGTGACCTAGATCTAGAAGAGCTATAACAGTGGTGCTCTCGATTTAAAATGAGCCCTGTGAAAGTCCTGAATGGCAGCTCTCAGAGGACCCATATTTAAATATCCACGTATAAAATTAGAGAACTTTCTTGTATATACAGAGCAGTACGTGTCAGGAATTCAAAGCTTGTTCTCTTCAACAAATGTTCCGCAAGCTCTTCTATATTTATTTGTACCTCTCTTTTAATATCCCAAGACATTCATTGCTGATATTTTTGTATTAGCATTTGAGAATTGGTCGATTTAACAATTAATAAAGTGGTAGAAAGTCTGAATGTTACTGAAAATATTTTATTTTGTAGGCTAAAGATGCTATTTTGTTTTGAGGAAGTGCTATGATCATTTGTCATAACACTATTATGCTCACAAATATAATATCATTAATAAGGGTGTTTTACAGAATTCAAATGTATTAAAAATAAAATTAAGACAAATTGAATTTGAATTTAATTGGTTTGTTCAGGTTTTTTTTAATTGGAGTGAGGCAATTATTTAATTGTTCAGGCAATTATTTGGTGCCCTGAGAGCTTCTCTTGTGTTAGATGAAAAGTTAGGAGACTATTAGTGTAAATTTGGAATGAGGAAAATTCTCCTACAAAAATAATAAACCCAACATGTATAAGACAAAATATAGACATATTTGACTTGATACAAATGAATAAAATGGCTGTGATAAATATAGTATAGACCAAGTACAAAGACACATGATAGATTGAGACAAATATTGGTAAAATAGGGGACAGATAATGGATAAATGGTCCTACCACTACCAGATGTCTGTAGTTTAAGAAAAAAGACAACCTAAGAAAATTAACAAATGATATCAGTGAGAATTTCATAGAAGTAGAAATTTAAATACTCAATGAATCTATGAATTCCCAAGTTCATTCATAGCCTGGGAAATGCAAATAAAAGTAATAATGAGATACTATTTTTAAACCAGCAGACTGGCAGAAATTTAAAATGCAGTGTCCAGTGCTAGTAAGAACACAGATAAATGTGCGTTCTAATTTACTACTAGTTGGAAGTGTAAATTGCTACAAACACGTTGGAATCTAGGCTGGTAATAGCTATTAAGTTAAAATTGAATGAACCTTTTGAACTGGCCCAGTTTGGGAATCATTACCATAGAAATAAAAGAGTTAATACCTAAGAATATATATGTTCATTCAACAGGAAATTAAACAGTCATTTAACTGTATTTATTTAATTAATAGCTGCTTATATAGAAGAATACCCAGGATACACTGTTAAAAAGGAAAAAGAAGTTACAATATAATGTGCACTACATGGTCTCATTTTAATAAAAACAATTGCAAAACTAACAGCACAATTTAAATGGGTTTATATGTTTGTGTATAATTATATTAGCACGAGGAAAATTTTATGTGGATCAAGCCATTAAAACTGATAATTCTACACACAAGGAGGAGAGTTTGAATGCAAAATTCATTTGCAATTTGAGAAAAGAGTTTAATAAAGTAAAACCTTAAATATAAAATTTAATAAAAAGTAAACATAGCATTTCTCTACCTTGTATTTCTTTTAAGGAATGAAGTTGAAATAAAACTTTGTGTATTTTCCTGAAGATTAGTTATCTGAGCACCATTTAATGAATGCACGATCTTTTCACCCACTAATTTGAAGTGTTATCTCTATCTTACATGAAATCCCCGTTTCGATCCATCTCCTTCTGTACTGCTACCACACTGTTTTCTTTTCTGTAGCTTTATAAAACAATCTATTATATAATTGAAAACTTATATTATTACTTTTTATTTTCATTTTCTGTGATACTACCAAATGGGAGTTTTGCCATATAAACTTGGGTAAAATTTTGTCAAATTCCAGAAAATTTTAGTGGGCATTTGATTGGGATTTGATTTAATTTGCAACTTTATTTAGGGAAAATTAGTAGTTCATTACATTCAGAAGTTTTTTTCCCAAAAAGATATGTATTTTTATTTATGCAAATATGCTTTCAGAATGTCAGAAAAGTTCTCATTGTTTTCCTGTCAGTTTTATACATTTTTTAAATTTGAGAATGGGTTATGCAGCTATGAAATAAGCTATCTGATTCAGCCTTAGTTGAACAAAACTTAAATAAATGCACTATTTAACTTTGAGCCTGAATAACTCAGGAAACTATGAAACACACTTCAGTGACTGGAAACATGCTTTAGTGGTTGGAGATGGCTCTTAATGCAAAATGTATTCCACGTCCTTATAATTTGTACGCAATGTCTTATTCTAAGTTCTTTGTTCTTAGTTATATTCTTTATTCTATTTTGCCTCATGCCAATAATTTTTCAATATGTGTGAAGGAAAAGAACACCAAACTGAAGTCAATAACAAGTTTTGTTAAGTCTTTTGGAGAAGTTTCTAGATAAAACATAGTACATTTCTCAATTTATAGCTTATTAAATTACTATGCTTCATATAATAAGCATTTAAAAATGTTTTTGTATTTGAGATAACTTCCAAGATAAATATCTATGAGAAAATACTTTTAAAATCTGGAAGCAAAGAACACAACTATGGTATCACTAGAGTAGTATTATGTCCCAAACCAAGAAAGTAGTCTGAATTTCCTTTTTTCTTTTTCTTTCTTTTTTTTTTTTTTTTTTTTTTTGCAGTATAGCAAAATTTATTCAACAAATGCTTATTCAATCATTCATTTAACAACAGTTTTGAATGCTTAATGTGTACCAGGTAATGTACTAGATGCTGAGAATATAAAAATGACTATCACTGGAGCATACATATAAGTAATCCAGCAATTATAACATAGGATGTAATGTTTGCAACTGTAGACTTAAGCCCAGGGTGTAGAACAGGCTCCTTGGCTGTTCAAGCTTTTGGTGATAGGGGAATGTAGTGTTTCAGAGAAGTGATGTTTAAGCTGAGATTTAAGGAGGAACAGCAGTTAGTGTATACAAGGTGGGGAAAAAGAGTTCTGGCCAGATACCTTAATGTGGGAAATAGTGTGATAGTTTCATACATCCATAAGTTCTATGCCAAGGAAGATGTATATTTGAATTTGATGGTTTTTGTTTTTTGTTCTTTGTTTGCCTTTTTAACCCAGGAATTGGTAAAAAAAAAAAAAAAAAAAAAAAAAATCACTACTACCCCTACTGTACACATGATACTTGCAAATGTTAAAAGAAAAAGTCGATCTTCAGTAATCATTAATGAAATGCCTGTTGACAGAACAGATATAATCATAGCTCTAGAGTCTTAACAAAGTTTAACTGTTACTGTATGAACCTCAAAACATCTTTGTTTTATGATTTCTTGTATTTGAGCTTTTCTTTTTTTATCCTTAAGGCAATAAGACAATTTTTTGATGTTTATTTATTTTTGAGAGAGAGAGAGAGACAGCGCGAGTGGGGGAGGCACAGAGACAGGGAGACACAGAACCCGAAGCAGGCTCCAACCTCTGAACTGTCAGCACAGAGTCCAACACGGGGCTCAAACCTAGGAAATGTGAGATCAAGACCTGAGCAGAAGTTAGCTGCCCAACCAACTGAGCCACCCAGGCACCCCATAACCTTAAGGTATTTAGAGATGCTGAAGCAATATTTTATTTTACCCAAATATTTAAGAATTCACCTTAAAAAAAAACAACTAAATAAATATAATCTTGTTGAATAGCTGAGTTAGATTTCAATAAGGAATATTTTCTTCCAAACGCAGACAAGCCAAAAGAATTGTGATACACTTAACAATTTGAGCATATACTAAAATATTTAATATGCAGAGCTTGCAGAAAAGTAAAAAGTCAAGACTCAAAAGGGTCAGAAAGGGCAAGCAAAATGGTCTTTTTGGCACAAGAAATGCTCAGTAATTCAAATAGTATCAATAATATTAAGTACATTTGTGCTCTCTGTGGCAAACTGTACTTTCGACATAAACTCTCTTTTCTCATTATACTTTTTATCCTCAGTGCCTTCCCTGCAAATGGCCAAACTCACTCTGCTTTCTTGCCTTTATAGAACTTCAGAGGTTGAGGGGTTGACCCAGTTCCTTCAAGAGCCTTCTCAGTGTCTTTTTCCTTGTGAACCTTTCTGTGAGCTTTCTCACCCATGTCTGTCTTCCCATTCTCGCAAGTGCCAGTATTATCAATATCATGCACCTTGGCATCATTTTCTAAGTGCCACAGAGGTGACAATAAATAAGGCATGATGCCTTCTCTCAAGTTGCTCACAGTCCACTAAGGGAGACAGACAAGGAAAGATTACAAGGAAAATGCTATGTTAAACATATTCAGGAAGTGTCATTAGGAAGACAAAAGGCTAGAGTCAGTCATATTTTACTTGTATTCAGCGGTTTCCTGTGACACGTAGAGTTCTGAAGATCTCTTCTTTGCCTCCTAAACTCACAGCAGATACTACAACACTAAACATCTTTTGGCTTATTGAATAGAATGTTTATGTTTTTCTGCATGAAAAAAACAGCAATGTCTTTGCAATTTTTCTGTAAAGCTACAATTTCTAAAAGAAAATGTTTACTTTAAAAAATAACACTAAAGACTATTTCTAAAGAGAAGTAATATTTATAGCTTACTCAAAATCCCATCCATTCTGCATATATATTCTCTCTCAATGTTTTTGAGTCAGTTTATCACCTCTTCTACACATCCACTTTTTTGTGTGTAAAATTCCTCTACGTTTTTCTGAATTAGTTAAAATATGCAAGATGATGCAAATTGATTAACATGTAGTAATTTGAACATGAGCATAAATTCCAATTTTGAAAAATAAGTGTGTGTCCATTTTTTACATTATAGTTTAGAAGTATCTTCTGGCTGCATGTGCATATGAAGCCTAGATGCTGAATGTCTGACTGCTATACTAGTTTGACCCTTAAAAAAAAGAGATTTGTATTTCTTTGCAGAGGCAACCTCAGATAACATGATACCCACCACATGATGACATTTTTCTTGCACCTGCTAGAATGTGCTTATATCAGTTTCCTATTGCTGTCATAGCAAATTACCTCAAACATAGTGGCTTGAAACAACACAAATTTATTATCTCACAGTTCAGGAAGTCAGAAGTCCAAAATGGGTCTTAGTGGCTAAAAACCAAATATCAGAAGATCTAAGTTCCTTCAGGTAGTTCTAGGGGAGAATTTGTTACTCTCCTTTTTCAGCTTTGAGAGACCACCCACATTCTTTGTCTTGTGGCCCCATTCCTCCATCTTCAAAGCCAGCACCATTGAGCTGAGTCCTTTCCACACTGCCTTCTCTTTGGTTCTCTCTCTTCTGCCTCTCTCTTCTAATGAGGACCCTTAAGATTACATTGAGCCAACCTGGGTAATACTGGATAATCTCCCCCATGTCTAAGTTAGCTGATTAGCAACCTTAGTTCTATCTGCTTCCTTAATTCCTATTTGCCATGTTATCCAACACATTAAAAAACTTCCAGGGATTAGAACGTGGATATCTTTAGGGGACTGTTGTTATCTCTCCCACAATGTTAATAAAATTTCTGCCCTCCTCTGGTAGGACAAGACAGAACCAGCTTTTTCAGGATCCCTCAGAGAGTAGAAACAACACTTGACACCTTGTCTGCCCCCAGAAAATGCAGCATCCTGAATGGTAAAATGAGTTATGAAAACCTTTATCTTCCCTTGGGTTAGGGATGCTATCCTTCTCAGGAGGTACATCTGTCGAACCTGTTTTGTGTGTGATAAGGTTCACTGGGTTAAAAGCAAAAGAACTGGTTCACAGTGTTCTCTCTGGAACTCAATTTTAACAATTTTAATGTTGGAATATTAGCCAAGATTTTACTGTTTGGTTATCAGATTAAAACTGATCCTGACTAGACACTGCTATTGAGAAAATCCAGGTACTGTATCTGTACAGTGCATTGGATAGCAACATTGCTTTAGCAGGTGTTTATGCTGATTATTAGTTTGGGTTTCATTCATGATTGGCTGAGGATTAGTCTAGACATTCAACATAAACTTGTTAAGCCTACTGTCTTCAAGGCAGTGGGTTAACACGTAGGGATTCAGAAGAAATAAAGACTGATATAGTCTTATCTACATAAACTGAACATTTTACCCAGAGACAGAGACGAAACTCTAATCATACAATGAATCAGTAATGAAACTAGTAATCATACAATGAATTATTTAATTATAGCTGTGGCCAGTGTTGTGAAGAAGAATAAAGCTCTATATATCCACTGATTCTCAAATCATCATCAATTAGGTTAAAAGGAGGCACTCACAAAAAGGAAAAGAAAACATTAATCAAGTGAAAATTTTACCTATTGAGTTCACCCCTGTGTATGTATCACTTTACACAGTGCATGGCATTTACTAGAAACTTACTAAATACTTACTAAATGAAAGAAGATGCTAGAATGGAAAAATGGAAAAAACAGGGTGTTTGGATTAAGAATTATTAAAAATGTATACTATTTGGAAAGAAGAGCAACCTTACATAAACCATATTTCTAATAGGTTTGTATGGAGAGGAAATGACTATGTTAAGCAACATCTCCCTTCCTATTTTATGTCAGGTCTTTGACTGGGCTCCCTCACAGTTTTCCAAGCCCACACTGAATTAGTAGAGCCAAGAACAGCCTGACATATCTCATGTACCACAGGAAGTAGAGTCGACATGCTCTAATCTAGGGCTTAGAGTAAAATCTAAGGCCTAAATTCACTGAAATCATACTTAAATATAGCAGCAAGTCTGAGAAGGCACTAACATGAGAACCCGAACAAAGAGAGAACAGAGCTGGCAAATTCTGGTGAGAAGGCAGGGACAGAAATTAGGAATATTTTTGTTAACATTTGTCTAGTTGCATTTGTCCAGACTACACTCTTTTGTCTCAGACTGTCTTACGAAAGTCATAGGACCTACATCCCATTTTGAGCTTCCAAAGACTATCAGGACACTTAAAAAAAATCTGATAAAGTCTGACAACACTTGTTGTGGAATGAATGGCAGGGATGTTTTCTTCTAAATTAGCATGAAATGTAACTAAAAATTAGCATATAAAAGGGAGACAAAGCGCTGTATTGTTTTTATTTTCAAAATATGTATAATTTTCTAATATAGTAAGAGAAAAAAATTAACCCTAAGATCTTCTCACCTCATGTATCACATCTCTTCCAAAGAAGAAATCAATTGTAGCCTATATTTTTCTTTTCTTCCTCTACCTTTTTAAAAAAAATCTGTCTCGGAAGCATTAAGAAAGGCAAAGTAGTCTGGCAATTCTTAGTCAAAGAGAAAATAACCTTGAAGTCAAACAAAGAATGTCTATCATCTAAAGTAGAGATGAAGGAGATCTGATTAAAATCAGAATTCCCATCACTGCATCTCTACTTACCACACCAAAATCAGGAACTATTGATTCCTTTAATTAAAAAAGACCCGATACGGAAATACTACATTAAGACCAATCCCAGATGGACAAGTCTGTCAGGATTTTTATTTTTTGGCTCATACCTCAGAAGATAAACCTGCTTACATTTCAATTAAATATTATAGGGCTATAATGAATGTTCATACACTGAAAAATCCAAGGGAAAGAAAGTAGGAACAAGGGGAGAGAAATGTGAGGAAGTGAGTAGACTTTCCTGTGTGAAGGGGGGAAATGTACTAAGAGCCCCAAACATAGAACATAAAGAAAAAAAAATAATGAAAGCAAATCACTAAAATCAAGGTGAGTGATGTAGTAATCACTCAAATCTCCCCAAGTGCATAGCCAAAATACTACTTCTTGAAGTTTACGGTGGGTATAGATGTGCTAAATACTAGCACCTAAAGATTATTTGTGAATTAACCCTACAAATCTGAATATACTTTGTTTGTTTTGACTCCTTGTCTCTCTAATGCTGTTGTTCTATGAAGTTAATATTAAAGATAGACCTCAGCTAAGTAATAGGACACAGGATATAGCATACATTCTTCCTTCCGGCCTTCCTTCCTTCCTCCCTCAAACAGTAATAACTAAAATTCAAAAGAAACATCACCTTTGTGGAAGTATGCAAGCTGACACCATTTAATGACTTTGTGTAGGTTTTCTCTTTTTCATATATTACTATTCATAACATAAACATGGAAGCAAAGTAAGAAAAGGAATAGAAATTGGAAGGAGAGAAAAAGGCAAGAAAATAGAAAAAAAGGAGAGAGAAAGTGTGTCACTTCATAAATGGACCCAGTCATTAAATTTTCATGGCAAGTTATTTCAGTTTTACATTTCAAGTACTTAAAGTATTTTAAAATACTCACATTCCTTCTGTTTATTAAATGGCAAACTGGTTTAATGTTCTTAGGTCTGGGACCATGATGCTGGCATCTAAAGCAGAGCCAATTCTCTACACTTATAAAACTGTCCTAAATATCTATTTCTTCCATGTATTATTAATAATGAATTTTTCTCTCCCTGGGACAGACTCTTTTATATTTGCTCATGGGACAGTGTTTAAATGCAAAATGCTGCATGAAAGGAATAAAACCACTGCAGGAACTTGCAAAATTCTGAACAGAAAATAAGGGAGACATAAAATAAACAAACCTGCAAGAAATGATAAAAAGAAAATGTAAGTAAATGAGGAAACAAACTGTGAAACAGGAAAAGATCCCCAGAAAACACAGTGTGGATCAATTTGGCAGAAGAATGATTGTAGACTATTCCAGACATGACATCTGGTGATTGTTTCCATTGGAGAGACTGGTTCCTAAAGACCTTTGTCAATGATTTCTCCCCCTGAAGGACCACAGCTGATTGATTAACATGTCACATAAACTATAAACTTTTCAAAGGCATTTCTTCTAGATGTTTGTTGTACCTTGAAGCTCAAAAATATTCAGTGAATTCAAAATTTTCTTTATAGTCTACCAAAATAGTACAGAGGGAAATTATCACCATGTTTTACCATCCAGTGAAAGAAAGAAAGAAAGAAAGAAAGAAAGAAAGAAAGAAAGAAAGATTGAAATTATTAATTTTTTAGGGGCATGGTTTATATATCAAAGAGTTGATGGTCATTTTCAGCTCATAATCTTCACCACAATAGAGAAGGAATACTCCTTAGAAAAGAGAAAGCAATTTGAAATCACAGAGTGTGTAAGTTTCTTTCTAAAGATCTGAGGAAGCCATTCACAAGATGGCTGTGAGCAAAAGAATATGCTCCCTTTTGCTTTGCCAACAGCAGAGTCCTTTTAAATGTGCAAGCTCTGGTTCACAGAAGAGTTCATGAAAAACTAAGAGGTTAAAGTTAGGAGCAAATTCTCCCTGTGGTCTTACTATTCTAGGAATCTATTGCAAGAGGGGTCAGTTTTATGGTCATTGAAGTGATCATAAAAACATTCTTGGGAAATGTCAGCATAATTTCACACTAAACAGCTAAAGGAGGAAAAAGCACTGAAAAGGGGAAGAATGGAAAAATAGTTTATAATTTGTCAAAAATGTAGATAATAGACTTTATTTATTTATTTTTTACCAAGGAAAGGGCAAGGGAAGGAAGGGAGGAAGGAAATGCAACAACAGAATGAATTGGCCTTAATAGAAAGCATTCATGAGGCACTTAAAACCATCAATGATAATGTTCATAGCAATAACAACAATTAAAGTTTAATGAGAGTGTGCCAAGGAATGTATCAAATGTTTTCCATGCATTTGTCATGTAATTTCCAAAATAGTGTGATGAAATTGCCATTTTTCTATAAACAGAGAAACCTAGGCACATAAAGTTTAAATAACCTGTAACTGAGTTAATGGGTACTGATTTATTAGCTATATATGAAGGAAAACTGAGTGGGCCCACAAATCAGTCAGATACCACTTAAGAAACAGCAGCAATTATTGGAACAGGGAAGTTTACAGAATTGTTAACTAAGAGTAGAACATTAATAAGGAGTACAGAAAACTAAAGAGCACAGGAATAGCAGAATAGGGAAGGACCACTAACTCTAGGCTGAGGGAGAGCTCACTAAGGAGGAATAAATATGTAGGAGCCCTATGCCACCAGGCTGAGATCCAGACCTGTCACAAAAGAGCAGGTCCTTGATCCACTGGATGGCAGAGGAGACGGCTGAGGGCTGTGCACTGGGGCTGGAGGGCAGCAATGGCCATCTGGGAGGCCAGCGGAGCATGTACACCACTGAGTCTTCATATACTTAGCAGAGACCACTATTGCCAGCCGTGCATCAGGAAGCCATTCACTAAGTCCAAGGAATAATTGGAAACTTGGGAAAGAGGAGGGGAAGCTCCTGCCTCTTCCATTGTTCTCTTAAGCACCCACTACCTGTAAGGTGAACCATTGTGCTTGCAGGAGTGGTGGTGGGCGGGGTCATGAAGAAGCCCTGAGAAAGTCCAGCTTATGTATCGGTAAGCGCAGAAAGTGGGTAGGTTTTCAGCTGAGAGGTAATAAATTGATAACTGGTACCATCTATGACTGCAAACACTGCTTTATTTTCAAATGCATCATTGCAGAGCATTTTCATATCTCAAAAAATGATCTAGGTTTAAACCATTTCAGGTATTGTTTAAATCTTGATTATTTCTGCATTTATTTTAATTTGTTTATATCGGAAAATGGAAAGCCTAATTCTGTGAGATATTCATATATGGTAAGGTATGCCTCTTCAGATAACAGTTGTAGGGAAACATACTTTTTTTTTTTTTTTTTTTTTTTTTTAATGCCAAGGAAATGGCAGTGACCACTAGGTGCTCCAAGTGCACAAGTTATTCATGCTTTCCTTGGTGGTGAGAATTTGGCTCCTTGCTGAGGGGCTTGGGCTAGGTCTGTTCTATTTCTTCTATTCCTCCCCCTCAACACTCAGTGTCTCCCATTATCTCAAGTTAGATATACCTGTTCCAGTACTTGGCCCATGGGAGCCCAGGCTGTTATTCTGGTTTCTCACTTGGGTCAAAGCTATTCCTCTAATGATTGAGTGGGTTACATATTTTTACTGAGAGTAGTTTGAGAAGTTCTCTCCACACCTAAATAAATATTTGTATCAATTGATGCATATTATAAGACTCCGTTCGGGGCGCCTGGGTGGCGCAGTCGGTTAAGCGTCCGACTTCAGCCAGGTCACGATCTCGCGGTCCGTGAGTTCAAGCCCCGCATCAGGCTCTGGGCTGATGGCTCAGAGCCTGGAGCCTGTTTCCGATTCTGTGTCTCCCTCTCTCTCTGACCCTCCCCCGTTCATGCTCTGTCTCTCTCTGTCCCAAAAATAAAAAAATTAAAAAAAAAAAAAAAAAAAAAAGACTCCGTTCACCTGCAACTGATGCAATAAATATCCTACCCCACAAAAATCAGCTCTACTGATGCTGTCTTTTCAATAATATCCTTGTGGTGCCCACTCCCCAACTTGCAGGCAAAAGCGGATCTAGTGCCCCAGTTTCTTACTGGTTATACACCAAACATTAAATACAAATATAAAATTAGAGAAAAGTTGGCAGAAAATACAGTAAAATATTTTTAGATATGTAGACTAGTGGTAATTTTCTCAGCTTTGGAAAAATAAAGAAGTCATGAAGGAAAGATTGACAGTTTCAAAATTCCAGAAGCATTTTTGTATTCTTTGTGTAAATACCTAGTAGTGCAATTGCTGCATCAGAGGATAGTTCTGTTTTTAACTTTTTGAGGAACCTCCATATTGTTTTCCATAGTGGCTGTACCAGTTTGCATTCTCATGGAACAGTGTGAGAGTGTTCCCTTTTCTTCACATCCTTGTCAACACTTGTTACCTGTGTTGTTAATTTTGGCTACTCTGACTGGTGTGATGTGATAATTCATTGTAGTTTTGATTTGTATTTCCCTGATGATGTGTGATGTTGAGCATCTTTTCATGGGTCTGTTAGCCATCTGGATGTCTTCTTTGGAAAAATGTCTGTTTGTATCTTCTGTCCATTTCTTAACTGGCTTATTTGTTTTTTGGGTGTTGAGTTATATAAGTTCTTTATATATTTTGGATCTAACCCTTTAGCAGATGTGCAAATATCTTCTCCCATTCAATAGGTTGCCTTTTAGTTTTGTTGATTTTGTTTTTGCTGTGCAGAAGCTTTTTATTTTGAAGAAGTCCCAATAGTTTATTTTTGCTTTTGTTTCCCTTGCCTCAGGAGACGTATCTAGTAAGAAGTTGCTACAGTCGGTGTCAAAGAAATTCTTTCCTGTGTTCTCTAGGGTTTTGATGATTCCCTGTCTTACATTTAGATCTTGAATCCACTTTGAATTTACTTTTGTGTATGATGTAAGAAAGTGGTCAAATTTCATTCTTCTCCATGTTGCTATACTGTTTTTCCAACACCATTTGTTGAAGAGCCTGTCTTTTTCCATTAGGTATTCTTTCCTGCTTTGTAGAAGATTAATTGACCCTATAGTTGTGGATTCCTTTCTGGGTTTTCTGTTCCATTAATGTATGTATCTGTTTTTGTGTCAGTAGCATACTGTCTTTGTCACTACAGTTTTGTAATATAACTTGAAGTCTGGAATTATGTTGCCTCAGTTAACTGGAATTTAAATAAAAACTTTAAAAAAAATCCAGAAGCATCTTTATAATGAAAACCAGCAAAACTGAATCATGAAGGAAAGCATATCCTGGTAAATGTAAATATTTATGTATGGCAAGAGTTAATGACCTTCTTAAGCATAGATTGCATTTGAATTTATGAGGAAAATATCAAGAAACCCAGGAGATAGGTAGACAAGAATTATGAATAGATTATTATTAACTAAGGAAATCATATGTACTGTAAAGGCAAAAGTGGTTCATCCTCACTGCTAAACTTAGAAGGCATATAAAATCAATTAAAATGCCATTTAATACTTCTAAGTTGTGGGAAGGGGAGTTCCACTCAGAGCTATTTATGTAGGGAGATAAACAGATATACAATGCTTTTTGAATTTTGAGTTGGCAAAACCCTTTAGGCAAGCGGTATAACAATATGTGACAAGTACATAAAATGTTCATATTATCCCAGGAATGTCATCTCTGGAAATTTATCATGAAGATAATTGAATGGAAGAAAAAGATCCATAGGTATAAAGGAGCTCATCACAGCATTGTCAGATTATAACTGCCCCCCATACACACCCTTCCTACATTTTTTGATTAACACATAGCAAACCCTGAGAGAAATATTATGCAAACATTAAAATCAAAATTTTGAAGACTACATAGAAAAGAAAGACTATGTAGAAAATCCAACATAGACAAAGTTTATAATATAAAGTAAATGGAAAAAGAATAAAAATAAATGAAAGGAAGAATTTATACGATGTTTGTAATTATGTAATACATACAATTCAAAAGACAAGCAGTTGTGGAGCCCCTGGATGGCTTAGTTGTTTAAGCATCTGATGTTGGCTCGGGTCATGATCTCAAGGCTCCTGAGTTCGACCTCCACATTGGGCTCTGTGCTGACAGCTCAGAGCCTGGAACCTGCTTCAGATTCTGTGTGTGTGTGTCTCTCTCTCCCTCTCCCTCTCCCACTCACACTCTGTCTGTCTTTCTCTCAAAAATAAATAAACATTAAAAAGTTTTTTCAAAAAGACAAGCAGTTGATTTGTAAAACTAAAAATCATGTTAAGATGTTGAGATTATTTTTAGTCTGTTTTTCTAACATTTTAGTAATTTTATTTTGGTCTTAAGATTGACCAAAAAAGAAAAAAGAAGCTAGTTCTTTCACAGGTTTGTTTCTGGTAAGGTAAATCATTTGTCGTTCTCAGCACTGCCATAAGAAAACTAGGAAAATTTTTGATTGCTGTGAAAATAACTTCAAATTTTAGTTCACACTAAACCTATTAACATTTTGATCTGCAGAGAGCAGAAAAAAATCTCAGAGAAACTAGGAAAGAAGGTGAGAGTTCTTTCCATTTAAGGGAAACTCAAACTGTCATCAACACCCTGAAATGCAGCGTTTCTGGCTTGACTTGATTAACTATGTAAAAGGCAAAGTAAAGTCCAGAAGAAAAGGGGGCTGAAGCTTCTTTGAAATTAGAGCATCCGCATGTCAAAGAAAATAGCTGCCAGTCACTTTCTGAGCGATAGTACCTGCAGGCCCAGCTAGATGGAACTGCAAAAACTTCTAAAATTGCACCGACCTGAAGCTCCAGAGATGTATTTAATGTTGACAAGGATTTTGACAATAAATTGCAAGAAAGAGCTACATGAATTCCAAGAAAAATCAACAAGTGACTGAATTGTAGAAATGCCGAGGGATTTCTTGTCACAAATTGATGACAAAAATACTATGTTTTTCACCTTTGAAGCATCACAACATGATTTTTAAAATTAATTTGGCTTTTATTTTTGTCACAAATACATATATCCATAATTTGAGGAGTCAATTCTATGAGGAAGGTTTAATATAAAGTAGTATTTTTTGTGTGCCCCATTTCCTCTCTGAGGATCCATTTTAACTAAATCTTCTCATATTTGCTTCCTTGTCTCTAAATAATTGCTCATAGTGATACTTTTTAATTTTATTTCCATTTCTAGGCACTGTGAAGTAGTAAGTAGGCAATGCACACCCCTTCACGCGCACGCGCACACACACACACATACACACACACACACACTCACATTTCCCAGTCTTGTAATCTCTGAATTTAGTTAAGATAAATAATTCTCAGTTTTACTAGATGCGTGATAGTCACAGCTGAGCTATGTTCTCTACCATGATTATTTTTATTTTCCTGAACAATACTTTGTTTTCCCTAAAGTGAATTTTTCCATTTGCTTAGCTCTCTAGTTACTTACTATTAATTTAACCCCCTAGATCTTCTGATATGTAAGCCTCTCTTCAATACACTGAAACAATTTGTTATTGCATTAATTTCTTTTTTTTAAAAGAAATCTTTTCCAGAACCATTGGTTCTGTATTGGCCTGGTTGCAAGCTAACGCATTGTTGTTGGGTGTTTTTTTGGTGGTGGGGGGGTGGGGGGTGGGGGGATTTCTCTCACTGATATCTTGGGCATTTCCTTTGCTTCTCCTTTGTTTTCAAGCCCTGTATTTTTCATTCCTTATTTTCCCCTAGTTGGAAATAAAAATTTTAGATAGGAAAATAATTTTCCATCAGAATGACTCATAATGCTAACCAATGTCTTCATAATTCCTAGTGTGTTTATTGAGATTATGTAATGCCATTCTGACTGTGGAAATACTAGATCTTCTTATTTGTACTATTTGGAAATTTTAGAATAGCGTGCATCCCGGGGGTTTCCTCCAGCCCGTTGTACACCTGGAGGGGGCACTTTCGATCTTGGAAGTGATGCTCATTTCTACATATTTCACTTGAGTGTTATCTTTGATGACTGTCTATTCTCTGCTTTCTATTTTTTCTCTCTCTGGCAAATCATACTATTCTGATATTGGACAACCTGGATTGGTCCTTTAATCTTGTTACCTTTTCTCTCCTGCTTTCCTATCTCATGCTCTTTGTCCTATTTTCTGGAGACTTCCCCAGGCTTATCTTCTTATTACTTTTTGAGTTTTTCATTTCTGTAATATTTTCAATATTCACGAGCTCACTTATACATGTAAATGTTCCTTTTTATAGTTTTTCTAATTTAATTGATACAGAATATTTTCTTATTGCTCTAAAAATATTAATGGTATTTTAAATATTTTCTTCTCCTTTAAAAGTCCTACTTACTCTTTTTTTTTTTTTTTTTTTCCTGCCAGGTCCCAACCTAAGCCTTCACTCTACTCTCCCCACCCACACCCCATGACACCATGATTACCCTTACTCCACCCCTTCTTCCTTCCTTTCTTCCTTCTTATTTTTAACTTACATCCAAGTTAGTTAGCATATAGTACAATAATCATTTCAGGAGTGGATTCTACTGATTCATCCCCTATGTATAACACCCAATGCTTATCTCAGCAAGTGTCTTCCTTAGTGCCACTTACTCATTTAGCCCATTCCCTGACTCATAGCCCCTCTCGCAACCCTCAGTTTGTTCTCTGTATTTATGAGTCTCTTATGTTTTATCCCCCTCCCTGTTTTTATGTTATTTTTGCTTTCCTTCCCTTATGTTCATCTGTTTTGTATTTTAAATTTCAAATATGAGTGAAGTCATATGATACTTGTCTTTCTCTGACTGACTTTGCTTAGCATAATACCCTCTACTTCCAACCACATCCTTTCAAATGGCAAGATTTCATTCTTTTTGATTGCCAAGTGATACTCCATTGTATATATAAACAATATCTTCTTTATCCATTCATATGTCAATGGACATTTGGGCTCTATCCATACCTTGGCTATTGACAATAGCACTGCTATAAACATTGGGGTGCATGTGCCCATTTGAAACAGCACACCTGTATCCCTTAGATATATTCCTAGAAATGCAGTTGCTGGGTTGTAGGGTAATTCTATTTTTAACTTTTTGAGGAAACTCCATACTGTTTTTCAGAGTGCCTGCACCAGGTTTCATTCCCACCAGCAGTGCAAAAGAGATCCTCTTACTCTGCATCCTTGCCTACATCTGTTGCCTGAGTTGTTAATTTTAGCCATTCTGACTCATGTGAGATGGTATCTCATTGTGGTTTTAATTTGTATTTACCTGATAATGAGGGATATTGAGCATTTTTTTCATGTGTCTGCTGGCCATCTGGATGTCTTCTTTGGAGAAGTGTCTATTCATGTCTTTTGCCCATTTCTTCACTGGGTTATTTGTTTTTTGGGTGTTGAGTTTGATAAGTTCTTTATAGAGTTTGTATACTAACCCTTTATCTGATATGTCATTTGCAAATATCTTCTCCCATTCCTTCAGTTGCCTTTTAGTTTTGCTGATTGTTTCCTTCACTCTGTAGAAGCTTTTTATTTTGATGAGGTCCCAGTAGTTCATTTCTGCTTTTCTCTCCCTTGCCTCCAGAGACGTGTTGAGTAAGAAGTTGCTGCAACTGAGGTCAAAGAGGTTTGGCCTGCTTTCTTTCTCCTCTAGGATTTTGATGGCTTCCTGTCTTACGTTTAGGTCTTTCATCCATTTTGAGTTTATTTTTGTGAATGGTGTAAGAAAGTGGTCCAGGTTCATTCTTCTGCATGTCGCTGTCCAGTTTTCCCAACACCATTTGCTGAAGAGACTGTCTTTATTCCATTGGATATTCTTTCCTGCTTTGTCAAAGATTAGTTGGCCATACATTTGTCAGTCCATTCTGTGTTCTCTATTCTGTTCCATTGATCTCAGTGTACGTTTTTTGTGCCAACCACACTGTCTTGTTGATTACAGCTTTGTAATACAGCTTAAAGTCCAGGATTGTGATGCCTCCAGCTTTGGTTTTCTTTTTCAGGATTGTTTTGGCTATTCGGGGTCTTTTCTGGTTCCATACAAATTTTAGGAACCAAATTTAGTTCTAGCTCTGTGAAGAATGCTGGTGTTATTTTGTTAGGGATTGCATTGAATATGTAGATTGCTTTGGGTAGTATAGACGTTTTAATAATATCTGTTCTTCCAATCCAGGAGCATGGAATGTTTTTCCGTTATTTTGTGTCTTCTTCAATTTCTTTCATAAGATTTCTTGTTTTCAGTGTATAGATTTTTCACCTCTTTGGTTAGGTATATTTCTAGGTATTTTATGGTTTTGGGTGCAATTGTAAATGGGATCAAATCCTTCATTTCTCTTTCTGTTGCTTCATTACTGGTGTATAGAAATGCAACCAATTTCTGTGCATTGATTTTATATCCTGCCACTTTGCTGAATTCCTGGATCAGTTCTAGTAGTTTTGCCATGGAATCTTTTGGGTTTTCCATGTAGTGTCTGTGAAGAGTGAAAGTTTGACCTCTTCCTGGCTAATTTGGATGCCTTTTATCCCTTTGTGTTGTCTGATTGCTGAAGCTAGGACTTCCAACACTATGTTGCATAACAGTGACATGAGTGCAGATCCCTGTTGTGTTCCTGATCTTAGGGGGAAAGCTCTCATTTTTTCCCCATTGAGGATGATATTAGAAGTGGGTCTTTCATAATATGGCTTTTATAATCTTGAGGTATGTTCCTTCTATCCCTACTTTCTTGAGGGTTTTTATCAAGAAAGGATGCTGTATTTTGTCAAATGCTTTCTCTGCATCTATTGAGAGGATCATGTGGTTCTTGTCCTTTCTTTTATTGATGTGATGTATCACATCCATTGTTTTGCAGATATTGAACAAGTGTTGCATCCCAGGTATAAATCTCATTGGTCCTGGTCAATAATTCTTTTAATGTACTGTTGATCTGGTTGGCTAGTATCTTGTTGAGGATTTTTGCATCCATATTCAACAGGGATATTAGTCTATAGTTCCAGTCTTTAGTGGGATCTTTGGTTTTGGAATCAAGATAGTGCTAGCTTCATAGAATGAGTTTTGAAGATTTCCTTCCATTTCTATTTTTTAGAGTGTCTTCAAAAGAATAGGTGTAAACTCTTCTTTAAACATTTGGTAGAATTTCCCTGGAAAGCCATCAGTCCTTGGACTCTGTTTTTTGGGAGATTTTTGATTACTGATTCTATTTCTTTACTGGTTATGGGTCTCTTCAAATTGTCTATTTCTTCTTGTTTCAGTTCTGGTAGTTTATATGTTTCTAGGAATTTGTCCACTTTTTTTCCAGATGGCCTAATTTATTGGCATATAATTGCTCATAGTATTCTCTTATTATTGTTTTTATTTCTGCTGTGTTGGTTGTGATGTCTCCTCTTTTATTCTTGATTTTATTTATTTGGGTCCTTTCCTTTTGATCAAACTGGCTAGGGTTTTATCAATTTGTTATATCTTTCAAAGAAGCAACTCCTGGTTTCACTTATCTGTTCTGTTTTTTTGTTTTTTGTTTGTTTTTATTTTGATAGCATTGATTTATGCTCTAATCTCTATTATTTTCTGTCTTCTGGTGGTTTTCGGTTTTATTTGCTGTTCTTTTCTTTTTTTTTTTACATTTTTTTTTAACGTTTGTTTATTTTTGAGAGAAAGAGACAGAGCGTGAGGGGGAGAGGGATAGAGAGAGAGAGGGAGAAACAGAATCGGAAGCAGGCTCCAGGCTCTGAGCTGTCAGCACGGAGCCAGATGCGGGGCTTGAACTCATGAACCATGAGGTCATGACCTGAGCTGAAGTCAGATGCTCAACCGATTGAGCCACCCAGGCACCCCTATTTGCTGTTCGTTTTCCAGCCCTTTAAGGCGTAAGGTCAGGTTGTGTATCTAAGACCTTTCTTCCTTCTTTGGGAAAGCCTGGATTGCTATATATTTCCCTCTTATGACTGCCTTTGCTGAGTCCCAGACGTTATGGGCCCTGGTGTTATTATTTTCATTGGCTTTCATATACTTTTTAATTTACTCTTTAACTTCTTGATTAGTTCATTCATTCTTTAGTAGGATGTTCTTTAGTCTCCAAGTATTTGTTGTCTTTCCAAATTTTTTCTTGTGGTTGATTTTGAGTTTCATAGCATTGTGGTCTGAAAATATGCACAGTATGATCTTGATCTTTTTTACTTGTTGAGGGCTGATTTGTTTCCCAGTATGTGATCTAGTCTGGAGAACGTTCCATGTGCACTCGAGAAGAATGTGTATTCTGCTGCTTTAGGATGAAATGTTCTAAATATATATGTTAAATCCATCCAGTCCAGTGTGTCATTCAAAGCCATTGTTTCCTTGTTGATTTTCTGTTTAGATGATGCGTCCATTGTTGTAAGCAGGGTGTTTAAGTCTCCTACTATTATTATCAATGAGTTTCTGTATGTTTGTGATTAATCAATTTATATATTTTGGTCCTTCCACATGGGGTCATAGATGTTTACAATTGTTAGGTCTTCTAGATGGATATACCTATTAATTATGATAGAATGTCCTTCTTCAGCTTGTGTTACAGTCTTTAAAATCTGGGTTGTCTGATATAAGTATGGCCACTCCAGCTTTCTTTTGGCAACCTTTAGCATGCTAGATGGTTCTCCATTCCCTTACTTAAATCTGAAGGTATCTTTAGGTCTAAAATGGGTCTCTTGTAAACAGTACATAGATGGATCTTGTTTTCTTATCTATTCTGTTACCCTGTGTCTTTTTTTTTTAATGTTTGTTTTTGAGAGAGATAGAGACAGAGACAGAGTGTGAGCAGGGGAGGGGAAGAGAGAGAGGGAGACACAGAATCCAAAGCAGGCTCCAGGCTCTGAGCTATCAGGAGAGTCTGATGCAGGACTCAAACTCATGAGCTGTGATATCATGACCTGAGCCCAAGTCAGACACTTAACAAACTGTGTCATCCAGGTGTACCCCTATGTCTTTTGATTGGAGCATTTAGTCTATTGACATTTAGAGTACTGAAAAAGAGGAATTTATTGCCATTGGGTTGCCTATAGAGTTGGCAGTTTCTGGTGGTGTTCTCTGGTCCTTTCTAGTCTTTGTTGCTTTTGGTTTTTTTGTTTTGTTTTGTTTTGTCTTTTCTCCCCTCAGAGAGTCTCCCTTAAAATTTCTTGCAGGGCTGAGTTAGTGGTCATGAACTCCTTTAGTTTTTGTTTGTCTGGGAAACTTTTTATCTCTCCTTCTCTTTTAAATGACAGCCTTGCTGGATAAAGAATTCTTGGCTGCATATTTTTCTGATTCAGCACATTGAATATATCCTGCCACTCTTTTCTGCCCTGCTAAGTTTCTGTGGATAGGTCTACAGTGAACTTGATCTGTCTTCCCTTGTAGGTTAAGGACTTTTTTTTCCCTTGCAGCTTTCATGATTCTTTCCCTGTCTGTATTTTGTGAATTTGACTACGATATGCCTCGTTCGTAGTTGGTTTTTGTTTAATCTAATGGGAGTTCTCTGTGCTTCCTGGATTTTGATGTCTGTGTCTTTCCCCAGGTTAGGAAAGTTTTCCACTATGATTTGCTATGAATTTCTATTCCACTATGATTCAGATATTCTTCCTTTTTAATAAATCACTGAGTTCTCTAATTTTTATATTGTGCTCTTTTGCCACAGTTTCCCTCTTTATCCTGCTTCATTATTCTCCATAAGCCTGTCCTCTACATTGCTGATTGGCTGCTGTGCTTCATCCATCCTTGCCTCTGTGGCAGCCATTCAAGATTGCATCTCAGTTACAGTATTTTTAATTTTGTCCTGACTAGATTTTATTTATCAATGCAGAAAGGGATTATATGCTTTTTTCAACCCCAGCTAGTATTCTTATTATTGTGATTGTAAATTCTGGGTCACACATCTTGCTTGTGTCTGTGTTGGTTAAGTTCTGGCTGTCATTTCTTCTTCCTTCTTTTGGGGTTAATCTCTCCATTTTGTCATTTTGGAGGAAGAAAAAGAATAAAATAAAAATAAAAATTGGAAACAACACAAAAAAAGTCAAAGGATGCTAGATCCTAGGTATGTTTTGGCCTGGTTATTGAAAGAAACTTGATAAAATAGAGGAAAAAGGAAAAGAAAATTAAAAAAAAAGAAAAGAAAAAAAAAAGAAAACGCTTGAAAATTAAAAAAGAATACAATAAAATAGAATAAAATGAAACGATGAAAGTAAAATAGAATCAAAAATTTACAAAAATAACAAATGTAGTAGAAAAAATTAAATATCTTTTTTAAAAAATGGAAAATAATAATTTTTTCTCTTTCTGTATTCAAGAATAAGAAAAGAAAAAGAAAAAAACTGAATAGATGGACTGATAAACAGAATGGAATATGAGTTAAATTATATCCAGTTTCCCCTAGAAGTCAAACTATGAAGCACTTTATAGTCCATAAACTAAGCCGGTTGAGAGACTTGTGGTATTCTTCTAGAGCATGGTTGACTCAGTTGGTTGGGGATTGGTATAACAGCTCCATTCTCCACTAGATGGTGATGCTTAGCTTACAGGGGTGGGTTGTTGTGGAATGTGTATGTGTATATGAGCATGTGTGGGAGAGGTGAAAATGTCACCTAGCTACCAATTCTCTGGTATGAGACCTGTGCTCTCTCTGACCAGCAATCAAGCACCTCTCCTTTGTCTCTGGCCTCCATCCACTCTCTGCTTATACCCTGTCCATAACCAAGTCATCACCCTGCCAGGCGGCACCTCCCTCCTGAGTTTTATCTCAGTTGGGGCTGTGTTTCCAAACTCCTCACTTCTGAGGGCCCTTCTGCTTTGACCTGCTCAGACCCTCTGGGGGTGGGTTTGGTGGAGTGATGTTGGGTGCTGGTCTGGTCCCAGGAACGTTCACATGACCACCCTGCTGCAGAAGCCCAGAGACTATGGCTGGATGCCAGCCCACACCAGAAAAGGTTCACATGATCATATAGCAGCAGCGTTTTAAGAATTATTGTAAATCACAACACACATCTGACGCCAGGCTTCACTGCCTCTTAATGTCCTTGTTCCAACACCAGCAAACATGGCATTTCTCTGGAGTCTGCTGGGAACTTTGCCTGTGGGGAGGCTGCACAGCCTCTACCAACTGTTCTCTCAGCAGGGTAACCGCCTTCCTGTGTGGCCTCAGGACCCTTCAGACCTTGATGTCTGCTCCTGGGGATTCACCCTTTCCACCAGAGCTCTGCCAGGTATGGAGCTGTGGAGTTTCAGACTCTGTGCTCCCCTGTTCATAGAATCTTAATGCTATCCAAATTATCTCCTTTCTTCTTCCTCCCTTTCTTGTTAATTCCCCTATGGGTGTTTCCACTCTTTCTCTCCAGCTGCTTTTTTTTGGGGGAAGTGTTTTTCCTGTACTCTCCACCCCCTCCCCTGTCTCTGTCCCCTATCCACAAACAAAAACAGCTCCCTACCCTCCATGGCTTCTCTCTCCCCTAGTTCACCTCTCTGCGCCATATACCTGCTGAGTTCTGTGGTTCAAGTTATGCAGATTGTTGAGTTAATCCTCAGATAAATTTTCTAGGTGTGCAAGATGGTTTGGTGTTAATCTAGCTGCATTTCATGGACGAGAGAAGCAAAAAACTTCCATGCTGTTCTGCCCTGTTGGCCCCTCCCCCCGGTCCCTACTCATTCTATATTGAGAGATAATATAATATACTGTTTATTGGCATGGGTTCCAATAATTAAGTACTTGTGTTAAAGTACTTATTAGCTATGTGGCCTTGGGAAAGTTAGTTAACCTTTCAGTGTCTCAGCTTCCTTATCTATAAAAATTATAAATGAGGGGCGCTTCGGTGGCTCAGTTGGTTAAGCATCCGACTGTTGATTTCAGCTTGGGTCATGATCCCAGGGTTGTAGTATCAAGACCTGCGTTAGGCTCCGTGCTGATTTTCTTTCCCTCTCTTTCTGCTCCTTCTCTGCTCACATTCTCTCTTTCTCTCAGAGTGAATAAATACTAAAAAAAAAAAAATTATAAATGATAGAGTTGTGAATATCAATCACTAATACATATAAACAACTTATAATGCCTGGTGTAAGCTAAGCCCTATATGTGTAATGTTAAAAGAGAAGCTGATCATTTGTTTTTCCATTTGTTAATTTCAGACTCTGCCATTCATAGATTATTTCTTTAAATATCTTGTGACTTCTAACTGTATGCTCAGATCTATTTCTCAAATACATAAAAGATGACTGGAAACTCTATGCCTGTCAAGGGTCTCCCTATTGTAGGCTTCACCGTAGACCATTTAGTTGGAGAACCCTGGATATCAGTATATACATATCTTGGGCTTGTCAGATCTGCCTGAAAGTACATACCTATCTTCCAGCTAAGAGAAGACGGCCAGGGAGGTTTTCTTTAAGGTATTTACACCCATCAGTGTACTTGAGAATCACACCCTCTGATCAGATAAGACTTAACCACAATTTTCCAGTTTCCAATGCTCTCAACAGAAGTAGTATTATCTACTGCTATAAATCCCTTTGCTATTTTTAATGGAATTTTACAGAGAACAAAGGTAAATGTGAGTGTTCAATTTGCCATCTTTAACCAGAAGTTGAAATGACTATTTAAGACAATGAAAAGCCGCTATTAGTGAAAAAAAAAATGCATAATTGTACCTAGGCATTTATCTCTATAAATTTCCCCTTCTTACCAAGCATTGATATTTTAGGAATAGCACTTCTGAATAATTGCACCCTGTATTCACTAAAAATTTTTCTCAATAACAAAGCCAGCCGAAATAAAACCTTGGTTTTGAATCTAACCACAATATTCACCCCTCTGCTAAGGCAGCACTGGCCCTCTGCAAAGAGATTCCTTGTAGTGCTAGTATTTGGCACGAACCACCAAGCACTGTCTCCTTCACTTTGTGCTTAAGCATGTAAACATACTTGAGGCTGTCTACTAGTGAGGTTCTGTATATCAAATACTATCTTTGCTCTCTTCCATGAAGATAGTTCCAAAAAGAGATTTTACAAGGAGCCTAGAGCTTCTCATAGAGCACAGAGGAACATTGTCTTTGGAGATAATTTAGAAACCATCAGGAAAAGAGAGTGAGAAAGAGCAGGAGATGGAATATCCATTTTCTTTGTGTATGGTATGGTGAGTGAAGGCTTACTTGTAGGTTTGAATTTGCTATAAGCAGCACTGCTCTTTTAAACAGAATGTGTTTTATGGTAGCAGTTATTTCAGGAATTTTTTTTTTATTTATTTATTTTTTTTTTGCCTCACACTTCATGTGGGAAACAAATTAAAGGCATTAAACTGGGAGTCAGTGTATTTCTTTTGTAAAATGTGGTTTTGGCAATGCTAATTAATATTACAAGCATACCTATTCATCTATTCTATTTTTGAATTTGATAAAATTATAATTGAATGGAAAGACATTTTGCTTCCTCTCTCATTCACTATCACTGGGGGGTTTAGGGCAACGACCATCACTAAAGCATTACTTCAGATCCATAGAGGCAACGTAATCCCTATTGCAGGAAATTGTCTGGTGGGAATCCTTAGCCACTTCAGTACTGTGCCATCAAACCTCCTGAACATGGAACATGACTGCATAATCTGGAGCAGAGCCTCTACACTAAGTCAACTGAGCTTATCCTCTTTGGAAACAAGATCTCTGTCTCTGTCCATGACATATTAGAGCTGATCCAAATGTCTGAACCAGTGTGACTTTCAAAGGAACACAGTGAATGATTTAAGCATATAAAAAATGCTAACGAGGAGCCTGGGTGGCTCAATCAGTTAAGTGTTTGACTTCGGCTCAGCTCATGATTTCATGGTTCATGAGTTCAAGCCCCACCTGGGGCTTTCTGCTGTCAATGCAGAGCCTACTTGGGCTCCTCTGTCTGTCTCTCTGCCCCTCCCCCGCATGTGTGTGTGCACTCTCTCTCTCTTTCTCTCTAAAACAAACATTAAAAAAAGAATGCTATTAATGAAACATTTTTCCTCCTGCTTGTATTCCATCTTTTTTGGTGGTTAGTTCCTGGAATTATCAATAACTGTTACAGTACAGCTGCTCTGCAAATGTCTCCACACTAAACAGAATTACTCAATTATTTATCTTACTAAATAAAAACATATTCAATTCTTAAACTTAGGTATCCTCAGGATGTTCTGTGATACGCTAACATTTGGGATAGTCATCCTGAAAAAAACTTTTTTGATGTGAAATGGCTTTGTTTTGTATTCCCAAAATTTGTTTTGCTTGGCACACATTAAAATTAGGTCACTGATCACACATTATTTTATTTTTAAAAATTAAACAGCTATATTTATAAATGCAAATATGTATATATTATATTTTTTACATATGTATACTTTTTTTTCAGCAAAATAGCGAGACTTCCTGTGTCCATTTACCAACCCCACAGAAGCCTATCTCTCTACCATCCAAGATAACTCAGGCCGCTGACTGCATACTAGGCTTTGATTTGGAGAAGAATGGAGAATAAGATGATCTCATCGTGTGGATGAGAGAATTTAATTCATCTTAGATAGGCAACAATATTAATTATAAAATATCACACACTTAAATCACTGATTCCCCATTATTTTCTTTTCTTAAAACATGCGCATGCTATAAGACAGAAATGTTCCCTGGTAACCTCACTGAACAACAGAGGCCTGTGTCACACACTGCCTATTCAGAAGGGAGCCCTCTGGTAAAGACTGAAACTGTAGAGAATGCTAATGAAAAGACAGATCAGAAAGTTCTTCTGTGGAGACTAGTGCTCGATGCAAATGAAAAATGCAGAACACAGCGCTCTGGGCTCTTTGGCCCATTCTGCTGAATTGAAAGGGGAAATTGAAAAGGTTCCAATTATTCCATTTATTACCTTAATGAGTTTTTATAACATGAAATGTATTTTGTGATTAATGAGGATTTTATGTAGACGGTACATAAAAAACGTCATCTACAAAAACCAAATAGCATTATTTTCTGGCTAGTGAAGGTGAAAATGAAATGCAAAATAAGGTTGATTGACTTAGATTTAATATATAGAAGGTAGCACTAGTTAATAGGGTATTGATTAAAGATATAAAAAGAGGTGGTGACAATTCATCAAATATCCTTGTTCTAGGTCCCCAGGGTGACTGATTAATAAACATCTTTTCTTATAACTGACTTAGATTTTCCTATTACTCTTTTCGTTATCTTGTTTCATTTTTTTGTAGGCATATCAAATTCACACACTACCATCACAGCAACCAAAAAAAATTATTATTTCAAAAAATTCTTTTTTTTAATTTTAACATCTTAAATGAGACTGAACTTACAATAGGAGCAGGTACCATAAGTTGGGGATACTAATTAAAATACATTAGCCTGAATTAGTTAATTCAGGCATAATACTACAGAGAACTACATCTGTAGCCTTTATGCATTTGATACATGTAAACATAATTTTACAAATAATTTAAATATATGATTCATTAATATATATAATTAATATAACTTGTTCCTATAAAACACTTGTATATAAAACTGTCTTTATAATATATCAAATTGTAAAGCAATTATTAAAACTTAGGAAAAGGCTTGGTTTTCTAATTGAATTTATCTTCTTTCCCTTTTATTAGGTATTGTACTGTCTATACACAAGACAACTTACACCCTCAACACACAGACACACACACACACACACACACACACACACACACACACACACCCTCCAGCTTCAATTCAGTCTTTAGCACTGTGAAAGAAAAGAAACCTCCAAGCAACATCTCCCTAGGGTGATGCAAAAGCAATTCTTAATCCTAATTCAGGAAAAGATTTAACTACTTTATGTACAACATATCCTCCTTTGCTTTCCCCAAAGTCATGGCACCTGAAGTGATGGGTAAGTCCCTAAGGATTACACTTTTGCTCTCAAGAGAATATGTCATGAAGTGTATACCATTCTGCAACTTAGAAATCTTGGCAGTGAACAGAATATGGAGGAAATCACCCTAGCAGAATGTTTTAAGCATTTCCTTTTTTTCCTGGACCCACAGAAAACTTTGTCCCATGCTTGGCAATTTGAGTCTAAGCAAGATCAGCAACTCTGAAAAAAGTATCAGTTCTACTCTCTGTTTCTATATGGCCAAACAGAAGAACTGTTAGTAGCACATGGTAAATGGACAACTTAACAATCAACCCAATTGGCAATCTGGTCAGCTGGCCCAAGACTCTAGCTAGAACCAATAGGCAGCTCAAAGGAAAATACATAAAATAAATCTATTACGTCTTACTTTAGTGTCATGGGTGTATTTCAATAGATAAAGAAGTGCAGTAGTACTTGTTTCTTAATGATAGAGAAACACGATTAAGTGTTGTGTTGGCTTCTGCTCACAAATAGGATCCTGCATAGTTGAGAAGACCCCCTACTTTCCTTCTCGAAATGATATAATAAAAGAATAAAAATGTTTGCTGGATAGGTATTTTAAAAGGATTTTAAACTTGAAGTAAAAACAAACACACACTTGGCATATGTTTTTGCTCCAAATTTCTCATTTATGGTAAAAAGAAACTTACAGCACATCTTTGTATGTCTGTCTTTTATAGTCAGGTGTAATCACTCTTGCTGTTTACCTCCCAAGATAATGGAAACTAATAGCATTGTGCTAGAATAATTTTGAACTCTCATAAGAAAGCTGCTGACTATGGTTAAGTATTATTATTAATCACTATGCTCAGGATCAATATAGCTATGCATTAAATTTAGCTTAGTCTGAATTATGCCTGAAGATATATTTAAACAATTATGTGATGTGTTTACATAGCTGTGTGGACCATACAACCCAAAACTTACAGCTCAATCCCAGTGTTAAATATGATATTAAAAAAATTTTTTATACATTCATTTATTTTTGAGAGAGAGAGAGAGAGAGAGAGAGAGAGAGAGAGAGTGTGAGCAGGGGAGGGGAAGAGATAGAAGAAGACACAGAATCTGAAGCAGGCTCCAGGCTCTGAGCAGTCAGCACAGAGCCTGATGTAGGGCTCGAACCCCCAAACCATGAGATCATGACCTGAGCCGAAGTCGGATGCTTAACTGACTGAGTCACTCAGGCGCCCCTTAAATATGACATTTCATTGTCAGCACATGCATCCTGGTTTTATTTTGAAAAATTTAGTCACTTTGTATAGCCGTCACATTCCATAATTAACAATATTTATCTGCTGTACTCTAATGAAAATTTCCTCTTGCTGCTTTACTAAATGCAATGCCATATAGAAATAATATGGAAGTGCCATATTATTTACAAAGTTCATGAGCATATATTTTTTCTTTTATCTAATTAGTCTAAAAGTTAGTGTAAACAATGAAAGATAAAACAAAGTGCCATCTTTTCTTCTTCTGTAGAATCATCAATTTGTTAAATTACACATTTATACACAGATTATACACACATTTATACACATTAAATTACACATGTATACACAGAATTAATGAATGCTCAGTCTAAAACTATGGGCAAAGAAATTTTCCCACAACTGATACAAGAAATACCTTCACACAGGATATGTTAACACAGTACATACAAACATGTAGCTATGTATGATTGTCGTAGACCCTGGGTCTGGAGTTCTCTCTTGTCCATCAGTAGAGTGGACACAGGATTAAAATGTGAGACAGGTTAATGTCCGGGAGGAGACAAGAGCCCCAAGTAAGGGTCCTTGCTCCTTTTGTATTAGGATCAGAAGTCCTACAAGCATGATGGATGTGCACAAAGAGACAATGAAGCCATGAACATTAACTCATAAGCAAGAGGGAAAGGGTGTTTTGAAGATATGTGGTCTTAGGGGTTTGAGTCAATACAAAACAAAGTCCTGGTGGGGCAGACTGTTGTTTAAGGCAGGCATGAGCTGCCTTGTCTGTTTATCTTAGCTAGCCTAGGGGATAAAACAGAACATGCTACCCCAGGGTCAACAATGCACCTTTCTTTTGCTAATTTGGACAACTTCACCCTGCTGCAATCTATAGCCCTGTTTACCTATTTACCTATTCTAGTCCTTCTTTCCTGTGAAAGGACTTTCTGCTATTGTACTAAGTTGG
The DNA here is from genome assembly GCF_018350195.1 of Panthera tigris. Classification (NCBI taxonomy): domain Eukaryota; kingdom Metazoa; phylum Chordata; class Mammalia; order Carnivora; family Felidae; genus Panthera; species Panthera tigris. Next base: position 86,432,731 of record NC_056666.1, read on the forward strand.
GGGCATTTCAGCCCTGAATACCTAATCTTGTTTACTTCATTTTGGATGCTTTTATCCTGAGGCTTTTCTATTCCTATATGCCTTGTTAACCCATGAGTGCAAGTTCAGGGAATTCCTTAGCTTATTCCCCACAGTGACAAATTAAGTTTGTAATATTTCTAATAGTTTACAAAGTACAGGCATACTTTGGAGATATTGAGGGTCCAGTTCCAGACTACCACAATAAAGCAAACATCACAATAAAGTGAGTCAAATGAATATTTTTGGTTTCCTAGTTCATATAAAAGTCATGTTTATACTATACTGTGGCTTATTAAGGATGTATTAGCATTATGTCTAAAAAACAATTTACATACCCTAATTTAAAAATATTACTACACAATGGTAACCATTATCTGAGCCTCCAGAGAGTCATAATCATTTTGCTGCAGTACTCTGATGAACATTTCCTCTTGCTGCTTTACTAAATGTAATGCAACATGGAAATAAGATGAAAGTGCCATATTATTTCCAAAATTCGTGAGCATATATTTTTCCTTTTATTTAATTAGTCTAAAAGTTAGTGTAAAAAATAAAAGATAAGGGTCCTGCCTTAGTGTTGATGGCTGCTGACTGACTGGAGTGCTGGTTGCTGAAGGCTGGGGTGGCTGTGGCAATTTCTTAAAATAAGACAACAACAAAGTTTGCAACATTGACTGATTTTCCTTTCATAATCATTTTCTCTGTAGCACGTGATGATGTTTGATAGCATTTTATCTACAGCAGAATTTTCAAAGTTGGAATTATTGTTCTCAAATCGTGCTGCTTTTTTATCCACTAAGTTGGTGTAATATTCCAAGTCTCTTGTTTTCATGAGCCGTTTTCACATCTCCACCAGGAGTAGATTCCATCTTAGGAAACTACTTCCTTTGTTCATCCCTAAGCAGCCTCTGCTCATTTATGAAAGTTTTATCGTGAGGTTGTAACAACTCAGTCCCATCTTCAGGCTCCACTTCTCTGTCTAGTTCTCCTGCTGTTTCCACCACATTTGCAATGACTTCCTACACTGAGGACTTGAACCCCTCAAAGTCGTTCATGAGGGTTAGATTCCACTTCTTCCAAACTCTTATTAATGTTGATATTTTTACCTCTTCCCATGAATCACGAATGTTCTTAATGGCATCTAGAATGATAAATCCTTTCCGGAAGGTTTTCAATTTACTTTGTCAAGGTCCATCAGAGGAATCACTATCTATGGCAGCTATTGCTTTATGAAATATATTTCTTAAATAGTAAGACTTGAAAGTCAAAATTACCCCTTGATCCTGAGGCTGGAGAAATAATGTTGTGTTAACAGGCATGAAAACAACATTAATGTCATCATTGTACATCTACATCAGAGCTCATGAGTGATCAGGTATGTTTCAGGGAGTAGTAATATTTAGAAAGGTATCTTTTTTCTTCTTTCCTCCTGAGTAGTAGGTCTCAACAGTAGACTTAAAATATTCGGTAAACCGTGTTGTAACCAGATGTGCTGTCATCTAGGCTTTGTTGTTCCATTATACAGCACAAGCAAAGTGATTTTAGCATAATTCTTAAGGGCCCTAGGATTTTGAGAATGGTAAATGAGCATTGGCTTCAACTTAAGTCACCAGCTACATTAGCCCCTAAAAAGAGAGTCAGCCTGTCCTTTGAAGCTTTGAAGCCAAGCATTGACTTCTCCTTTCTAGCTATGAAAGTCCTATATAGCATCTTCTTCCAATAGGCAATTTTGTCTACATTGAAAATCTGATCTTTGGTGTATCCACTTTCATTAATTAGCTTAGCTTGATCTCCTGAATAACTTCTTGTAGCTACTACATCAGCACTTGTAATATGCCCAAATTCGAAAGACCCCCAAGAACAAACCACCAGAGTCCAGAGTCAAAGCCAAGCGGCAAGGGTCGTTTATTGCAGGTTCGAACCCGGACCTCCGTGCACTCGTTACCGGTGACGCTAAGAGGCCCCGAGCGAGGTTTTTACAGCCTTTTTATAGACAGGCACAAACAAGTTATGGGGAAGTTAGGGATCTTCCACGGTTACAGAGCTGTTATTGGTTGATATTTAAATTTGAACACTCAGCAAAACCTGATTGGTTCCCGCCTTTAGGTCAAACCACAACCGGGCATGCCCTGGCTGGTTCCGGGAAGCGGGGGGGGGGGGGGGGGGGGGGGGGGGGGGGGGGGGGGGGGGGGGGGGGGGGGGTCTTTGCGGTTGTGGGTACACCTGGTAACTTTTCTCTTAGTCTCTCACTTGCTGCTTTACCTTACACTTTTATATTATGGATATGACTTATTTCCTTGAACCTCATGAACCATCCTTGGCTAGCTTCAAACATTTTTTCTGTAGTTTCCCCACCTCTCTCAGCCTTCAAAGAATTGAGGAGAGTTAGGGTCTCAGTCTGGATTCGGCTTTAGCTTAAGGGAATGTTGTGGCTGGGGTTTGACCTATATAGACTATTCAAACTTTCTCCATACCAACAATAAGGCTGTTTTGCTTTCTTATTCATCATTTGTGTGTTTACTGGAGTAGCGTTTTATATCCTTTAAGAACTTTTCCTTTTGCATTCACAATTTGGCTGTTTCGTGCAAGAGGCCTAGCTTTCAGCCTGTTTTGGCTTCTTACATGCTTTCCTCACCAACCTTAATCATTTCTAGCTTTTGATTTAAAATGAGAGATGTGCAACTCTGCCTTTCACTTGAATGCTTAGGGACCATTGTAGAGTTATCATTTGGCCTAATTTCAATATTGTTGTATTTCATGGGGAGGAGGGGCTTGAGGAAAGAGAGAGACATGGGGGAATAGCCAGTGGGTAGAACAGTCAGCACACACAAAATATTGATAGATGAAGTTCACCATTTTATATCCATACAGCTCGTGGTGCCCCAAAACAGTTAAAATAGTAACATCAAAGATTACTGATCACAGACCACTATAAAATATAATAATGAAAAAGTTTGAAATATTTCCAGAATTATCAAAATGTGGCACAGAGATACAATGTGGGAAAATGCTGTTAGAAAAAAAAACAATGGCACCAGTAGACTTAATCAACAAAGGGTTGTCATCAACCTTCAATTTGTAAAAAAAAAAAAAAAAAAAAGCAATATCTGCAAAAATAAATAAATTTAAAAATAAATTTTACCTCACAGTAAAATGAGGTGTGCCTATGATTTTTATCCTTTTTTACGTCTTATTAGGACCAATTCTGTAAGATTCCCACTTCTTAAAAACTGAGAACAATCTGAGGGTTGATGGCGGGTGGGAGGGAGGGGAGAGTGGGTGATGGGTATTGAGGAGGGCACCTGTTGGAATGAGCACTGGGTGTTGTATGGAAACCAATTTGACAATAAATTTCATATTTAAAAAATAAAAATATAAATAAATTAAATAAATGAATAAATAAATAAAAGATTCCCACATAAAAGAGGCAAAGGTATTAAAACAAGACTGTAAATGATGGGGTCTTGTCGAGTCAGCCATGTCTGCTGGATCTTTGGAGAGAGATTAGAATGCAGTTAGTCGGGCAAACAACTCCCAGGAAATAATTTCCCTAAGCTGCTGCTTAATGCTTTTATCATTCCAAGTAGTAGACAGGTAGATAAAGTCAAGATGCTCAGAGTTGGCCCAAATAAAACTGGGTGGATATTGAAAAAATAGATGATTCTGAAAATAATTTAACGGGAAGACTTTTTATGTATATTCATGTATATTCAAGACTATTTATGTATATTCATGCCTTGTCTGGTTGCTAGGAGGAGGCTGACTCATATGAACAAGAAAGAGCAGGCCAAAACAAATAAGTAAACATGCACAGAAATTTGCCAACATTCCACCCATCAAGAGGGTCTATGCTCCTTCCCCTTGAATTTAGGTAGAGTTGTGACTGCCACAGCCATAGCCGTGATGGGCCTAACTCCAAATGATTTCTGAGGATAATTCAGGTAAAACTATACAATTTGGCATTGTTTCATTGGAACACTTGGTTTTGGAGACCTGGGCTCCAAGTTTGACTACCTTAAAGTCTTGGTACCATGAAGAAGCCCAAAAAGCAAGAAAATCATCCAGAAATCTCCATATGATTCCAACTGCCCCTTCCCCCAGGCATTGAGGTTACTCACAGCTATCTGGGTCTTTACAACTATGACCCAGATTTTATAGAGACAGACCATACTCACTGTACCCTTTCCAAACTTCTGATTCATAGAACCCATGAGCATAAGAAAATAGTGATTGTTTTGTGCCCTTAAGCTTTGGGGTAGTTTGTTACACAATGATATATAACAGATACAAAGAATAACTTTGACATATGTCAGAACAGAATTTTATTCCTGACTTAGTGGGAGTAAGAAACAAGTAAGAGTCAGAGAGAGAGAGAAGGAGGAGGGAGAGGGAGACCCAGTTTGCTCCCTAATGGATACAAAGTAGCTAAGAGAGGCAGTCAGAAGTACCAAGATAAAGTTTCATTGTTTTTATAGCTTTTTCCCTCCAGAAAATGTAAGGGATCTAAATTTCCCCATCACACTCAGTACAAGGGCCAGAATGATCCATTGTCTCTTCTGCTTCAGTAACAGAGAAACAGAAGAACCTTACTTATCCCTTAAAGATGCAGGGGTATAATGTGAATTTTTATGTGAAACCTGAAAAAGAGAGCCCATCTCCTCTCCCCAAAAAAACTCATTGACAAGAGGTTTTTTTGTGGGAGCTTTGGACAGAATAACTTAGGAAGAATGAACAGCGGAGTTGAAGTGGAACTTGAAAAAGGATGTATGGACCAGACTGCCCACCTGCTCTAGGACCACCCACCCACCTGTTTTGTGATGTGCAACTAGAAGAATAGGCAATTTAATTAACGTTTTTAGCAGCTTGTCAAGTGTTCCTGGAACTTTGACTATTCATTGCATTCATGAGCATTCTAGGATCTGGTGAAACAAGCTGGGAAAAGGCTCTTAGAGATAGAAGCAAGGAAGTAATTTTTAAAAAATGCAGTTTGGATCTTGGAAGGACAGCACAGTGGTAGAAAATGCAGAGAAACATGGACAATGAGGGGAAAGAGAAAAAGTAGAGAGACTCTTAAATACTCACCTGAGGTGGATGCCATATGCACAAACAGATGAGTCCAAGAAATTTTGCACCATGCTCTAGATTCATCTACTTATGATCCCTTCTCATCATGGTTATGACAACATTAGGGGATATATTTTGGAAGATTATTCTAGTACACTGTTGAATAACTCAGTTTTAAAATCTACCAACGTTGTTGAGCTGTAACAGAATAGTAACATGAGAAAGTTAACATGGGTGGGGATCTCACAAGGAAACAGTCACCATTACTGGCAGTAAGGGTAGCATCCCTGCTTCAATTTAGGACTCAAGCAAAGAGGAGCAGGAGTGACTGAGAGAAGGTGAGCAAAGCCTAGACTCAGAAGTTACACCGCTTCAGTGCTTCTAGCCATCAGGAAACAAGAATAAAACACCTGAGGGGTGCCTGGGTAACTTGGTCGGTTAAGCGTTCAACTTTGGCTCAGGTTGTGATCGCATGGCCCATGAGCTCAAGCCCCACCTCAGGCTCTGTGATGACAATTCGGAGCCAGCTTCAGATTGTGTGTCTCTGGCTCTCTCTGCCCCTCCCTGCTCACCTTCTCTTTCTCTCAAAAATAAATAAACATTAAAAAAAAAAAAAAAAAAAAAAAAACAACACCTGCAATGAACTGAACTGGGTCATCCAGATAACAAACAGGACACCTTGAGTTTTTAAAAAAAATTAGTATAGGAATGGAAACTAATTTTAGCTGCTATGCAGTTGTACAATCAGCAAAGAGAGGCTCCACTTCTCCAGTTAATTTTGGGGAGTTGAAACACAGTAAAATCTAAGAAGGAATCACCTAAAAGCCTAATCCAGAAGACTGAGTGCTATCAATTCTCAGAGAAAGCCACTTTTAAAATTTTTGTTGCCTGCACTTCTTTCTCACCAGGAGTTTATAGTTCTTCTAGGAATCTCCTCTGTTTATTTGTAATGATAAAAATCAGTCTTTAAATTTTATCTGACCAGGTTCCTGCTACAAATAATGGAAAGAAGGCAAAACTTTTATAATTTGTTAATAAATTTCAACACAAAAAAAATCATGTCTCGACAATGACAAGACCTAATGTAGTTCAAAATTATTTTATAACTAGGCTGGAATGTCTGGGAAGAAGACAGAAAAAAAATACATTGTTTATTTGCATTTTAATAGAGTAAGAATCCCATTTTGAAAACTGCCTCAGTTCCATTTTGAACTGAGCCATGTTCAAGTCCACCCATTTCAGCGTTTTTAAACACCTCTGTTTCCTATTAAACCACTACACATATTTAATTTCCTCAACTGAAACTCCACTGAGGTAACAACATACAGAGAAAAGCATGAGCATTTTGTTCAGTCCACTGACAGACATAATAGTATTTGTGTGGTATGTTCCTTCTCGGTGCCCAGAAAAGCACTGAATCTGACAAAATAGATTCTTACTCTCCTAAATGAACAGACTGCACTACACTGGCTCAAGATGACTGCATAATATTGGTGCCTTTTAAAGGAAAATTTCGTTTGCATGTGCTTCCTTTCCCCTTGGCTCTAAACCAAACACATTATATTAGCTCAAATATTTTATTTTGTCCAGCAACATGGTAAATCATATTGAACATCAAAAGAATCTCTGTTGTGAGATAGTTTATTACCAAATATTTGTAACTGGTAATGTGAAAGGATTGTGGTAGTCGTTCACAAAGGAAAGAAACTAGAAAAGTGGAAACGTTGAACGACTGTTTATGTAATGGGGTTTATAACTTCTAATCTTAAATTAGCATCACTTATTCCTCTGTTGGGAAACTAACTTTAACTAAAGTTGATTGGAAATAAATGTGTTACCTAGAGAAAGTATCCTACCCATCAACAAAACTGATCCTAGGATATTTTGATCCCTGCCAATCTAAGACTCATAAATCTTGAAAGAAACATTGCCAATTCTTAATTTTCTCAAAATTAATCTCACTTCTCCTCCATCCCTCCTGTTCTAGTGGAGAAATTATCCCTAGTCTTTTTCATGGCTAATGTTTCTGTCTCTATTCTTGCTTTCATCTATTACTGCTTTTTTTTTTTTTTTCCAGAGAAATCCTTCTCTAGTGGCAGACTCAATAAGAATTGAAAGAGATAGATTTTGGGGAATCAACAGACCTTGATAAACCTACTGCTTCCTAGTTCCCAGAGGCGTGACCTTAGGAAAATTACTCACCTTGCCCTTGTAGGCAAAGAGTTTGCAAAATCCTTTTCCCTATGTCATGAAATGTTAGCTATGTGTTGACTTCAGTCAAATGAATTTGCGGGGTAAATTGCATCTGGACAGGGAGGATCTGTAAACATACTATGAATATCTTATACAGAAGCCATAGATAGGGACTTCCCTAACTGTAAAGACTCTTGCAACAAGCATCTTCCTTGCAAGGTTGTGTAGTTGTTCAAAAGCTGTTGGCTTCTGTAAGCATGAAGCTTGTAAGTCAGACCCGTTTTGCATCCTCCTGATGAATCTTATCTCCTAGTACCTGAGCTGTCTGCTGAACTGCTATGTGGTGTCACATACAACAAAAATGTACGATGCTTCTCTGCTGGCATTCTGTGTGCCTGTCTTATATATCCTTCTGAGTATTTGATGTCAAATATGGCCTGTGATAGTCTTATAAATCTAAATGTTTAATTGCGCCCTAAGAAGACCAGTCCCCTCAATGAGCAGTATAGAAGGATAATAAAATCTGCCTTCTAATGATACTATAAGAATTAAACCAGACTGTACATAAATACATGCACATAGAATGATTCAAATATACCTTTGTATGTTTCCACACATATATAGTAAGAGAAAGTTCATTGCATTGGAATTTTATCACAATTGTAACTTAAAATGGTTTTTGTATCTGATTCATGATGTCAGTCTTCACCTAGTAAATTACAAATTTGATGAGGGCAGGGGTCACTGCTTTCATGTTAATGTTCCCAGCTCCTATCAACAATTCTGTGCTGCCTCATAATAGGTATTCAGTTCGTATCCGTTCTTCCCTATTACTAGCTCTCACTAGAGACATCCCAAACTGAGATTGGTGGGAAGCCGATTCCTTATAATTTTGACACGTTATTCTACATGGAGAAAAAAAAGACTCCTTGGCCAGATAAATTTGGGAAACACAAGACTAGATGATGCTAAACACATTTTCTTTTTATTATAGTACTTCTTGCAACTCTCCAAAATGGAGTGAAATGGGAGAAAGAGACGTATACTTACTGGTCGTGCAGTTTCATACCTCTCTCTTTTTTAAGGCCAGCTTTTGAGATGGGTTTTCTAGGGAAATATTTCCAAAAATCTAAAGATAGGTCCTCTTGGAGCAATAAGTATCCCTGGATATGAACAGAGGCAACTAATTCTCTCACATACAAGTGAGGGGAATGAGAACAGAAAAATTTCGTACATTTGCAAAGATCCCACAGCAAATAATATTTCCCTATAGACTTGACCCCCTTGTTGATGAAAATTGCTCATACAATTGCCACAGCTTGACTGTATTATCCTCCCCCACCCCACACACACGAATCACTTCAGATGATAACAAAGTAAGATGAATTAAAAACTGAGCATATGTCCAAGAACCAGAAGGATCCTCAGGTGCTAGGTCTGTGGGAGTGATCCTGCCTAGTCCTCACACATGTAAGTAACTATTGGAATGTTTGCTCTCTAGAAGGGCAAGATATAGTTTGGCATTGTGTCTGTTGTCCCAGTCTCCCTGGATCCTTGACCCTCATCTCAATGATAATAAACCTGTGGCTCCCTTAGTGTTTCTAAAGCTTTCTCACAGTTGCAGATCTTGCAAGAGATTCATACCCACTTCTCTCTAGCACTTGTTTCTTGGTTTGCCTGCCCAGCTCAATCATAGATTACTCATTGCTGTACCCCAGCATTTAGCACTTAAACTGTACTTCCCAAATATTTTAAAAATGAATAGATGAGTCAATGTGATGAGAATTTAAAAAGTCAGAGCTGATATGAGCTAGGGACCCTGAAAAATCCAGAACCTAGGAGCTCTGAACATCAAGAATTTTAGAGACAGTGGAGACAGCAATTTTTTTTGTCCAGGTTAACAACTGATCTTTCTGTTTATGCAAATAGAATGTTTTTTTTGGGGGGGGGGTGGATTTAATTAAATTCTATCATTAACTAATATAGCCATAAAAGCATTTACTGAAAATGTAGGACCTTTTGACAATTCCTGCTAGATATCACTGGGCTCAATTCAATAAAGACTGTGTGGAGGCTTTAGCATCCAGGCTGTCATTAGTGTAATGTAAATAAAAAATCTGTAAGAATTGTTTTAAAGAACTCTCAATCTAAATCTTCTCTTTTTACTAAAGATGGAGCAGTTTTGTTCTTTGTTATTATAAAAGAAGCTGTAAAATATCTAAGTCTCAGAAGTCTTTAAGAAAAGAGAATTGAGCAAAGGAACTATTTTACTGATGAAGAGATCCTGGGGGGGAAAAGAGGTGATTTCATAAATAGATCCTAAAAATCATGAAGATTATTAATGCACTACATGATGTATTATGCCATCAAATTTTACTCACAAAAAAATAAAAGAAAAAATGGCCTTCTGTGAAGCATTTAGGAGAACTTTGCCTTATATTTGTACGAGGGCAGAAGGAGAGGTCTAAGGATCATGAGGATGAGTTTCAAGAAAAAAACTCCTATTTTTAGTTAGGCAAAGGAAATCAGAAATGTGGTGTGAAACAATACACAATACCAAATTTATCTGAATAAAAAGGAATCTCTCTACAGGCAGTGAATCTCAGTCATCATCTTACAAACAAACTCCCCCATTCTAAAAGACCTTACGTATTCAAGCTCTTGAATTTATAAAGAATATGTTGGTTACAAAGAAACCCCAACTCAGAATAGTTTAAACAAAACAGGGCATTTAATTGGATAGAAACTCTAGTACTTCATGAGAGAGTTGACCAACAAAACCAAATGAATAAGTGATCTTTTTTGGTGAGGGCAGTAAAAGTAGGCTGGAACTCAGAAACCACAGGAGCAAGAGTTCCATCACCCGCAGAACTATCCCCGGGCCTCAGCTCTGCTTTGCTCTGCCTACCAGTATCATCATCCTCCCTCATTACAAACTTACAAACTTACAAACTGTTCACATGGAAAAAAAAAACCTCAAGGTTTATTTTTGAGGGGTTTCGGCATTGAGAGATTCAAGGGACTTTTTTTCCTAGGTTTCTAGGGTGTGGCTCAGCTTGGATCAGATGCCTCAAATTTAGTTAACTGTAATCAAGGGAGAAAGTTCATGTAAGAACTTAACCGTTTCCTTATTGCCCATATGGATGAAATGAGAACAGCTAGTTCCAGAAGGAGCGCTATTCCTAGAGGAGTTATCACCAGACAAATCACACTACAGTAGGTAGAATAATCGTCCCCCAATGAGATCTACAACTTAATCACCCTACTTCCCAGAACCTGTGAATATGCTACTTGTATGGTAAAAGCGTCTTTCAAGGAGGAGATTGTACTGTATTACCTAGGCACACCCAATATAATCACAGGGCCCTTAGAAAGGAGGCAGGAGGGTCAGAATCACAGAAAGATATGAGACTGTATGCTGCTCGCTTTGAAGATGAAGGGAACATAAGCTAAGAAATACAGTCTGCCTCCAGAAGGTAGAAAGGCAAGGAAACACTGTCTCTGAATCTCCAGAAGGAACACAGACATCCTTACACCTTAATTTTAGACCTGTTTTGGACTCCTGACCTCCAGAACTGTAATAAAATAGATTTCTGTTGTTTTTAGCCACTAAGTTTGTGGTAATTTATAGCAGCAGTAAGAAACTAATAGCCTGTTTGTTTTAACTTTGCTTAATCTTTAAGCAGCAGACTTAGGCATGCTGTGTCCCAACACATTCACACTTTTCTGTTATCTTGAAAGAGTGACTTAAAACTTAACCATCTGTTATTTTAATTCACTTACATTTTAATTCATAACTTTCTGCAACATGACTCTAATATCAACCCTCTGAAACTGATCTCTAAAATGCCACCAAATGACATTTTAATGAAGAAATCATGTCTTCTCATTCCTTATATATGAAATACAGGCATATTAGTAGACTCCATTGACCAGCATTCATTCTTAGAAAAATCCACTCCACATCTTGAGGTTAGTGGTCTCTCTCTCTTTCTCCCAACCCCCTCTCTGAGGTATATCTGATAATTAGGGATAATTAGGTATACAATTCGGTGATTTGATATATCCATTGTGGAAAAAAATCATCACCCATATTCAAGCTAATTAACATATATAGGTTCATGGGCTCTTTTAATTCTCTTCTGTTCCTGATTTCTTTTGTTGTTCCTTCTATTGATTCACTAAATATAAACATCCCTTCCTCCACTGTATGATCTGTTCCTCCTTTATATAGTTTCTTCAAAGGACATTGGCTTTGCACACTCAGGCACCCAGGTGACTGTCTGTAACAATCAACAGCTATATAACGCTGTCAGATTGTTTAACAACATTTCTTTTCCCATATGACCGTAATACCTGCTTATACAGTTGTTGGATGATCAGAGACAACATATAGAAAATATCTGCCCTCGGTATATTTTTAATCAGTTGTCACATTATTTACTTCAGTTATTTCTCCCTTCTGCCTTTTATGTTTGTCTTTCTGTAACCCTGCTCCTCCCTATTTAATTCTCAAACCACCTACTTTGACATCTCCATAAGGATGCCCTTGTGACCACTATCTAAAGCCCTTCTCACTTCTCCCCTCTTATAGACCACAGCTGCATCTCTTCTGAGCTTTTTATAATCCTAATAGAATTGCAAAGTCTTTCACCCTGACTGGAAGGTTAACAATTGCCTTCCAACTAGCTGTTTCTCAAAAACAGTTGATCATGAAATATCTCAATTGAATTCTACATAGCATTCACATGGCTATTTCCAAGCATTTCTATTTTCATTAAGCCTGGTTTCTAACCCTACCATCTTGGCTTTTTTTTTTAATGATACTACTTTATAATTTGATGGGAAAAAAAGGTTCATTATGAGCTACCTCATCTTGCTGCCTCTTCACCTCAAATTTTCTCAATATTTCAGTCACCATCTTACCCTTCTCTTTATATCAGAGAAAGAAGAATCACCCTTCCACTCTATCTACCTTTGAAAGGCAGAAAACCTCAGGGCAACTAAGAATAAATACCCCAGGTTTAAGAGTCAAAAAGACCTGGTTTCAGTTCCAGGCTCCTTTCACTTATTGGTTGTGTGATCTTTAACAACTTACCTTTGTCTTGTTTTACTCAACTGTAAAGTAGGAAAAATAACGACCTCAAAAGGCTGAGGTGATAATTCAAAAAGAAGAGCTTTGGAAGGGTGCCTTAACCCTCTTCTTGATCCCATTTGCTCTTGGTGATGTTCCCCTACTCTCTACCTTACCTGATCTCTGATCACTAGACATCTAAACACAGTCTCATCTTACGTTGAAATTGGGGTTTGACAGATAAGAGGATTAAGAATACATTTATCGTGATGATCACTGAGAAATATAGAAAATAGTTGAATCATTATATTGTACACCTAAACTTAATAAAATACTATATTATATTTTAATAAAAATAAATAGATACATAATTTTAAAAAGAAACTAGTGTTGGAGACTAAATGCCCTTCTTACAATCCAGATTGCCGAAAAAATGTTTAATCACAATGTAGGGGGTTACCAGATTCTGCAATTAATTATACAAGATACCCAGTTAAATTTGAATTTCATGCAAACAATGAATATTTTTCAGCATAGTTTTTTAGTGTAAGTGTGGGGCATGCGGTATGCGGACACGACCATACTAAAAAGTACTCCTTGTTTATCTGAAATTAAAACTTAATTAGGCATCCTATATTTTATCTGGTAGCCTTAACCACATACCATTTTAAAGATACATGGGATGATAAAAAAAAACCTCTGCTTTAATCATTTCAAGAGACTTAAAGGGAAAGAGTGTTGTGAAAGGTGAATGAGTTAAGGTGTACACAGTATGCAGAATAATGCAGTGCACATAGTAAATATTTGCTCACTGCTCGTTATTTACTATAGCTTTTGAAATTTTATAGGTGTTTCTATTAATATTGACAAAGATTCCGATTTTACAGATGATAACATTTAGTCTCAGGAAGAGTAAGTGACATGATCGAGGGCTTGCTGATAACGGTAGAAGCTCACCTCGTCTACCTGCCACGCAGATGCTTTTCATACTGTTCCATTCTGTTGTTTGAGATCACCTGTCATGAACTAGTGTTCATCTTGATTTGTGCGGCAACATGTGGTGTTACCACAAAGCACTAGTGTCTCAGTCAAAGCGACAATACGGTTTAAAAATATAAATCTGCTTTAATGACAAGAAAAAAGAAAAGAGAAGGGAGGAAAGAAGGGAGGGAGGGAGGAAATGCATTATACTGAAATGGATCTTCCTTTATCACTCTGGGTTTTGTGGTTTAATAAAGATAAACTCGTCACAGCTAATAAAGCATTAATACACTTCCTTCTGCTAAGTGACTCATGCAATGGAAAAGTTTCCTGTTTTCTTACTCCTCTCCTGCCAGTGGATAACACACTCTCTTATTAATAGTCATCTTCATTAAATTTTGTGAAAACAGTATTTAAAATTAACTCTTTGTGCTCAGTCCATGGTTGAGAGAATTCATCTCTGAGGAAACCAAATTGCTGTCTTCTTTCTCTACGGTGCAGCAGTATATGCCTGAGACCGCTTTCTCTGTCTTTAGCCATGAAGTATTAGCAACCTAACAGGGCCAAACCACTAATGTGTGCAGGCTCAGAATACTCTCAAGACATCTCATTTTAAAGACACACTGGAATATGTCTGTCTTGTACAATCCATAACCTCTGGCACAGTATTCAAAAACATTGCTAAAGACACAAAGCACAGAGGTCTAGTGATAAATAGCTGTGGAAGTAACTGGAAGAAATGGACATTAGACTTGAAACAAACATTTAAATGTATATTAAGGATTTACACCTATTTTATTTTGAATTGGCAATGTTAAACCTGCTAATCACCTAAATGGACACATGAGAAACCTAATTTTATAATTCAATTCTTAAAAAGTAGAGGGTCAGGGGTGCCTGGGTGGTTCAGTCAGTTAAGCATCCAATTTTGGCTCAGGTCATGATCTCACAGTTCGTGGGTTTGAGGCCCGCGTCGGGCTGTGTGCTGACAGCTCAGAGCCTGGAACCTACTGCAGATTCTGTGTCTCCCTCTCTCTCTCTGCCCCTCCCTGCTCATACTCTGTCTCTCTCTCTCTCAAAAATAAATAAATGTTAAAAAAATTTTTTTTAAGTAGAGAGTCAAAGTTTATTTGTTTTAAACTAAATGGCTATAGCTATTGATCACAGCCTAACAAACTCTCCCCGAAGACAGGTTGACTTGAACCCAGGTACAAAGTACTACGTACTTCATCTATGATGAAGAACACACACATTTGAATTTTTAATATTATCTATTAACTTATTTGAGAGCCAGTACTTACTTTTTCTATTGCATTTAAGTTGTCTACATACTATCTACATAGAAGATCAGTGACACTTCAGTGTCCGGACTTCTCTTTTGTGACATGTTTTTAGTAATTCCTGGACTGTAGGTGTTACTCCAATGTCATCAGTGAAAAATAAAGCTATTAAAGAAAAGTGCAACATTTTCACTAACCTATCTAAAAATAATTCACTTCTAAATAACCACTTCAATCACTTCTTCTGCAGGAACGTTTTTCTAAAACTTTTTAGTGCTCACAGTGGCCCACACATTTGGGCAAGTTTACCCACTTATACTTCATGGTCAGTTGCGAGAGGGAAAAGAATTAGGGGGGCAAATATACTTTAACTCAATCAGAATTCTAGGTGCAGTCTGCAGGAGACTTTTGTAATAACCAATTTGCTGTAGCCAAATCAGTCACAAGCACTATGGAGAGGACATTTTGCAAGATGGGTTCACAACAGGTGGGACAGCTTTTGATGAAGACCCATTAGGGTAACTAGTGCTGTCAGCATCCGAGGGACCTGACTGACTGAGTGAAGTATAGTATCTTCCCAGGCAAACGTATCATAATCAGAGGACTATTATATCCAAAATATCAGGCATTTCAACTTAAATCCCTGAATATAATTTGAGAGTCAAAGGACAGAATTAGATGACCCAAAATATCATAATTGATGAAGTATATATAATTAATAACAGTAAATAAAGATCCTCTCAATTTAGTGGTAAACCTTAAATTGCATAGAAAATGAAGTCTCTCTTTTTTTTTTTTTTTAAATAGTTAACAAAGGTGCTGTATAATCAGGTTTTATATGTGTAGTAATGATAAAATAATGGTTACAGGGGCTCCTGGGTGGCTGAGACGGTTAAGTGTCTGACTATTGATTTCAGTTCAGGTCATGATCTCACTGTTTGTGAGATCAAACCCTGCATTGGGCTCTGTACTGACAGTGTGGAGCCTGCTTGGGATTCTCTTTCTCTGCCCCTTCTGCACTTGTGCTCTCTGTCTCTCTCTCAAATTAAATAAATGAACCTTTAAAAAAATAATAATAAAAAATAAAATAGTGTTTCCAGTTTAAACAATTCTTAGGCTCCAAACTTAATTTCCTAGCTACAAATGGCAAGTTATGTTTTTTTTATTTAAATTATTTTATTAGAATACAAATCTATAATTAGTTATAAACCTAATATATGAATAACTATTTTAAATTCATAAAATCTTTAAAAATAATGAAATCATAAAACTAGTAATATCAAAGTTTGCATCATTAATAGGTTGTGTTATTTTACTAAAACTAAATAATTTCATTGTGCATATGACATATTGCTATGATGAAGCTTCTAAGCTTAAAATATGTACATCTACTTTTTTTTCCTCGTGGGAAAATATAAACAGCATAAAATTTACCATTGTAGCCAGTAGGTGTATAGTTCTGTGGCATTAATTGTGTTCACATTTTTGTACAACCATCACTCATCTGTCTCCAGAACTTTTTCAACTTTCCGAACTGAAACGCTGTGTCCATTAAACACCAGCTCCCCATTTCTGTGTCTCCAGCTCCCAGCCACCACCATGCTACTTTCTGACTGTATGACTTTTACTATCTAGGTTCCTCATATAAATAGAATCATATAATATTTGTCCTTCTGTGACTGGCAGCAAAATGTTCTCAGGGTTCATCTATGTTGTATCACATCTCATTTATCCATTTGTCTGTTGGTGGACACCTGAGTTGCTTCCAACTTTTGGCTGTTGTGAAAAATGCTTCTGTGAACACTGGTGTGCAAATGCCTGTTTATGTCCCAGCTTTCACTTCTTTTGGGTGTATACCCTCTTCTTTGGGGTGAAATTGCTGGATCATATGGCAAATCCATGTTGAATATTTTGAGTATCGCCATGCTGCCTTCCACGGCAGCTGCACCAGCAACCAAGTTATATTTTTGATCCCAGTCGTTTTTAGCAGTGCCCTGATCTTGGAACCCCTACTGCCTAATTTGGACTGACTACATTTGTTGCTAATAAAAATAATCTCAAAAATTATGCTGACAGTAGTGGTCCTCATATGTCCTTGATATTAATACATGACGATTTCTGCTTAAAACCCTGTTGGCATTCTGTTACTGTTACTTCTAACTCCTGCCTACTGAGGACTCTTTGCATTAGGATATAGGTGCAGTATAACAAAGGGAGAAAGACCCTTCTCTGTGTCCATTCAAGAAAATGGGTTTTCTTTTTTGTCTTCCTGCATTCATTTGCAAGACATTCAGTATTTCTCTTTCTCTAGTAACTAATCCTAGTGTGCTTCTTGTGCTGATTCCCAGTGCTGAGTTTTCCCTATATACAATCTCAGATTTTACCAGTCTTCTAAGGGCTGTTAGTGATGTCCCTGGTCACATGCCTGAGACAGGGGGAATTCTGTCCTTGTCCTGGGACCAGTAATCTCACAGATATTGTTGTCTTCTCCTGGGTTCTTCAAGTGGCCACAACTTCCTCTACCAGCAGTGCCTCATTTTTATCAAATCTTCCTGATCACTTGGATTCCTGCCAGGTACCAGTTTCTGAGCTTTCAGTCTTCAGTGTTTGAGGCGGAAGTAACTTCTGAGCACCATTGTGCTGAGAAAAGTATCACCCATCCAATTTATTCTGATCTTTTTTAACCCCCCCTTAAAACAATAGTAATTTGGGATATATTGAAAGAAAAAGTAAAAAATAAATATATTTGTTAGTTTTCCTTATAATAAGGATATGTCCTTAAATATAATGGAAGAAATCAAAGAAAATGTAACATTTAAAACATAAGTACATCAAGAATTGCTACATCATGAATGGAACTGAAGGATGTTATGCTAAGTGAAATAAACCAGACACAGAAAGACAATTACTGTATTGTCTCACCTATATGTGCAATCTAAAGTAATGAAACTCACAGAAGCAGAACGTAGAATGGGTAGTGGCCAGAGATTGGGGAGTAAGGGTAAATACAGAAGTGATGGTCAAAGAGTACACATTTCAGTTGTGCTAGACAAATAGTTCTAGATACCTACTGTACAGCATAATGCCTATAGCTAACTGTGTTATATATTAAATTTGCTAAAATATTAGATCTATGTGAAGTGTTCTTATGCCCCCCCCACACACACACAAACGAGTGAATGAATGAGTGAAAGAAAATGATAATAAAGGGGGAAGGTAGAATTTTGGGGGAGGTGACAGATATACTTATGACCTTGATAGTAATGATGGTTTCACAGGTCTATACTTATCCCTAAACTCATGGAATTGCATAGATAGAGTATGTACAGCTTTCTGTGTGTCGATCCTACCTCAAAAAAAATTTCTTAAAGAAACGATGGCGTGTGACTTAGAAACAAATGCTTCAAAATATTATCCGTAATTCAATGTTGAGGTGATTAGTGATTTGTTTTTCTAAATTTTTTTTTAATGTTTATTTATTTTTGAGACAGAGAGAGACAGAGCATGAACGGGGAAGGGTCAGAGAGAGGGAGACACAGAATCCGAAACAGGCTCCAGGCTCTGAGCTGTCAGCACAGAGCCCGACGCGGGGCTCGAACTCACGGACCGCGAGATCGTGACCTGAGCCGAAGTCGGCCGCTCAACCGACTGAGCCACCCAGGCGCCCCAATGATTTGTTTTTCATAGACATTTGTGTTTCCCTCCGCAAACAGTTATACATTATAGTCCATATTGGTAAAAGATAAATTGGTTAATTAAAATAGTTGACGATTTAAACAAAATACATACCACTTTCCACATAGTGGTGGAAAGACTGAGTGCATTGGGGGCAGATTGTCTTCGGCATGAATCTTGTGTTGCACCACAAATTAGCCATATGGGCTTGGTAAATGACACAAGCTTCGTGGACCTTACTTACCTCTTCTGAGTATCAGGTATAGTTTTACCTCAAAGGGTTGACATGAGGGCTATGAGTGAACATAAATGTGAAGCACCAAACCGTAGTATAGAGTAAGTGCTCAACACGTGAGAGCTAATATTACATCTTGTGAAGTTTTTAGTTTCTAATCGTTCTTTTCTCAGCCTCTCAAGAGAAAGAGACACTAGGTTGAGTACCCTGAAGCTTTGGCTTGCCTTATTCAACTTGGCAGGAAATCCGTTTAAACACCTTTAACACTTGAAAGTTTCCCAGCCCTACCTGTCTGCCTGCACTAATGATCCCCAGCCATTGGAAACCTGTTTTTTATTCTTCCTGGGAACCTCTGGCACCAACACAGTGACTGGTTATGTTTCTCACACTCTGTCTTTGACTCGCACCACTTTGTTTAGAGCACCGTAATAACATCTCAGAAAACAAACCTCCCTTCAGGCAGGTAAACTTTGTTATCCTGTGGCACATTCTTGCTAAGTCATTAAATGCTCTAGAGTAAATCCTCCTGCTCCACAGTTAAATAGGGAGTCACTCAGAGTTGTGGAATCAATTACATTCCTGTTCCCTGCTTCCCACTTACAGAAGAGGATTGACAAATGACACACAGAGGCCCGGTTAGTGAAATGAGTCACTTTTCCCGTAACTGCAACTTAATCAGCACGGTAGTCCCGGTGCTAATGAACATTAGTCCAACCAGATTTCAGCTGGAAGCTACCCAGAGAACTTCTCCAAGGCAGTCGTTTTCCAGATGAAAAAATTCAATTCCAAAGAGTGAATGAACCACTGGGACATTGTAGGCCCTGAACACAAGCTTGGTGAATGAGGGCACTTTTGTGTCAGAGCGTTAAATTCCTGTACAAAGAAATGATAGCTAATATGTTTTAAGAGCTTGCTATTGTTACGTACTGTTCTAAGTGCTTTATGTGTGTTAGCTCAGGCGAGCCTTGCCACACCACACTTTACAAATGAGAACACTAAGATATATAACACTTTGGTGACTTGACCAAGGCCACAAAGCTGATAAGTAGTGGAGGTGGCTTTGGTCCTGAAAAAGTCTGTCCCCAGATCACATACTCTCAATAAATAGACTATACTCTATCCCAGATTAGGGCTCCGGTCCTGCATTTCTATTTTAAAATTACTCTGCAGTTTCTCCATTTCTCTCCACCATTAATGTGAATCAGGTTCAACATCCATCCCTTCTCACCTCCTTCCCTGAAACATCTTCCTAACTAGTCGTCTTATCTCCAGTCTTTGCCCTTGACTGTTCTTCCCAGTACTATCAGACTGATCTTTATAAAAGACAATTTAACCATGTCGTTCTCTATGGTTAAAAACTTACAATGCCTTCTCTTTATCCTTAGTCTGTAATTCAGCTTTATCAATGGCTCATAGGACCCTTCAGAATCATTTTCTTCTTGAAACTCATACACTTGTCATTCTGACCTTCTCTCACTTCCTACAAAGCAAAACTGGCTTTGCCCTCTACTCCAGTCTACCTTTGCCCTTGCTGGCTAACTTCTGTTGATTCCAGGTTGCTGCTTAGACTTCCTTGGGTGGAAAAGCATCCACCTACCTCTCCTCGGTCTCCTTTTCCATTTGCCTTAGTAAGTTGTTAACCTCTTGGTACTTCAATTTCCTCAACTAAAATGAGGATGATAGGGGTGCCTGGGTGGCATACAACTTCAGCTCAGGTCATGACCTCATGGTTCGTGGGTTCGAGCCCCACCTCGGGCTCTGTGCTGACAGCTCGGAGCCTGGAGACTTCTAGAGATTCTGTGTCTCCCTCTCTCTCTGCCCCTCCCCTGATAATGCTCTGTCTCTCTCTCAAAAATGAATGAACATTAAAAAAATTAAAATGAGGATGATGATACTTACTTCATTGCATGAAATGAGAAGAGACATGTAAAATATGTGGTGCCTGGCTCTTAGTAAGGGCTTAACAAATGGCAATAAATATGTTTTCAACACATAGGACTGTGTGATACTTAATTAGGAAGGCAGTATAATTATATAGCATTATATTCATTATCAGCTAAAATGGTACCTCGTGTGTTTCAAATGAAATACAGCTTTGATTTTGAACAGCGCCAAGTGAAAGAAATGCTAGGAGAAAGGGTGAAGGAGAGAGCAAAGGGAAGAGGCGCAGGGTAGGGAGGAGGGAGGAAAGCCTGCAGGGTTCACCACCATCCTGTGCAAAGTCCCCAGGGCCTGGGGTGTTCAGCCCAGCTTCCTCAGGGAAGAAGGAACCTACTGGGGTGAAGTAAGAAGGTCATAGGGCATGTTATTCCAGTACGGAATATTCCGTATTACTCAGGACACTCCCATCTAAACTCTGGACAAAAAAAAAAAATTACCTCGTTGCTTGCCAAATCTCGCATTTTCTTAAAAAGAAACAAGACATTTATTCCATTACAAAAGATGAAAGACTTAAACTTCACAAAAGATGTCCAAGCTAACAATTTTAAACTCTTTTGCGCTGCAGTGCAACCCGTGTATCTGCAAGCTGTTTGGCGGTTGTTAGTCTTTCCATTTCCATTTCTGGAGGCAGGTAGAGAGCAGGCCAACTTTAGCTACACCAAAAGATGAAGCATGAGGCCCAGTCTTGGTGTCTGGGTCAGGGTAGGCAGGGTTGCAGATGGTGGGGACAACGGTCAACGCAAGAGACAAGTCAGAGTTCCTAAACCTAGCTCAGTTTGGTCATGGCCTTCAGGGGAGGAGAAAGTGGGAGCGAACTGAAATTGTGTGTAATGGTGTTTTTTGTCTTATTAGCCTTTGAGTTCACAAAGTTCTGCTTCATGTATTTTAAGGAGATGTGTAATTATTTAGCGTAGAATCTCTGTTCCCAGGGGAGTACTTAATTTTGCAGTTGTGTGCAGAGGAAACTGCCCTCCAAGACGCTAGCAACTTAATGACATGAACTACAACGATGCCTCTGTGCACTTACGGCTCAACTACTATTGGGTTCATGTTCACTCAGATCTCCCTTTGTCAGAAATTACTTTCTCATCCTCTCCTCCTTTTCTCACTCTGATTTTCTAATACCGAGCCTGTCACTATCAGAAGGGGCCGAGTTTTCAAATATGTTGTTAATTCAGCCTTCTGTGCCACTTGGCAACATTTTTCAAAGAAGGCCACCGTCTCCAGAATTAACCCTTCCCTGTCACCTGCCCAGGACTACACTGTCCATAACCTTATCAAGATCCAAATGAAGGAGCCACTGCATCTGCCTGAAATTCCAGGCTCTTTTATAGGCCCAGACTGCCTCCCTTCAGAAGAAATCATGAATAAAAGATGTAGTCCACTTAAAAAAGAGAGCTACACCACAGTGAGAGTTCTCCGGTGCAAGAAACCGGGAACTTTGTAGGCTTTCACTATATAGATATATAGATTCAGATATATAGATAATAGATAGATATAGATATGTATATTTGTGTACACATGTGTATATGTTAAAACATATACATAAAGTTATATAACAAAATAAATTACATCACAAACTATTTTCTCTCAGTCATGGCTGGCAAAATAGGGACAAAGTTCTTTTGGTAAAATAATTTGACTTATAAGTACTCCGTGACAGACATCATGCTAAGCGCTTCAGATGTATCCCCATTTATCCTCACTGTTGTGGTGGTGACAGTTGTTGACAGTCATTGGTATGCCTATTTTGCTATATAGAAATTGAGCTTCATAAAGTTGAACTAAATAGCCCAAGGTGATACAGCATGTCAGAACCCAAATTTAAGCCCTGCTCAACTTCCCTAGCCTTAAAGATCAGGTTGTAGACCCAAACCCCAATACAGATGATTCTCATCTCATCTCCAAGTGAATTAGCATCATTACAGAAACACCTGATTTAGGGCACATGCAAACAAAAGCAAAGGCAAGTAAAGGCCCCGGACCATACAGCTTAAACTCTAAAGAGAGCAAGGTTGTCAAGGTTGGACTCTCCAGCAAGTACTCCAAACTGTAAAGAATGCCAGTCCTTTTGAAAGCCACCATCATGATGCCAGGCTAAGAAGCATTTCCTTGGGAGGAAGATACTGTCACAATTATCAGAGGACCCCCGGTGCTTCCTACTCACTGAACAACCCCATGTCCTCAGCCTCCTACTTATTTTCTTCTTGTGAAAATGCCCTCTAGACCCAAAGAGAGTACCAGACAAAAATAACTTTTATTTCATTAGAAGATAGCTTCAGGCCAGAACAAGGATTCTTACAGCTTAATCTTGTTTTTATATCAAACATCTTATTTGAAAAATAATTTACAGCCATTGATTTCCCCAATTTCTAACTCCCAAAACACATTCCAAGTATTTGTCTCCTAGGAAGTTCTGTATTAGTAGATTGTAATTTCTGAATTATGATCTACCAGACATTTAAAATAATGTAAACAATAACTAAAATTACAACCTCCCAATTGTCCAAAGAGAACTTAATAAGCCTATTTTTCCTACATTTTATAACAGTGAGTGAAAGGAAATAAATATAAGGCTATCAACACAAGATAAAATCCTTCAGAGATGAAAATGAAAATAGGAAGTTAATTTCCCTGGAACATTAAGAAGTTCCATAGCATTTTTGCAGTATTTCTCAAACTTTAAAGTGCATATGAATCACTGTGGGACCTTGATAAATTTGAAATTCCATTTTAGTAGGTCTGGAGTAGGACTGAGAATCTGCATTTCTGACAAACTCTGGGTTGATACAGCTGCTGCTAATCCAGATACTATCCTTAGAAGAGCAGGAATGTGGTGATTAAGGAAGTGGCTCTTGAATTAAATAACTTGGGTTTCTATCTGGTCCTGAAACTGAACGACCACGTGATCTTGGGTGTGTTATTTAAACCCCTTCCTGCTCAAACCAGCTATAAAGCAGGGCTTTCTTGTATAAGACGATACATGTAAAACATTGATCACAGTGCTTGGCGCATAAAAGATAATTAGAAAAAGAAGCTGGAGGAGGACTAGAGAGATTCGTGAAGAATTAATACATTTTCTGTTACTGTGGCTGTTTAAGAGACACAGAAGGATGAGTCCTCAGCCTTTTCGAAACAGTGGAATAGTGTGTGACTATATGCATGTTTGTGTGTGTGTGGGGGGGGATGCATAGTCACTATTTCACAACTATTCCAATATTTATGCATGTATATTTAGTATTTCACAATTACATATAAATATATAGTTACAGGGTCACCTCACATCTTAGCGTTTCTCCAGAAAGAATGACAATGAATGGTACAAGGTTGAGAACCCCTCAGGTTCTGAAGAGCAGATACATTGGGGCGCCCAATGTCAGCTTCTTGGCCAAGCATGAAATCTCAGGGCTGGCTCAAAAGCTCGCAGTTTCAGACAAGTCCTGAGCTCACAAGACTGTGATCAACTGTACGAAGTTTCAACAGCCACTAGCAGCTGCTCTCCCAGCCAGAGGAACTCCTGCTCATCCAGTGATGATAGAAGATTTTCAAGAGGAGAAAAAGTTAACTAGTAGGAAGAGAAGCACTTTTCATATAAAGGAGGCAGAACATGAAAAGGCAAGTGACCAGATACAGCGTGGTGGGAAGAAATCATTGAAAACAGCTAGTGTTGTAGGAGAGCAAAGAACCAGAGGCTACTTGGTTTGAGATGAAGTTAGGTGCTGGGACAGGTGCCAGACCATGCCTGACCAGGAGGCCATACTAAAGAACTTTGTGTTGATCTGAAAAGCATAAATCAATTTTAAGCAAGCACTTGACATGATCAGATTTCAAAATCATTGTGACATAAGGTCTGGAATGAGGCCAGAGCTGATACCAGTTAGGAAAGCATTAAAGCAGCTGAAGACAATGGTGGAAGAATGAGAGGGGGCAGGGGTGCATTGGCACTGGAAATCATAAAAGGATTTTAGGTAAGGTACTATTGACCTTTAAGAAACATGTATTATAAATTGAAGATGGTGAGCCCAGTGTAAGACCAATTAAGAGGTGATGGTAAAAGTACAGGAAGAAAATATGAAGGTCTGTACTACACTTGGGGGATTACAGGGGAGATGATATATTTATGCAATACTTAGAAATCTGAATCTTTTTCTTTTTCTTTTCTTTTTTTTTTTTTTTTTTGAAGCCAAATTTTTAGGATTTAAGCCCCAGGATTCAGTGATGTCAATATGGGAAGGACACAGAAAAGGAGAAGGGGATTTGAAAGGCTAGGTTAGAGGCTCCTGACTTGCAATGTGACTTAGTTGAAATACTTAGTATACTTTACAATTCAACTGCCTAATGTACATCTTCCCTTAATCCTTCTACCTTCTTACTAATAAAATTTTGGAGTTATAATAGTTGTCAGAATGACAGCAGAAGTCAAAATAATACCACTGAAGTCTAATTGCCCAAATATTTTCATAAATGGAAATTATGTTCTGACCAAGAGGTTGATATACAGTGTTTTAAAAGCCAGACCTCAAATGTCACATTTAATGAACTGTAACTTGATGTGTGAGTACCCTTTATGAATAAAAACCATTTTGTCAAGAGACAGTGCTTGAGTCTGTAAACCAGATTGAACCTCAAGAGTGATGCTGGTTATCATAGGGTTTACCCATCTGAAACCTGAAACCGGAGAATCAAATCTTATGAACTGAAACACATTAGGAGTCAATAGGTCAGTGTAGTGTTGCACTATTTGTTGTAATGGCACTAAGCAATCACACGGATGGATTGGCAGAGCAACGTACATGTGAATCGTTATTGTAGAATCATCCTGAGTTCGTCTTCAGTTTGAACTATTTATAAAAAGAGCTAGAAGAGACCCCTGGCAATGCCCCTAAAGGAAATGCTGTGGCTTAAAAGGAGACCGTGCCAAGATGAGTGTCTATTTATCTTCATTGCAGAGAACTAGATGGCAGTGCCACCTGGGAAAGTTCGAGGGCCATAGCTCAACCTTGACGATGAAGAGATCAGTGCTGTAAGAGAAAGAACAGAACGCAGGCTTTGTAGCAAGACTAGATAAACCCAGTTTTAAAGTAAGGTGTTGCACTTCCCGGCTTTGTGATCTCGGAAGAGAGAGCTAAACCACATTTCCTCCTGTGAAATAATAGCGATTGGCTTGTACCACGCACAAGAACTAAAATGCTAATGTGCAGAAGCATGTGGAAAAGCGACAAGACATGTGCCCGTGAGATGTGTGCTCTTTTCCCTCATGTCTTTATTTGGTGGCCCGAGGCTTTAGTGTACATAAAAATCTTGTAGGGTGTGTTTGATACTGTGGGCTCCTGGTCTCCTGTTCCAACTCATAGGTTGGAAGTGTACTATGAAGTACACCCTCCAAGGCACCCCCAGTGACTGACGCAGTTGATACATGAACTGACTACATGTTGCCAGAGTTTTGTAGGAAAGCTGAGACAGTTATTCAAGGACACAAAGAGGCAATTCTGGAACCGAAGTTGTCAAACAACTCTAAGTTCTGACTCAAAATATACTGCAAAATAGGACTCAAAGTTTCCTGGAGTGGTCCAGGATCTCCACAGGAAAGGAAAGTGTTCATTACCTGGGGCCAAGTGTAGAATTTTTTCTCAGGGAGTCAAATGTCATTGACATTGGAGACCATAAAATGCAAAGTCACCTCAGATCTAACATAAACTCATAAGTGATTGTCCTATGACCGACAGTATTTTATTTAAACAAGCAAAGAAAGTGAATGAGTTTTCAGGAAAAAATAACCAAATTTTGAGTGGTAAGACATATTTTTTTCTATTCAAACCCATTATTTCCTATGGGTTTTTTGTTTGTTTTTCACTGTGCTTCCCTATCTCATAATTTCTGAAAAGCAAAGTCAGTTTCTTCATATTACCCTCCACTTAACATTTCCTTTCCTCAATTCTGTATATGGAGCTTTCACATTAAGAACAATGAGTCAGGGGTACCTGGGTGGCTCAGTCAGTTAAGCGTCCAGCTCTTGATTTCCACTCTAGTCGTGTTCTTACTGCATGTGAGTTCGAGACCCTAGTAGGGCTGTGTGCTGACAGTGCAGAGCCTGCTAGGGATTCTTGTTCCCTGACTCTCTTCCCCTCCCCGCATCACTCTCTCTCTGTGTCCCAAATAAATAAACTTAGGGTGGCGGCTAGGTGGCTTAGTCAGTTAAGCGTCTCATTTCATCTCAGGTCATGATCTCACAATTCATGGGTTCAAGCTCTGCATCAGGCTCTCTGCTGTCAATACAGAACCTGCTTTGGATTCTCTGTCCCCCTGTCTCTCTGCCCCTACCCCACTCATTCTCATTCTTGCTTCGCAAATAAAAATTTAAAAATAAATAAATAAATACACTTAAAAAAAAAAAAAAGAAGAAAGATGAGTCAGTCCCCTTCGTACAGGGTAAAGTGTTTTATATAGTGTTCAAACACAGCAGCAAGTACTATGACGTCCTGCCTGAATCCCCAAAACTGTTCATCTCACTGAGCAAGCTCCATTCATTCACCTCCATTCCAGCAGCATGAGTGAGTGAACCAAGCGTTTTCATTCCCAGGTATTTTCCCATCTATCTAATAGCCTTGCTTTTCCAGATGTGTGAATATATTAAATCACTCAGTGGGAGTGGTAGTAAATCACATCTTTGCACGCCCGGCTTCCACTGAAGCTGCTGACAAGATAACCTCATAAAAGGAGATCACTTGATATAATAATCTTGTTCCAGATATGGTTTGGGGGGAGCCAGAACCATAAAGGGCAGAAAAGGAAGAGGGGAAGAAGATGTGACCATGCAGCATGAAACAAAAATGAGAAGAAAAAAAAAAAAAGGAAAAGAAAGGGAACATTTTGGGTTACTTCTTTTAAAATAGTTTTGGTATATGAAAGAATGAGAAGAGATTTCCCTTAAATCACAGTCCTTTGGGGACCAAACTAAACTGGGCTTTGTAAATAAGAACTTAGGAGAAAGATAGTTTAAAAGTTGTTAATCATCACTTTCAAATTCAAGTGCACTTTCAAAAGCTCCAAAAAAAAAAAAAAAAAGAACACAACAAAAACCCCTCCAAACATCTTTTTATATCAGGTCTTTTTAGGGCCCCAGAGAGAAATCAAGGAACTGGTAATCAGCACTTTGAAGATTAAATTCTGAGTGTCCCCAGACAATCAGAAAATGGAACTTTCTTCTCTTTAAAGGTTTCTCTAGTATGTGACCTGACTGAGTGCAATCAGGTAAGGAACATGAAAGAAAAGACCTGATTCTGGGTTTAGACTAGATTTCCAGAGGTACAGGGGAGAGAGAGAACCCCAGAAAAGGGAAGAGGAAAAACAATCTCTCAAAGCTCTTAAGACAGTATATTTTACCGTATCTATGGTTTTTGTAGCTGTAAGATCTTGCCTCGAGCTAGAGAGACAAATGAATTAAGGAATGGTTTCAGAAAACTATCAGTGAAAGGACTCAGGAGGTCTCCTGTAAATTAGTTCTTACACAGTGCACTTTACCTGTGCTAAAATATATTTCTATACATCTTTTCCCTATCACATTTATTGCTTAAAATAAGGCTCACCTATCTTCTGGTTTCCATAGGAAAGCCTCTAATGTGCCTAAATTTTAGTCATTAGGAAACTCTTCTTACGCAAAAGAAACCTCTTGAAACTTTTTTTCATATATTTTTCTCTGAAATATTCCTGAAAGACTTTGAATGAAATATAATATTCATTCAGCAAAGTATTCACGGAGTAGCAACTGTTCCTGGCTCTGTGCTTTCATGGTTTGAAGCCGCTTCATGACAAAGATGTGTTGTGCAACCTCACAGATCAGCGCCTCCAGCTCTGGCCCCTAGTGCTGAGGCAGCCCGAGCCGCACAACGCTTCTTCCTACGTGCCTATGGCACACCCTCCTTGTTAAAAGGGATGGCTGCAGGGGGAATGAATGTGTTAGACTTTGTTCCCACAGATTACAGGCCTAAGCACCTCGTCCCCCTCCTAGGATTACTGGGCCATTTGACCCATTTTGTGGGTGTATTTCATCAGCACTAGCAAAGCGAATATTATGTTTATAAACTTGAGCTCTTACAAGCTCAGCTCTACAGGTTAAGCAGCAAGTACTCTGCTTCCTAGTTCATACTGATCTGGTGCACTGAATAGGGTAACAAAGCAACTCCTTAGATGCCCACCCCACCCTGTCCATCCTGTACCTAATAATTGGGCTTCTCCTGTCCCTGTGGCAAAGCCCCTTATGTAGTCCTAATTTTGGATTGTAACATTGAACATCCGCTACCCACAGTCTGTAACTCGCATCACTCTAGCCCAGCCTTGTCTCCTGCCCTTCCAGCACTACCACCAACAACATAAGCCTGCTGCTGAAGTCATGCCCTAACATGCAACGTTTTGTGAATGAGGCATGTGGTCCCCTGACTCTATGCCTTCAAAAGTTCTTTCTCTCCCTTTAGAAAACTCACTCAAAACTACTCAGGGATAGAATCTCCTGGAAGCTTTTCCAGGGCATCCCCAAGTCTTTCTCACCTCTCTGCTCCAAAGATCTGCCAGCACAGTTCTATAGTAATGTTTCACTGTTCCTTCGCTGGTTCCTTCGCTGGTCTGTCACCCTCAAGCAATTTGACTCATTGCTATGTTAACACGTTACCATTTTAGAAGCTCTTTCTACATCTGCTTTTATGCTAAGTACCCAGACCTCTGGGGTAGCATTTAATTCTTACAAATCAGAGATAGGAAGTGTTTTCTTTGTATTTTAAAAGGAAAAGCAGGGAAAAAAAATTTGCTTAAGGCCATATAACTAATAAATAGCGGAGCAGAGATTTGAACCTAAGTCTGCCTCCAAATTGTCAGTCTTCACTAGTTTGCAATACTGGTCTTCTGTCTTCAATGACTGAGAAAATGCTTAGCCCTTATTAGATAATGAATAAATACTGTTTTGCAAAAAATGAGTGGATGAATGAGAATTCATGTTATGTTAACCTTCACAGTACTGTCTTGCAGAATCGCACTCATTTAGAGACAAATTAAACACCTAGCTCCCAGTCTCTCTCCTTCCAAATCTGCCGTCATCCTGGGTAAAATTGGATCCCCCATCCAACTTGCTGGTGTCTTAATTTCCTGAAGGCCTTCAGTAAACATCTCTACAGACATCTACTCTTATCCAGATCTCTTTTTCCCTAAGAACGGACCCTTGTGTACTAGGAATAGGAGTCCTAGACGTCATGTTAGCAGTATGTAGTACATTCCTGACACAACTAATTAGATTAGGAGAGAAAGTTGACCGCAGCTATGCCAATCATATTCTCTCTCCTAAGAATTTAGAATTGGGCTGCTCAGGTGAACAGAGAAAATGTTTAAACCCTCGACCTGTGAAGTAGCCTCCTTTGTTCATGTGCATGCCAGGCGGTGAAATCCAGGGTGCAGAAAGAGAATATTGAAGCAGATACATAGAGCAGAAGCCAAAAAGATACAGGATATCACTTGAATTATTAATGTTTTATACTTACTTTTATAGCATGGCTTAGTGCCAGACTGCCCTTGGGTTTGTTCCATGAACTATCCCTACATAAATATACCCAATACATTTTCTTTATTATTTTCTTGAGTCACTTGGAGAGTTTTAACTAACGTAATTCTTCATGTCCAAAGCCCTTCTCTATCACTTTTCTTCAGTCACATGGACCTTGGCAGCATCCCCAAATAGTGCTGCCCCCAATATCACTACGGCCAGCATCCCTCTTCTGACCACAAATTTATGCTCTCCCAACTTGGTTTTTCAACGATTCGTCTCCCTGCTCCTCAATCCCAACTCATCCTCCAGCCCAGGGGCACTTCAAACTTCTCTCTACCAAAAGCACCCCATTGTGTGTTGACTTCCCTCCCTCTGTAGCTTAAACACTATGGTTTTTCACTCCCACCCCTTGCCAATAAACTGATCTTCCTTGCTGCGGTGACCTTTACTGGGACCACCTGAAAAACCAAACATCATCAGCACAACTCTTGGATGAATCCAATTATCATGTTTGTTTTTTTTTTTTTCTATATCTGCACTTGACAGCTAATATATATTTAAAAGCTTCTATGCCAGGCACTGTTCCAACGTTTTGCTTACAAAAACTCATTTAATACGTGAGGTAAGTACTATTAGTTATATTTTACAGATAAATACACTGAAGCACAAAAGCAGCAGCAGCTTCCCAAGGTCACATAGCTAGTAAGAGGCAGAGCCAGGATTCAAATCCAGCCAGTCTGGCTGCACAGATTCTGCTCCTATATCATCACGCTTCACATAAAATATATAAACACTGTTTTATAGAAATTCTCCCAGTGTCCCACTAACAAATCTAAGTGTAGGTATATGTCCCCATTCTTTCTTCCACACCTACATCCCTTCAATTAGAATAATCCTTCTATAAGGGGTGCCTGGGTGGTTCAGTCGGTTAAGTGTCCAACTTCGGCTCAGGTCATGATCTCACAGTTCATGGGTTCGAGCCCGGCATTGGGCTTTGTGCTGACAGTTCAGAGCCTGAAGCCTGCTAAGAATTTTGTGTCTCCCTCTCTTTCTGCCCCTCCCATGCTCATGCTCTGTCTCTCTCTCTCTGTATCAAAAATAAGTAAAACATTAAAAAAATTAAAAAAAGAATAATCCCTCTCTCTCTGGATTGCCATTCCCTACCCTCCACCACACCCCATCTTCTCAGAAATCTTACTCTGGTTATTATACTCTTTCCTCTGCATCTAAAGCCTAACATTATGATTTCTGGGGAATTTCCCATTCTTATATTCCAAGCATTTTGTTATTTATTTTGCCATTATATTTTTATCAGCAAGAGCTATTTCTTGGTCCTGATACTTCTTTCTTAGTTTCACCTTTTTCTTATTTAAGGTGCACAAAAACTTTCCTTGTCTCTTAAAGGACGTTATAGTATTTTCAAGCTTACTTTGTTTTCTCCATAATTATCTCTGTGTTGTTCATGATCCTTCCATCTCTTTGTTGATTCTGATCTGCCTTTCATGGTTGAGATTTCTAAAGCATGTTGTTAGCTCTTTGGCTATGGATTCATTTTTAAAGCACTGATGACTTAATGGAATCACTGTGTTTGGGGAAGAGTTTTCCAATATCAGCTACTTTGTAGGGCGATCCAAACTTTCTGTTTGGGAACTCCAAGATATATTGGGTTGGTTCAAGTTTGACATCTACTATGAATTGAATTGTAGTCCCCCAAAATTCATATGTTGGAGTCCTAATCCCCATTACTTCAGAATGTGAATTTAACTGGAAATAGGGTTGTTGCAGATGTAATTAAGATAAGGTCATGCTGGAGTAGGGTGGACCCCTAATCCAATGTAACTGGTGTCCTTCTAAAGGGAAATTTGGTCATAGACACAGACACACACACACACACACACACACACACACACACA
Organism: Panthera tigris; assembly: GCF_018350195.1. Classification (NCBI taxonomy): domain Eukaryota; kingdom Metazoa; phylum Chordata; class Mammalia; order Carnivora; family Felidae; genus Panthera; species Panthera tigris. The sequence goes on from NC_056666.1 coordinate 86,464,637, forward strand.
CACACATGCATGCACAGAGAACATCATGTAAAGACTAAGGCAGAGGGGCGCCTGGGTGGCGCAGTCGGTTAAGCGTCCGACTTCAGCCAGGTCACGATCTCGCGGTCCGGTCCGTGAGTTCGAGCCCCGCGTCAGGCTCTGGGCTGATGGCTCGGAGCCTGGAGCCTGTTTCCGATTCTGTGTCTCCCTCTCTCTCTGCCCCTCCCCCGTTCATGCTCTGTCTCTCTCTGTCCCAAAAATAAATAAAAAACGTTGAAAAAAAAAATTAAAAAAAAAAAAAAGACTAAGGCAGAGATTGAGGTCATGCAATTGAAGCCAAGGAATGCCAAAGATTATAGGCAAAACATCAAAAGCTAAGAGAGAGATGTTGAAGAGATTTTCCCTTACAGCCTTCAGAAGAAACCAACCCTGCTGACACTTTGATCTTGACTTCTAGCCTCCATAGCTGTGAGATGATAAAGTTAAGTTGTTTAAGCCACCCAGTCTGTGGTGTGTTGTCATGTAGCCCTAACAAATGAATACAACAACTCTAACTGCCCTTTAGGAGAGTTTGTTTCTAGATTCTGCCATGTAAGGGGCAAGGTAAAGAATACCACCTGAAACGCCCACTCTTCAGTGTGTAAACTTCCACTTAAGTTGTTTGTTTTTAGTCCTGTCCTTTACCACGTAAACGCATGTGCACGCGCACACACACACACACACACACCTCCTGTTGTATCATGTGTCCTGAGCCTTTTCGATTTGATTTCTTGGGAGGAAATGTCCTCTGGATTGCCATGTGGGAGGATGTTTCTCCTAGCTATGCTGACAGGGCAGTAGATCAGCAACCCCAGGTACTCCATACACAGATCTTCAAAATCCCTCTCTTTTCTTCCTGCAGTTTACTTCCATGGTACATAGTTTACTTATATGCCTGCAGTTTACTTTCCGTGGTACATGATGTCTCTAAGACCTGAGTCTCTATGGAGGGTCCTGAGTCATTTTGGAGTACTGAAACTTTAACGATGTTGATATCTCCCTCTATGAGAGCCTAGATTCTAAATTTATGTGCTCCATAAGTGACTTACCATTTCTTTGCTTCCTGGCTTCCTAAAGTGTGTTACATTCTTATTCTCATCATTGTAGATAGAAAACCTATCTAAATCCCCTTAATTTTCATTTTAGTTGGTTTTCTGTAAGGAGTAGAAGTAAGCATGTGTGAAAGATCTATCTTCCTTCAACAGAACTCTATCAGCACTTTTTCTAGTTTTATTGAGATATAATTGGCATATATCACTGCATAGGTTTAATGTGCATATATCACTGCATAGGTTTAATGACCTGATGTATATATTGTGAAATGACTATCACAATAAGTCTAATTGACGTTCATCATCTCATATAGATGTGTGAGATTCTCACCTCTCTCTTTAGTTTATGTCCCTCTACCAGCTCCAGTAAAAGTACCCATATAATGTCCCTTAAGACTTCAGTGCCACTGAATCCAGTAAATACTCTTCAGTTGACTTCTCATCAGCAGTGGTTAGATGGCCATTCCTTATTTCTTGTTACATTCTTTCTCTTTGCCTCTTTGACACTTTATTCTCACAGACCTCTCGCAGGAGGTCTTTTACCTCCAAAGCTGTGCCTCTTCAGGTACTTTTGTTGACTGAATCTACTCTACCTGACCTTTAAATGTTGGGCTTCCCCAGGGATCTCTCTGAGTCACATTTCTCTTCAGGGCAACTCTCCGCATGATAATGCATTCTACTCCCATGGCTCCACTTACTGTCTATTCTCTTATGATTCTTAGATGTACTGTTACAGTTCAGACTGCGTCTGGGACCCACTGACCCATATGTTCAACTACCTATTTGACATCTTCCAGATTTCTTATAAGCGTTTCAAACTAGATATATAAGTAATATAAGGAAAAGTAATATACCAGGACCATGATGTGAGAAACAGAAAAGCAGAAGTGTGTAAGGGAAATGTCATGGTAATAATCATAAGTGTAGAGGAAACTAAGCGTACTTGTTGTCAAGGAAAACAATGAAATTGAGCCCTGAAAGGCTGGATTTGCTATTATTAAGATCAACACTTGGAGGTTGGTATTAAGTGAGATAAATTTTGAAAGAAAAATGGGGGATTCGGCAAAACTGTGTTTTTCCTAGTGTAGAGGCATTTATGGAAGGTCTTTGGGCAGTGAGTGGGATGGAGCCAGTTACGAGCCTTTTTCTGTCTTCACAGCTTTCTCTGATATATAGTCCTGATTATAGATTTAATTACTATTATGCTATTCATGTATAAAATATTTATACTTTCAAATCATTCATTCCGTGTTATCAGGTAGCTCTCAAGCTACATCCATGCAGGGGTACAGACAGGACTCAATTTGATTCTACGCCCTTCATTCCATAGCTCAATTCCACCAGCTAGATCCCCACAACTCATGAGTAAAAGCCCCTACCTCGATATGAGGGATGAAGATGTAGAGGAAGGTCAATGGAAGGTGTGACCTCTGTGATATCTGAGGACATGTTTCTTAATCTTCTTAGGATTCTTAGCTTTCCTCACTGGTGAGGTGGTGAAAATTTTCCATAAAAATATCAGTATCTTGTGCTAATATTACTTTCCCACCTGTGCTACTGTGGCAGAATGAACCATGCTGGTTTGTTACAACAACCAACTTGCCCTTTCTCCTGCAAGAAGTCTCACACCAGGGTAATAGATTCAGCCTTCTGGTTTTTTCCCCATAGCTCTGACCCAAAAGGGTGTAAAATGCTTGTCCCGAGCCACCTGATTACACTGCTCTGTAATTCTGTCATTCTGATGGTTCTTTAGTTCTTGTTTCCCGTGCCTCATCTTGGAACTAGTTTTTGAGATTGTTTCTTTGTATTTCATATGGACTTTCAGTTTTAGAAGACAGAGCAGGCCCTGGCTTTTTCAAGGAACTGGTCTTTGTCCTGTGCCATCTATCCTGCCACATCTCCCTTAGTTTAGCCAGCAAGTTCAACTTGATGTTTCTCTTTGGAGCTGTAACCTGTCTATCCTTAGGCTAATTTTGAGAAACAAAATTCATTTTATGCTCCCAATTTAAAGATGAGAAAACTGACACTCAGACTAGTTCCATTCTTTTAGCACATTCATAAAGCTAGCTAATGAGATGCTGTCCCTAAGTACTTAGCAGATAATTATACTTCTTACTCTTTCCACATCACCACCTGGCCAAGTCACAGTCTGCCATCCAGGTTATTCCAATAAGCTCTTGATTGGTTCTCTCACAGTTTATTATTCATTCTCACATAGTATCTGAGGTGATATTTTAAGTTTACTTATTTTAAGAGAGAAAGAGAGAGAGAATATGAGTGGGGGAGGGGTTGAGAGAGGGGAAGAGAGAATCCCAAGGAGACTGCACACTGTCAGTACAGATCCCAACTCCAGGCTTGATCTCATGAACCATGAGATCATGACTTGAGCTCATGAACCATGAGATCATGACTTGAGCTCATGAACCATGAGATCATGACTTGAGCTGAAATCAAGAGTCAGATGCTTAACAAAGCCAGCCAGGCACCCCAGGTGATATTTTTTAAACATAGATTTAATCATGTCATGCTGCAGCTCAAGTCCTCCAGTCGTTTTCTATCTCATTGAAAATCAAAGCCAAAGTCCTGACAGTGCCCTAATAAGCACTCTTATCTGGCCCTTCCTTACCTCTCTTACTCAGTCTGAAACTATTTTCCCTTTACTCACCTGTCCCTGCCACCCTGGCTTTCCTGCTGGTCACAGAGTGCACCATGCATGCAGCTACTACAAGGCCTTTGCACTCGTCCTCTCCACTGGCATAGCTCCTACCCCATCCCAAGTGTTTCTTCACCTCCTCGAGGTCCTCAAGTCACCTTGCAACTTCCTAGCCACCCAGTTTTAAATTGTAACCCTCGCATGATTACTCAATCTCCCCAGCCTCCTCCCTATTGTATTTACCTCCATAATACTTTTTACCCTTTTATATAATCCATGTTTTATTTATTTTGTTTGTTGTCTCTCTCCTCATCGCGTGTGCACGCGCGTGCACACACACACACACACACACACACACAGCATTGTAAGCTATGACAGCAGGGATCTGCATCTGGTTTGTTCTCTGTTATATGCCCAGTGAATAGAAAACTGCCCAGGTACCTGTTACATATTGAATGCTAAATAAATCTTTGTTGAATTAATGAGAACTCTTTCACATGGTAGAACTTAATAAATATTTGGTATTTTTATTATTGCTATTGGTGTTTCGCGACTGGACTGTTTCTATTTGTATTAGCCAGGACAAGCACCCAGTCCTTCTGATGTCACATGTCAGTGATCTTCTTACCTGTCCAAAAATACTGTGTGTGATGAGATAAAGACACAATAAATTGTAATAGCAAAAGTAAATAAGTAAATAAACAGCAATAAAAAGCACTTCAGCATAAGAGCTAATAACTTTTCGTCAAATACGCACTGAAAATATGAAGGATGCAGCACATCTGTTAAAATATGTTCCATATCCTCCCACGTTATGTTCCGAAGTAGCATGGAGTCCAGTGAGGCAAATAATGATTCAGGTGTTGTTATCCGAGAATAAGCATTACATGCTTCAAGGTGCATGAATGTGTACGTGCTAAGAGTATTTGGGGGAAGGCATTTCTTAAATCAACAGAAGCTCTCAGGGTGGAAAAGTTTACAATTTTCTTAAAAGGAAATACTGAGCGTTTTCCTAACATGGAACTGGAGGACACTAAATATACATTCTCATAGTAGCCAAAAAATGGAAATAACTCCCAACGTCCCTCTCCTTAATTTTGAAGATTAGATTATTCCCATGAAGATGATCATATTAGAGTTTCCCCGAGACACCTACTTGCCTGCAAAAAGAAGTATTTTTAGCTGCATGCCTGCTATTTGTTGTTGTTGTTGTTGTTGTTGTTGTTGTTGTTTATGGGCTATGCCAGACAGTTGCTAGCCTCCCATCCCACATCACAACATGCGTAGCATATGGAGACCACTGGCTTGAAATCTGTGTCCTCCCACTAACTGGAGGAGCTTGTGCATTAGTCAGCCCTCATGTGCCTTTATTTTCTCATCTGTAAACAGCTATCACTGCATCCTCCTCATATGCTTGTTGTGAGGATTAAAGAGATGATGTGTGTAAAGTTCCTGGCACAGAGCCTGGAAAATAGCAGGTGCTTGAGAAATCTTGATTTCCTTTCAGTTCCAGATATCCCAAACCATGAGGCCCTTGCTCAGACTAGTTCATCTCATCCCCTAATCCATGTTAAATACGTTACCCCTCACTGATAATAGAATACTTTCTGCCTGAAAAATGTTCTATGCCAAAATAAGTGACATAATTGATAGTAATATGACATCGAAAATGCATCATGGAAGTTTTGAAGCATATTAAGATAAAAGCAGCTGACTGACAGCTTCACCTGGGTAAACCCAGACTAGAGTAAAATAGATTCTATCAATGCTGTTAAACGATTATGAAACAGGGCTGTGCCATACAGGTTTTTTTGTTTTTTGTTTTTTGTTTTTGTTTTTGCTGCCCAGCTCCCATGCTTTCTTCTCTTAGAAGTTTTGTTTTATGGAAACCAACCCTTCCCCATTCTCACACTGTGTTTTTAGGGTAACGTGAAGCCTTCTCTGAGCTGAGAAACGGAACATAAGGCTCAGACAATGCAGTAGTCCACATATGTGTTGACACTGGATGTCTCCGGGAGGAGCTTCTGAGTCTGCCCAGTCAGAATCAACGAGACCAGTTTTAAGCTCTCAAGTGAGCTCTTCTGCTGTGCTACGTATGCTAAAAATGTAAGCCTGAAGCCATGGTTGGCCTCCATGTAGAGCAGAGGAATGAAACCATTCCAGAGAAAGTAGAACCTCATATGTTTTCTTGTGTTGTGATGGAAGCCCTGAATTTAAACAACAAAACATGTGTGGCAGATATTGTTAGTGCCTGCCCTTATCTTTCCAGCACCTATGATTCCTGTATATGGCCGTGATTTCCTACTGCCAGCAACTGTAGCTCTCTGCCTGAGATCTGCCTCTCACTGCAGCAGCCTGCTTGACTTGAAGGCAGAGGAGATCAGAAATGCTTGGGAAGTATAGCCTCTAGAAACAGCCATAAGTGAAAGATAGACAAGAGTTGGAGAATAAATACTTCAGCTTCCTCACCCCTTGGAGTGAGGATAACTGCAAGGCTGGCTTGCCATATTTCCAGGTGAATTGAACCTCAGGTTTCCATGGAGGTAAACCATTAACATGTCTTCACTTAGCTAACATGTCTTCACTTAGCTTCCTTCCTGTCCTCTCTCATTTTCCCATTCCCCTACCACTTTTGGATTACTTCCTAATTAAAGTACAAACGTGCACAAAACCTTTTGGAGTCTGCTTCTGGGAGATCCAACCTAAGAGAGTTGATGCCTGAGTAGCCTCAGAAAGCAGGCCCGCTAGGTGAAATTCTTGAATTGAGTCACTCACTGGACAACTGACAACAAAACCCCCACAGCTGGGTCATATAGTAGAATTCCTGACATAGGATTAACACTATTAAGAACCTTACCCATGGTAAAATGGGATGGGGTACAAATAGAAGTCAGTATACAGGCTTCTGTAATATTCTAGCCTTTGAACTACATGGGAGTGACGGTACTTATAATCATTATAGAGTTGGTAGGCTGCTGCTACTATAGCCAAAAGTCGAAGTACTAGATCATATGGTATATCTATTTTGAATTATTTGAGGAACTTCCATACTGTTTTGAACAGGAGCTGTATCACTTTGCATTCCCACCAACCGTGCAGAAGGTTTCCTTTTCCTCCACATCCTCATCAACACTTGCTAGTTATCTCTAGTCTTTTTTAATTCTAGCCACTCTGAAAAAGATAGGTATAAGTTGCTATCTCATTGTGGTTTTGATTTGCATTTCCCTGATGATTACTGATGGTGGGTATTTTTACATGTGTCTGTTGGCTCTTAGTATGTCTTCTTTGGAAAAATGTTCAGGTTTTCTCATTATTTGTTTTTTATTTTTTATTTTTGGTGTTGAGTTGTAGAAGTTCTTTATAAATGTGGGGCATTAACCCCTTATCAGATATATCATTTGCAAATATCTGCTCCCATTCCTTAGGTTGTTTTGTCATTTTGCTGATGATTTCCTTCACTGTGCAAAAGCTTTGTATTTTGGTCTAGTCCCAATAGTTTATTTTTGCTTTTGTTTTCCTTGCCTGAAGAGACACATCTAGAAAAATGTTACTAAAGCTGATGTCAGAGAAATTACTGCCTATATATTCTTCTAGGAGTTTTGTGGTTTCAGGTCTTACATTTAGGTCTTTAATTCATTTTGAGTTTATTTTTGTGTATGGCGTAAGAAAGTGCTCCAGTTTCACTACTGGATATTTACCTAAAGAAAATAAAAACACTGGGGCGCCTGGGTGACTCAGTGGGTTAAGCTCCCAACTTCAGCGCAGGTCACGATCTTGTGGTTTGTGAGTTTGAGCCCTGCATTGGGCTCTGTGCTGACAGCTCAGAGACTGGAGCCTGCTTCAGATTCTGTCTCCCTCTTCCTCTGTCCCCCCCACCCCCGCCACTGGTGCTCTGTCTCTCTCAAAAATAAACACTTAAAAATTTTAAAAGAAAATGAAAACACTAATTCAAAAAGATATATGCACCCCTGTGTTTATTGAGCATTGTTTATAATAGCCAAGACATGGAAGCAACCCAAGTGTCCATCAATAGATGAATAAAAAGAGGTAGTGTATAGACACAGTAGAATATTATTCAGTTATAAAAAAAATGAAATGTTGCCATTTGCAACAACATGGATGGGCCTACAGGGTATAATATTAAATAAGTCAGTCACAGAAAGACAAATACCGTACGATTTTACTCATATATGGAATTTAAGAAACAAAACAAATTAATAAAAAAAAGAGACCAGCAGAGAAACAAAAAAAAAAAAAACGAGACTCTTAAATACAAGAACAAATTGATGGTTGCCAGAGGGAAGGGGTTGGGTGATGGTTGAAATAGATAATGGGGATTAAGAGGTACAAACTCTCAGCTACAAAATAAAAAGTCATGAGGATGAAAAATACAGCATAGGGAACATAATCAATTAGATTGCAATGAGGTTGTTTCGTGACTGAGGGTGGCGTTGCACTTATTGTGATGAGCACTGAGTAATGTGTATAATGGTTGAATCACCATGTCATATACCTGAAACTAACATAACACTGTATGTTAATTATTCTTCAATGAAAAATAAATAAAAAATAGAGTGCCTACTAAAATTAAAAAAAAAAAATCACTGAAGGAAGAAAATAAGGCAACTATCAAAGGAGATTCTCATTACCTGCAGGCAAAGAGAAGGCTGTGCTGAAAATTAGCCCCAAGCTTTGATATTAGTGTTGTGTTAGCAAAGAAGCTGGATTCACAACCCTGACATGTCTCTTTTATAGTCAGAAACTTGACAGGAAAGGAAGGAGGAGACCTTGAGTCTTAAGATGCAGGAATTTGTGGGAAGGGGAGGAGATGAGCTTGAAATCCTTGAAATACAGATGACACTGAATCCTCTGGCTGGCAGAAGTGGCTCTTTCTCTTTGTTAAACAGCCTCTCCTTCTTGGTGATTGCTAAAATGCCTCATCTGAGCAGATACATCACAAAATTGTGCTGGTCCTCTTTCAGATCTACCCCCACCATGCCACTGTTTTATACCACGGTCTCTCAACAATGACATTTTGAACAGCATAATTCTTTGTTGTGCCTGGTTAGCAGCATCCTGGCCTCTACCCACTAGATGCTAGTAATACCCCAATGTTGCAAAACTTAAAAACATTTCCAGACTTGACCAAATGTCCCTGGTGGGGGAGGGTGAAAAATCACTAGAAAGGTCAAGCAGGAAAATAGTATCTGTGCTGTGGGAAGAAAAGCATTATTTATTTACAGAAAGAGCTGCAGGACCAGACAAATATGTATGAACAAGAAATGGATAAACATGTCTGGGAATTGTTCTCAGGGATCCTGGTTGTGGTAGGAGAAATAATGTCCTCGTACCCTCCCCAAAGATGTCCATGAACGAATTCCCAGAACTTGTAAATATGTTATCTTGCATTGCAGATGTGGTTAAATTGAGAATTTTAAAATGAGGAGATTAGTTTAGATTATCCAGGTGGGCCCAGTGTAATTACAAAGGTCCTTAAGAAAGGGAGGCAGGAAGCTTGGAGTCAGAGAGGGAAGAAGTAAGAAAGGTAACAAATCAGAGAGAGGAGAGAAGATATTATCTATCTTGGAAACTGGAAAATGGGGCCACAAGCTGAGGAATATACATGTTTTTTGTAAAGTGGATAAAGACAAGGAAATGTGTTCTCTCCTAGAGCCTCCAAAAGGATGACGCCTTGAGGACACATCTTTTTTTTTATTTAAAAGAACTTTTTTTAATGTTTGTATTTTTTTGAGAGAGACAGAGTGCGAGTGGGGGAGAGGCAGAAAGGAAGGGAGACACAGAATCTGAGGCAGGCTCCAGGCTCTGAGCTGTGTGCAGAGAGCCTGATGTGGGGCTCGAACTCATGAACCACAAGATCATGACCTGAGCCAAAGTCAGACACCCACGTGCCCCGTTGAGGACACATTTTAGACTCTTAATCTCCAGAACTGTGACACACTAAATTTGTAGTAATTTGTTACAGCTGAAATAGGAAGCTAATACACTTGACTACGGAGGATGCAATGTAAATACAGATAAAGTAGAATTAATTATGTGAGAGCATATGCTCGTGACTGAAGATTTAATCCTGGAAAGAAAGCCTATACCTGATCCTTATTTCTGCTAAATGGCTTCTTGAAGCTTGGTAACAATAGTGAAGCTTGGTAATCTTCAGTGAAGAAGTAAGGGAGACTGAAACTGCTTTGGTGGAAAACTGGAAAAGGAGACCAATGTGTACAAAGAATACTGTAATGGACATGGGACTGCAGGTAATTCTTGAGGATCCTGATTTTAATTACTTTGGATATATGCTCAGAAGTGGGAGTGCTGGGTCATATGGTAGTTCTATTTTTAATTTTTTGAGGAACCTCCATACTGATTTCTATGAGAACTGCACCATTTTACATTCTCACCACCAGTATACAAGGATTTCAATCTCTTCACGTGGTCACCAGTACTATATTTTTCATAATGGCCATCCTAACAGATATGAGGTGGTATCTCACTGCGGTTTTTATTCTTATTTCCTTGATGATTAATGATGTCAAGCACCTTTTCATAGACCTCTTGGCCATTTATATGTCTTCATTGAAGAAATGCCTATTCAGTTATTTTGCCTGTTTTTTATTTAGGGTTACTTATGTTTCTTTTGCTGTTGAGTTATAAGAGTTTCTCATGGATCTGGGGTATCCCATTATTCGATATAGAGTTTGCAAATATTGTCTCCTTTTCTGTAGGTTGCCTTTTTATTCTCTTGATTATTTGCTGTGCAGAAGCTTTCTATTTTGCACAGTAGCTAACATATGGATAGAACCTAAATGTCTATTGTTAGACAAATGAGTAAAGAAAATGTGGTATATACATACAATAGAATATTATTTAGCCGTAGAGAAAGAAATTTTGTAATATATGACAACATGGATGAACCTTAAGGACATTATGCTAAGTGAAATAAACCAGTCACAGAAGGACAAATACTGCATGATTCCACTTATATGCGGTATCTAATATGGTCAAATTCATAGAAACAGAATGGTGGTTGCACGGGGCTGGAGTGAGGGGAAACGGAGAGTTGTTCATTGGGAATAAAGTGTTAGTTACGGAAGATGAATGAATTCTAGAGATCTGCAGAACAACATAGTACATATAGTGAACAATACAATATATTGTACATTTCAAATTTTGTTAAGATGGTTAAACTTCACTTCCTGATAAGTTTCTTACCACAATAAAAAAGGGGCTCAGAGAAATGGTCATTTTAAAAAAAATTCCATTTACTCCATCTATTCTACAACTGATACGTTTTTCCCAGGAAAGCTTAAAGAATGCTGCTTCGTTACTTGAGTAATCTACTAGTGAAGGAGCACCAGAAACGACTGATGGCTCCATGAAGGTTGCCCTCCACTGACAGAGATTGATGATAAATGATGCTCTGGAACTGAGCTCTTTTATGTCTTTGGAGATGATAGGATTCTGCGATATCAAAGGCCAGAGCCTTGCACTTAGCCATCTGGGGCAAGTAAGGTAAATCTAACTATTAAAATGGGCCATTAAGATCTATATGACCACCACTGGCCTTAACTCCCAAGGATCTGTGGTTATGGCAGTTACACCACAGTGTTCCTAAGGGCAAGATAGAAGGTCAGCCAGTGAGGGTATTACTTGACTACTACTACCCGAAATGACCAAGATCAGGCCAGCATATCTTTGAAGTCAGCTGCCACAAGGGAAAAATATCATTCTTCATGCAGTTTCTAAACCTGAGCTAGTTCTTCAACACAGAGCATTCATTTGAAGAACCAGGCCAGTAGCCCTTGAAAAAGGACCCTGCAGTTTCATAGGAAGTGTATACAATAGTGATTCCTCCAATTATTTCCCAGTGTTACCTAAAGCTACTTATCAGTAACTGCCACTGAGGACAGATGAATGTTTATACATGAAATGTTTTTAGAGTTGTCAGATAATGGACGGTAGCTGTTGTCAATACTAGAATGCCATCATAGTCCTTATGGTGGGGCCCTTAGGGTGGGGCATACAGAGGTCAGGTAACTAAGGGAGTTTTTGGTCCAAGTTTATCTCACAGTAGGTCAAATCTGCTGTGTATATACTCCTACTCTGTGGTCAGTTTCTCACATCCTAAAATAAGATAGATACGCTTACCACCCGGTAGAATGTTCACCAGATTCTGGATCTATGAAGTCAGATCAATTATGCTAGTAAAGGCCAACCAAGTGTAAGCCCCTGAAACTGTTTCCCATCCCAACAAGATAGAAAGTGAAAAGCAATGCAGCCTTCTAGATTGGTCCCAATGACTTAAATGTTGAAAGTATGGCTGTTCCCATCATGTTCCCATAATGCATCACTGTGGCCCCTACAAAAACCACATCTGGCTGTTGAAATCTTGACAAACCCAATAGGAACTCATTCATTTGGAATACCTGCATTGATAGTCTTACTCTGGGGCTATGTTAACTCTTTTGGTCTCTGTCACATCATGGTCCAAAGGGACCTTGATCACCTTACATATCGATTATCTTGATATTCCAAAAATCAACATGCTGGTCTACTTTAATAATCATATTAAGTCAATCAGACTGCTAAATAGCACTGTAGACACTGCAAGTACTCTGGATACCCTGGTAAAATACATGTGAAACAAAGGGTAGGTAGGTAGGTGATAAACTCTAAGAGATCAAGAGGCCCACTGCATCACCAAGTTGCTAGGGGTACATGGTTCTGGGTCACTTTAGAACCTCCCCTCCCCCATTTAAAGGACATTATTGCACCTTCTATCTGTTACTTCCTGTCATTAAGAAAGAGACTCCATATCTCCGTGTTCCACAGGCCTTTTAAATTTGGAGAAAGCCTATACACACTTGGGCATATTGCTTTAGATGACTGGTGCTAGTTTTACTAACTTCTTGATGTCTTTTTGTTTTTCTTTTCATAAAGTGTAAGGACACAGTAAGGACTATGATGGCATTCTAGTATTGACAGCTGCTAACTTGAGGAATGAATGGTAAAACAGAGTGAACATGTTAATGTAGAGAAAAAGTAGATCTAAGTAGTACGGGAGTGGATTGTAGGTGAGGCTCCGAGTGCTCCCCCATTCTCACTTTCCCTTTGCAGTCTGCATCCCTTCCTTTACTTGCTGGGAGTTTTCAGCTGTGAGAACCTGTGACTGTCCTTGGGCTCTCTCTGGTGGCAGGCTGAAGTGCCTGAAAGTCAGTGTGTCTTTGAGCCTTCCACCAATGACCGAATAGGCTGGGCATGAATATCCTAACTCTTCACCTCTTAGGTAGAACAACTCTTAGGTATAGTCTACACTGCGTCCCAGAGGGAGTCTAGGTTGCCCACAATGATAACATGCTCATTTTTGCATCCTATTTTTTTTTCCTCCTGCCTATGTATTCCCCGCTCCACTAACAGTGTTCAAGAGATCATGTCATGAACAACATGCTCTCAAATTTTTGTCTACTTGCTAGGTTTTCTTCTAGGGAAAACTAACCTAAAACAGCATGTGTAGTTTGGACTAACTCTAAGCATTTTTACTTAGGCGAGCTAATTAATTCCCTGTTTCCATAAACCTATTTGAGCCAGCTCTCCTTTTGCTAGAAACTAAAGAGGAGTTCTGCCGTTTACAGAGGCTATAATCAGGTAGTTTTATGCTTATTTTTAAAGAACACTTTCTACTTGTACAATTCTGGAGAGCAACATTACTTCTCTAACCAACACTGATTGCGATATAGGTTATCTACAACGTATATACCTCAAAGTCAGGAACTTTGGCAGTGGCTTATTTGTAACTTTCAGAACTCTTTAAACAGGATCCGTGTCCCCTTTTGATTCATTTTCTAACAATTTTGTATTCTTCTGTTCTACCTTTTAAGAACTGACATCCCCCAGGTTTTTGTCTTTGATTTTCTCACATTCCTTATTATAAAAAAATATTAAAAGCTATCACATTTATGTCTATCACACTCTATGATTTCAACTTTCACCTTCTTATTACCCCTGTTTATTTTCTGAACCTCACACTGAATGCCTACAAGACAGGCTGTAGGCTGAATGTCAGAAACCTAAATTAACCTAACTCCAAACCTAATCAGTCACCATTCCCATCCCTCCCATACCAAAACTTGTTAACTTCTTCTAAATAAGTAATTTTGCCAACCATGGAAGCCCCACCACTCAGAAAACTCTTCTCTCCCTTTCTTTTTCTCCCTTTTGTTCCTCCTTTCCTTAATCCCCATTCTCCTTTTCTTTCTCCATCATCCACTCAACAACTGAGCCTGATTTTTCACTGCTTGCAAAAATTACATCCATAAAAGCAGAATAGGAAAGGCAGAGGAGCCAAACAAAACATTTTGTCCTAATTACTCATTAGGAATAGATGTACAAATGAAGTCCAACCATTCAGCGTTAATGAATATCAATTTAGAAGTTAAAATACCTAAAAGAGTTATGTATCTAAAGTATCTCCCTGTCTATTGTTCTTCATATCTAATTAGTCAAATTGTGCTCATTTTAACACTTAAAATATTTCTCGCTTCTGCTGGCTTCCTCCCCTCTTTTTTGGCCATTTGCATTAGCCCTCTGAGGTTACTGAAACCTGAATACTCTAGTCCCTCTATCCCAGGCTCTATACTGTTGCTTGAGTGCTCTTCCTAAAAACCCAAGTTGCATTCTGTTTCTTCCTATTTAATCCTTCTTGGTTATGCTTGTCTTAAATATGAAACTCAATCTCTTGACCATAAAATTCAATCTCTTCATGATGTGATACTTGTATTCCTCCCAGTCTCCATCCCAGCAGCTCCCCATGCAACAATCCCCTAAACTTATCTGGTTCATGTGTAACAACTCAAGCATCACCTCCTCTTGGAAGCCTTCTCTGACTCTCCAAAGCTGACTCTGTTAATTGCTCCCACTTCTATCTCCATGAACATTTTGCCCAGATCCATTATGGCAAATCCTTACACTTTCTCTCTCTCTCTCTCTCTCTCTCTCTCTCTCTCTCTCTCTCGATGATAGAAAGAAAGAAGGAAAGAAATGGATAGATAAGGATGGATAGATAGACAGACATGGATATATTCCCATTTGTCACTCAGGCCCTGAGAGCAAGTCATGGGGCTTATTTAACTTTGATTTCCTAATGCTAATCAAAGTGCCTCATATGCTGTAGACTTTTAATAAATGCTTATTGAAAACATAAAGGAGTGAATGAGCAGTTCACCATCACATGTGGCATCACTTCTCTACATAATATTGAGGGTCTATAGGAGAAATCCTGAATATTTACTTGCTTTCTCAAATGGCCCATAAAAATGCTCCGAAGGGTCCCAGAACCACTACCCCTCTGGGTATGGGAGCAGAATAGAACCGTTCAAGTCTTCTAATGGAGTCTGAATAATGAAAGGTCATCTATAGAGCAATGTAATACACTTCTTTGGAGCAAAGCCTTGTGGCATATTTTCAAAGACTTAGCAATGCATTATGTATTGTCAATAATATCCAGACTGGAGCCAAAGAGGTTTGCATGCAACTAGAGCACAAGGTCACAGGAGAGTTTATTGTGCTTGTAACTGAACAGCATAAAGTCAATCTTAAGTTCAATGAAGGAAATAACACCACTGACAGCATCACTTTCCAATATGAGACAAATAAATTGCTTTTATGATTAGAGACATGTAACAGAAGTGTCCAATCTCTATTCACTTCCAGAAATGAGTACAGCTCTCCTCTAACCCTACCCTTTAGTCAGTCAGGCTCTCTTAAGACAGCATGACACCATCACAAGCCTCTTTCTACGGTCCCTCCCCTGCAGTTAGTTCAACCCAAAAGCACGTATGTACACGCACCCACAGAAGAGCTATGCTACAGTGTCTCTGCCTGACCCAGGCTTGGTGGTATACTCTTAACGACAGAGGGTCTCCCTGCCTTTGGGCTCATATTCTTTTGCACTATCTTCTCCTTCCCTGGGCAACGCTCTTTGTCAAGATCAAATGTCAATTCATTTTTGAAGACATCCAGTCCATCTTATTTAAAATGAATCACTCCTCCCTCCATACCCCCATGGCCCTTTGGACAAAACACATAGATCAAAGTTATTCTAATTATTTGTTTACCTATTCATTTTTTCACTTGATGGCGAACTCCTTAAGGACAGAGAATATGGTTTGCTCTGTTTTATGTCTCAGTGCACAGACAGATGCCTGGCACATCTAAGGTACTCAATATATGTTGTTGAATGAATCAATCAGACTACGGCTCTGGCTTTCCCACTATTCTTTTAAGAATACAACTTTAAGAACAGATAAATAATTCTGCTCAGACGTCTATGTGACTATAATTCCAGCATCATTCATGTTTTGGAAGAGAAAACAGTTTATATGGCCTGTCCAAATGGTTAGAGCCTTACGTCCCCAGTTGGAGTCCTTTCCAGCCAGACTGAAATGTTGCCCTGAATACATCAAATGATAATCCCTACCATGATACCTCAATTTATGCAATCTAGAGGGCTCTTTCTCCTCTCCTCTGTATCTCCAGCACCTACCCATCTTGCAAGATCCAGTTGAAATCTCACTCTCTATAAATTCTCCTAAGTCTGGCCCTGATTTATCTCTTCATTCAAGGACTGGGGCCATGGGTATGCCTAGCACTTGACCTGAAGTTATCTCTCTCTTATCTTCACAACTCCTTGATTTATACCCTCTACAACACTCAGCACTTATAAATCCTTCCCTATATTGCTTTTCAATAACTTTTCCCATCTTATCTCCCAAGCCCTCTGAAAGATATAGGGCATTTCAATGTTTCCCTTTCATAGCATTCAGTAGATATGGATCATTTACATTGCAACTATAAACTTCATCAAGTGCTATATGACTTTGTGAGGAACAGATTAATTTCTTAAATATGGCTAAATCTGGGAACCTTGATTACAAATATGATATTAGAAGAAAATTAAATTTCTAAGAACTTATTTCACATGGAATAACAATTTTAAGGGAAAAAAAAGGCCTTTGGCTGCCTGAAAAATTAGGGAAAGAAATTGTCTTTCCTTGGGCCCAAATAATTTGAATAAGTACAGGATTAATGTTACCACTACAAATTTATAGCAATTTATTTGATAATCAGTGTAAAAGAAGTTTATATTCGTGGACACTGAGAAGTTAAACATCTCCCTATAGCAATGTGACAGAAAAGCTTTACAAGTAAGTGTAAACAAAACCATACCTCTCAGAATTCCTATTACAGTAAACAATGTGTGTTCTAATGTCTGTAACACATAACTGCATTAGTAAAAGCATAGAAATGTATGGGACTTACAATATTTGATCCCATACAGCCCACTGTACTAATTTATTAGAGCAGTAACTTATATGATTTACTTTGTCTTTTTTTTTTTAATTTTTTTGTTTTAACATTTATTTATTTTTGAGACAGAGAGAGACAGAGCATGAACAGGGGAGGGGCAGAGAGAGAGGGAGACACAGAATCGGAAGCAGGCTCCAGGCTCTGAGCTGTCAGCACAGAGCCCGACGCGGGGCTCAAACTCACAGACCGCGAGATCATGATCTGAGCCGAAGTCGGCCACTCAACCGACTGAGCCACCCAGGCGCCCCAATTTACTTTGTCTTTTAAAGGGAAGGTGGAAAGCACAGGAAACATTGTAAGGGTATTGTGTTGGGTCTTTTAAATTATAACAATTTTGGAAAAATATTTTATTAGAAAAGAACTTGGGGCACCTGGTGGCTCATTCGGTTAAGCAACCAACTTTGGCTCAGGTCATGATGTCACACGGTTTGTGAGTTTGAGCCCCGCATCGGGCTCTGTGTTGACAGCTCAGAGCCTGGAGCCTGCTTCAGATTCTGTGACTCCCTCTCTCTCTGCCCCTTCCCTGCTCATGCTCTTTCTTTCTCTCTCAAAAATAAATAAAAATTACAAAAAATTAAAAAAAAAAAAAAGAGAAAGGAACTTAACTCAGTTTTCTGATTGTTTCCCAATACCAAAATGTTTTTTAGGTAAATATGGGCAATTTGCTTTATTTTTATTTCTTATTAAGATATATTAAGTCTTGGGGGTGTCTACGTGGCTCAGTCAGGTAAACATCCGACTTTGGCTCAGGTCAGGATTTCACAGTTTGTGGGTTCGAGCCCCACGTCAGGCTCTGTGCTGACAGCTCAGAGTCTGGAGCCTGCGTAGGATTCTGTGTCTCCCTCTCTCTCTCTGTCCCTCCCCTGCTCATGCTCTGTCTGTATCTCTCAAAAATGAATAAATGTTTAAAAAAAAACAATTTAAAAAACATATATTGTCTTGGGGCACCTGGGTGGCTCAGCTGGTTAAGCATCTACTCAGCTCAGGTCATAGTCTCACGGTTTGTGAGCTAGAGACCCACATTGGGCTCTCTGCTTTCAGCACAAAGCCCACTTCAGATCTTCTGTCCTTGTCTCTCTCCGCTGTGCTCTCTCAAAAATAAGTAAACATTTAAATATACGTATATTTAAAAAAAAAAGATATATCAAGTCTTTGGAGATGTAACTCGGCAGTTCTGTTCAGTAACGATTTTGTGAGATGTCTTAAGGAAAGAGATTGCATTTATTTATCACCCACTGTGACTCAGGGATTGTGCTTATTATTTAACCCTTATTATCTCTTGTGCTGTCTTATCAATAACTCTGTACAGGCTATTCCAATCAAGAATATTTGCTTTGAGGCCATTAATATTTTTCGTACTGTAGTGTATATGTAGTGTTCAGTGGCAGACTCTAGGGTGAGAGGACCTGATCCAAATCGCAACTGTACCATTTATTACTTGTATGACTTCTCTGAGCCTGTTTTCTAACCAATAAAATACCATGAAAACTTCTCCCATACAGGTTTGCTTGGCTGATTAGATGGAGTTTGATAATTTGTAGAACTCTTAGAATAATGCCTTAGCAAGTAGAAGTTCTCTGTAAATGTTAGCTGATGTTATTTAAAACTGATCATGTAATGAATTGGTTCCTGTTCGGGATGCAGTGTTCATTACAGTTGCTCCCACGGTGTCAGTTACAAAATCATCTTTGCAGGGTCACCAACATGGAAATGAAATAATGAGCTGAACTCACCCAAACACAAATTCCTCAATAGATTTATTAAACTAGTACTTCAGAGACAGATGGAGTATTAGGGGTGAGTCAAATGATTTCATAGGTAAATGTAAGTGGTTTTATTTAGCAAACAATCATTTTCGTAAGTGATGGCACTGATATGCTGGTGAGCCAACTCTCGGGGGAAAAAATGCTTTAATTTTTTAGTGTTGGCAGATTTCTGTGGTGTAAATTCTCCTACAACTGTGGGAGAATTTCAAGCTAACTATGCTTTAACACTAACACAATTCCTGCATATTTACCATGTGGTTCTTAAAAGCTGTCGTGAGCCAGCCCCACAGAGGTGTATTATCTACCTTTATTCTTATTCTAACCAGGATCTCTCCAGTGACAGGGGCATTATTTTTGTCTTCTACTTGCTTTTCCATTTATGAATTATTTTGGTTCTGTGTGACCAGAGCCTTTTGACTACCTATGTATTTACACAATCTCCAGCCATTATGTCACAAAGGGTTTTAATGTGCTAACTGCCCAGAGAGCCCCAAACAGCAGGATGTAACATAAAGGTCACCACACTGTAATCTCCAGGCTGAATTCAGTTTTCAGAACAGTTTTGCTTGATCAGTCAACAGCTTTCTGAAATACTGAATTAATTAGCAGCATCTACAAATTAAGAGATTTCACATAAAAACATAAATTCTCAGTTTGTCTCATGAAGTTTGAAGATCTGACAACACCAAGCCCACATCTCAATGCAGCAGTATCTTCCTGGAGCTAAATGGATACTGCCCCCTGTAAATGAACCATACGCTTGTCCGTTTGCTGTGTCCTTCACCCCTGTGTCTCGTGCGCCAGCCAGTTTCGCTCATTTCTCTTACCTGCCTTGCTCCCCCAAAAACCTGAGTTGGTTTCTGTGGCATAATGTGTTTTAGAAAAAAAAAAAAAAGAAAAAGCTTTGGAGTTAGACAAACCTGGGAAGTGGTCCAGGCTCTGCCACTGACTAATGTGTGAACATAAGCAGTGAGGAAACTAGCCTGAGTCTGTTTCTTTCTCTGAGAAGTGGAAATAGAAATGAAAGTCCCCTTCTGGGGATGTGAGGAGGACTAAACATGACAGCATAAGCAAACACTAGCCTAGCACCCGTCACAGAACAGGGGCTCCATGCATGTTGGTCCTTCCGCTGCTTCCCGACTTGCATCCCTTCATATTTTGTTCGTATCACTTTTAATGAGCTCAGTTTCTCCTGTGCTGTGCTCATGGAGTTGAGCTTGCTCCCACACAAGGCTTCTTTAGTTCTTGTTCTCTACCACTTCCTTGGTTCCAAGTTGTATTTTCTTTGTACAAGTCGGCTTGTCTCAGGAATGTCAATTACCTCACTGGTCTTACTTTTTCACCCTGGTCATGCCAACCACACTAACTGTGCAGGCCACAGGTACATCTGCTGGGTCTGACCCCTTGTCTCATTTGTCCATGCATGGGGAAAGAAATAGAGCGTTATCCCACTGGTTTCGATTGGAAATAACTGTTTACTGACCAATTCCACAACCCCCTTTCTGCTCCACAGAAAACAAAGTTCGGGCTTTCAGTTGTAAGATGAATAAGGTCTGAGAACTGAATGCATATATGGTAACTGTAATTGATAACACTATATTATATCATTGAAATTTGCTAAGAGAGTAGAACTTAAATGTTCTCACCAAAAAAAAAAAAAAAAAAAAGAATATGTGAAGTGAGGGATGTGTTAATTAACTCGGGGGAGCCCTTCCACAATGTATATGGATATCAAATCATTTAATATACTTTAAATATCTTATTATTTTGTCAATATATCTCAATAAAACTTGGGGGTGGTGGGTGGGGGCACAAAGTAACTTGCCCTTAATGTATTCCCTGCTCTTTTAGTTTGAGGCTTTTTCCTCAACCTATTTATTGCATGAGGTAAAAATTGCCAAAAGTCTAAACAGCTGCTGATTCGATTCACATTTCTGATGTCTCTACTGAGAAATGTTTTTATCACTTTATTATTTTTACTTTGTTACATCTTCCTTCCCAGCACATATATGCTACCAACAATCTAAATAAAAGTACTTGAAATTTTTGTTAATAATAATAATAATAATAGCTATATCTCCCTTTTTTACTATCACCTTGTAAGTCACCAACTCCTATTTTCTCTACCTCCATAATATTCCTTGATTCTATCTCTGACTTTGTATTTCTGCTACCATCTGCCCAAGTCTGAGCCACCCCAATTTCTTGCAAAGAAAACAGCATTAATCTCACGGCTGCTCTGGCCACATATACTTTGACTCTCATTGACCTCATCTCCATCCAGCAGGAGAGTGATCTTTTAAGTCATCAAGTCTGATATTGCCACTCCCTGCTTGAAATATTTCAAACATTTAATCGTCCCAGGCTGGAATCAGCCAGAGATAAGCCCTGTCTTCAAGGGGTTTAACATCTAGTGGTAGAGACAGTAAAATACATAAGTAACTTTATAATTATAATTTTGGTAAGTTCTGTGAAGGAATTTCCATAAATATCTACTTAAGTAAATTTATAGCTGTTATTTACATTTTGAGTTGCTTTGACAAGGTTCTGGTGAGTAAAGGAGAGGGTGGTGCAAGGCTTTAAGAAATAGCAGCTTCCTTCAATAATAAATAAAACAGTGTTTTCTAAGTGCTTTATGTGCATCCATTCCCTCATTGAATGTTTATAACTATCCTTTATTCTTGTGCAAATATTTATTGACCATGATATGCCAGGCATGGTGTGAGGATGTGATGTTACAGAAAGGATTAAGCCAGGAGAGAAAGATAAAAATCATAACATCACAAGAGCAGATGGCAAAATTACAATTAAAATAATTATTGTAAAGGAATAGTTGAAGCTGGTATGAGGGATATAACCTGAACTAATTAAGGGTCAGGAAATATTTAGGCTAAGCCCTAAGAGAATAAGATTTAAAGAAGAGAGAACAGATTAAGAAAGAGAAAGGGAGACCCAGTATAAAATTAAGATGCCTAGCATGTTAATATGAATTGACATTAGAAAAATGGAGTATAGAAAGATGTAGTAAACAGATTATTGCAATTTTACAGATGAATAATCTGAGGCTGGGGAGAATCAACCTATCCAGAGTCACTTATCTCTAAAGTGATTATTCAAAGATTTGAACCCAAGGCCCTCTTACCCCCCAAATCTATTCCCTGAACTGCAGTGTTATGCTGCCTCCTTGTGCTCTCTCCACAAAACAGAAGCATGTATTAAGAATTCTACCTTTATTTTATTACACAATTAAAAGAGCATGTCCTTATTACTTTTAATAACTAAATATAGAATTTTAATTATAAAATAGTTTTACACATTAAAAACTACATAGCAATTGAAAAACAATGATCCACATGGTAGAGTATGAGGATTTGTTAATCGCATAATTAATTCTATTGATCAAAAAATCTAAGTCACTTAATTACTCAAATTAGCAGTCTCTATTGACCAAAATAGTTGCAAGATTGTCAAATTCCCACTCTATTGTAAAGTTGAGATAGAGGAGTTTTCAGGATTTTGTTTGTTTTGTTTTTTGTTGGTCATTTCAGTATAAAAAAAGTAACTGTAGGCGCACATATGTAGAAGATCTCTATGCTGAAAACTATAGGAAGCTTATGAAGGAAATTGAAGATACAAAGAAATGGAAAACCATTCCATGCTCATGGATTGGAAGAATAAATATTGTTAAAATGTCAATGCTACCCAAAGCACTTTACACATTCAATGCAATCCCAATCAAATTTGCACCAGCATTCTTCTCAAAGCTAGAACAAGCAATCCTAAAATTTGTATGGAACCACAAAAGACCCCGAATAGCCAAAGTAATATTGAAGAAGACAACCAAAGTGGGAAGCATCACAATCCCAGACTTTAGCCTCTACTACAAAGTTGTAATCATCAAGACAGCATGGTATTGGCACAAAAACAAACACATAGACCAATGGAATAGAATAGAGACTCCAGAATTGGACCCACAAAAGTATGGCCAACTCATCTTTGACAAAGCAGGAAAGAGTATCCAATGGAAAAAAGACAGTCGCTTTAACAAATGGTGCTGGGAGAACTAGACAGCAACATGCGGAAGAATGAAACTAGACCGCTTTCTAACACCTTCACAAAAAGAAACTCAAAATGGATGAAGGACCTGAATGTGAGACAGGAAACCATGAAAACCCTAGAGAAGAAAGCAGGAAAAAACCTCTCTGACCTCAGCTGCAGCAATTTCTTACTCGACACATTTCCAAAGGCAAGGGAATTAAAAAACAAAAATGAACTACTGGGACCTCATGAAGATAAAAAGCTTCTGCACTGCAAAGGAAACAATCAACAAAACTAAAAGGCAACTGACAGAATGGGAGAAGATATTTGCAAAAGACATATCGGATAAAGGGCTAGTATCCAAAATCTATAAAGAACTCACCAAACTCCACACCCAAAAAACAAATAATCCAGTGAAGAAATGGGAAGAATACATGAATGGAGACTTTTCTAAAGAAGACATCCAGATGGCCAACAGGCACATGAAAAGATGCTCAACGTCACTCCTCATCAGGAAAATACAAATCAAAACCACGCTGAGATACGACCTCATGCCGGTCAGAGTGGCTAAAATGAACAAGTCAGGAGACTACAGATGCTGGAGAGGATGTGGAGAAATGGGAACCCTCTTGCACTGTTGGTGCAAATGCAAACTGGTGCAGCTGCTCTGGAAAACGGTGTGGAGGTTCCTCAAAAAATTAAAAATAGATCTACCCTATGACCCAGCAATAGCACTGCTAGGAATTTACCCAAGGGATACAGGAGTGCTGATGCATAGTGCCACTTGTACCCCAATGTTTATAACAGCACTTTCAACAAGAGCCAAATTACGGAAAGAGCCTAAATGTCCATCAACTAATGAATGGATAAAGAAGATGTGGTTTATATATACAATGGACTACTACTTGGCAATGAGACAGAATGCAATCTGGCCTTTTGTAGCAATATGGAAGGAACTGGAGAGTGTTATGCTAAGTGAAATAAGTCAGGCAGAAAAAGACAGATACCATATATTTTCACTCATATGTGGATCCTGAGAAACTTAACAGAAGACCAGAGGGGAGGGGGAGGGGGAGAAAAGTTATAGAGAGGGAAGGAAGCAAACCATAAGAGACTCTTAAATACAGAGAACAAACTGAGGGTTGATGGGGGGGGTGGGGGAGACGGGAAAGTGGGTGATGGGCATTGAGGAAGGCACCTGCTGGGATGAGCACTGGGTGTTGTATGGAAACCAATTTGACAATAAATTATATATATATAGAGAGAGAGAGAGAGAGAGAGAGACAGAGACAGAGATGCAAAATACAGGTGATTAAATGTCTCTTTCCTGGAAGAATGGAGGTTTTCAATGATCTAGGGAGAATAACTGCCAAGTCAAGCTGGATTACCATTTTCAATGAACCTCTACATCTCAGGATTGGAAAGGGTAAGAAAGGAATTCATGTCTAACCCACTTTTATATACTTAAGTCACCTGTCAACATTCACACCTGGTGGTTATCTGGCATATAAATGAAAATCTCCAGAGGTAAGATACTCGTGAAAACAGTCTATTTATTTTTCAGAAAACTTGGTTAGAAAATTCTCTTCTTCTGGAACTGAAGTCTCTTTCCTGTGGCGCACATTCACTAATCCCAGCTGTCATATTTGAGGCATCCATGGCAAGTCTGGTTCCTCTTCAATATAACTAGCCCACTGGATGTTGTTATGCATCTGTTAAAATGTCTCTTTATTAACAAAAGCAGAATGTGTCACATTTGAATTTTGCATCCTACCGGTCAATGTGAGTGAGGCTGTCTCTTCTGATTCTCTATCTCCGCAGAAATGAGTTAACTGTTACTATAACGTTTTCTAGGCCTTCCAAGGCTTTTTGTGTCAGTTGTCTTGTCAGTGCCCTCTCCATCTTCCGTCCTGAGCTGATCCATTCTGGTTCTAACAAGCAATCATCACAGGAAAGAGCTGTAACTTCTCTGAGCATGTTCCTTGCACTCCTCCAGAGATAACGGCTCAATATGCATTCTGCAGTTAATTACGTATCATTTTCTAAGTTTTTTGATTACAAAATTAAAAAAGAACTCTTGCTTAAATTAAAAAGAGAATCTTAAATTGGGGAAAAGTTCAAGGGAGACCTTTCTTCAGGCCCAATAGGATACAAGGCTGCTGGCAATGAAGTCAGAGACCTCTATCCTGAACTTGAGTCTGTGTTGGCTTCATTCTCTGGCAACAGCTCTCTTTTACATTCTACTAGTGTAGCAGGATTGTGAAAAGAGGGCACTCATTTTCCAGTTCTTTTAGCAAAATTCTTGAATTCACACAACTTCTTGGCTTGCACACACATCGACTTTTAATTCCCAAACTGGGTGTTTGGGTTATTCTGTTTCCTTCAATGAGGCCTAAGTCACGGGGTCCATTCTAGGACATAGCATCTGTCCCGTTCAAACTACATGGATCAAAAACTAATAATAATGAGTTCTTTTGCACCAGAAAAAGGAAAGCTGGGCAGGTGAAAATATGATACGCACTGCACTATAGGAGGAGTCATAGGGACAGCTCTTGTATGCCCTGTGATTGGGCAGAGGCAGAAAATATCCTTTGGAGCACTGGAGAGATTCCATTTAACTTACATACGGCCCTTAAGTTACTTTAAGTCAAAGGAACACAAGTTTGGGGCACCTGGGTGGCTCAAGCGGTTGAGCGTCCAACTTTGGCTCAGGTCATGATATCACAGTTCGTGGGTTCGAGCCCCGCATCAGGCTCTGTGCTGACCGCTTGCTCAGAGCCTGGAGCTTGCTTCAGACTCTGTGTCTCTTTCTCTCTCTGCCCCTCCCCTGCTCACGCTTTGTCTCACTCTGTTTCTCAAAAATAAATAAATGTAAAAAAAAAATTTAAATAAAAAAAGAACGCAAGTTTGAATTTGTCCAAAATTTGAATCTTTTTAATTCACCAACATATACCCTGTACCTAGGGTGGTGCTTGGGCCATAAGAATGCTCAGAAAATATTTGTAAAAATGTTAAGCACACATAACTATATGACACCACAGAATGGGGAATTTAGTTCCTAATATAAACATGATAATCAGGACCTAAATATGAATTATGAATGAGTCCAAATATACATCACCAACTGTAAGGCCTCGAAGAGGTTAAGTGCCGTTCAATGTGCAAAGAAATTTACATAGATCATTTATTTAAAATAAGTAAGGGAGATATAAGAAGGTCTTGGGAAAAAGAAAAAGGAAAATTATATACAGGATCATGGTAGAACAGGGAGGGAAGGTGTGTATCAGTAAAACTCTTTAACTGTGAATAATACATTTAATTATTAAAACTGAAAGCAGAGTAAACATTCTGTTTACTTTGATTTAACACTTTTCCCCTTTTATTTCAAACTAGAAGATGAAAATAGACAGATTCATTGTAATTTTCTAAACAGTCAGTTTCGCTTCTTGATCACAGCATAGATTTTTCATGGGTTCACAGCAAGGCAGGGAATTTGTTGATCCAATGAAAACAATTTCCACGGGTTTTAAAAATTAATTTAATGATAGCTTTCCCATCAACATTAAAGTCTATGAAATTCATTTGTAAAACGACACTAAAAGTTATACCTTTCACTATGTCCAAGAAAATAGTAAAATATAAAATAAGAAAATTCATCGATAATCATTTATAAAAGTATAATTTGCATCTTGCAAATTACATCCCAGTGACACATACAATGAACAAACAAGCAAACCAATAAAGTAATTTAAAGTTATAAGTCCCATCTGAGAAGCAAAAAAGGGGCTGATACAGACAGTGATAGAGGGTGGTTAGGGTCAGCCTCTCTGAGAAGGTAATATTTTAAAACAAAAAGGATGAGAAGGGGCATTCCATACAAAGAATGGGAGGAAATGTATCCCAGGCAGAGAGACTAGCACATGCAAAAGCTCCAAGGTGAAATGAAATTTGCACATGTAATGAAGTGTAAAAAGCCCTAGTGTGGAGGGTGTCTAAAGGATTTCATGTGAAAAATAGAGTTCAAATCATACAAAACATTATAGTAAAGAATTTAAGTTTAACTAAGTACAAACAAGATGCATCAGAGGACTTAAAATAGAGAAATGATATTATTCAATTTATATATATATATATATATTTATAGTTATTTATATTTATATTTATATAAATAGTATATTGAGACCATCATATATATATATATATATATATATATATATATATATGCTATTGGAAACCAATATCCTCATCATTAGTGACCCTAATTCTCCTACATCCTTTGCTCAAAATAATAAAAATACTTTGACCATTGTAAAAACTCTCTAGCTTCTCCCAGATAGAAAATAAATAGGAGCAACTACTGGAAATGGTAAAGTAAATAACCTCAGACTTGGTAAAGACAATGTGGAGACAGTTCTAGTAAGGGGTTTTGGAGAAGGCCAAATAGATCCTAAGAAAAAATGGCTAGAAAGAAAAAGAGCATTACAGACTGAAGGGCAAACAATTATTGAACACTTACTGTGGCAAGATAATATTGAAAGCACTTTATTTGTGTAAATATAACTACTTCTTGTGAAGAGTTATTAGGGCCATGGGGCTTTTACATAGTTAGGCTCATTTAATACCCATAATAATGAGACACTTACCATTATTATCCCTTTTTACCAACAAAATTACAGAGGTTTAGAAGTAGTAAGCACCTTGCCCAAGGTCATAGAGCAGGGACTAGAGTGGGAGACAAGTGAGTCCAGGCAACCTGGCTGCAAAATCAGTACTCTGACATGTGCTGTTCTGCAGAAAGGAAAAATAATGGCCTCATTTGGAGGACTTGAATGAGCCTGTTTTCTGCACTTCTCTCATGGGCCAAGCAACCTCACGCGTCGCTTTCCTCCCATAAGCAATGCAGTGATGTAGAAATGTCCTAATGTTGGCAGGAAATTGTAGACATCTTGGTTAAGAAACATGGGGTTCCCTCAACTTGCCTTGGTGTACCTCTTTCTAGGAAAATCTGTGCTTGGATCCATCATAATAGGTCACAGACTTGTACATGAATACTAGTTATGAGACCTGACAAGCCTGCTTTGACCAAATTGAAGTCTGGGTCCTCTGAGCCCTCTTCTTGACCAGGTCTCACCTTGTACGTGCCAACCCAGTTTTAGCAAAGAATCCTGCTAACTCATTTTATGAAGAATTCTCCCACCCATCATGTCTGATTCTTTTGGCTTGCTTTTATTTTTAGCAAGAATCCTGTTAAATCAGTTTAGCAAAAATATTACTACCCTTGATATCTAATCAAGTTCCTCTTTGTAACTTCCCATCCATGGACCCCCTTACTCTGCTCATTAGCTGTAAATGCCCAGCTATCTTTGCTATGTTTGGAGTTGAGCTGTTTCCATACTGAAGAATCTAATCTCTCTCCTACTATAGTAATCCGAATAAAATCTGTTTTGCCATCTTTAACAGGTGTCCAGTGTAAAAATTTTCTTTTACAGGGGCGCCTGGGTGGCTCAGTCGGTTAAGCGTCCGACTTCGGCTCAGGTCACCATCTCGCGGTATGTGGGTTCAAGACCCGCGTCGGGCTCTGTGCTGACTGCTCAGAGCCTGGAGCCTGTTTCAGATTCTGTGTCTCCCTCTCTCTCTGACCCTCCCCCGTTCATGCTCTGTCTCTGTCTCAAAAATAAATAAACGTTAAAAAAAATTTTTTTTAAATAAAAAAAATAAAAAAATTTTCTTTTATAGATTCTAACTTACATAAAGGTTCTGCTTATACCTACCCATAAAATAAGATAAAGTGAATGTATCTAAAATATTTACTTGGGGCAGAACACAATGTAATAATACTATACTGTGGAACTATATAAAATACCCCATGAACATCCACAGGTGAAGAGAAGGAACTTTGTATGTTGTATCTTTAGCTATACTGTGATTCATATATTTAACTACTGCTATTCCCCCTGTATATGTAGAGAAACAATTTATATTGTAGGATGGTAAAAAATTCACATTTTAATATGTCCCACTAAATATTTTAAATTGCATAAACGTATGTTCAAAAATTATTATTTTCTATAATAGAAGGATGGAGGGGCCCATAATAGGTAAGCTTAGTTTTTTCTAGGTTTTTATTTAAATTCGGGTTAACACCCAGTATATTAGTTTCAGGTGTAGAATATAGTGATTCAACACTTACATACAACACCCAGTGCTCATCACAAGTGTAATCCTTAATCTCCATCACCTATTTAATCTATCTTCCCCCTACCTCTCCTATGGTAACCATCAGTTTGTTCTCTATAGTTAACAGTCTGTTTCTTGGTTTTCTTCTCTCTTTATTTTTTTTACCCCCTATGTTCATTTGTTTTATTTTTTTAATTCCACATATGAGTGAAATCATATGGTATTTGTCTTCCTCTGACTGACTGATTTCACTTAACATAATACTCTCTATCTCCTTCCATGTCGTTGCAAATGGCCAGATCTTCTTTTTATGGCTGAGTAATATTCCGTTGTATATATTTTCCACATCTTCTTTATCCATTCATCAGTTAATGGACATTTGAGTTCTTTTCCATAAATTTGGCTGTTATTGATAATGCTGCTATAAATATCGAGATGCATGTATTCCTTTGAATTAGTAGTTTTGTATTCTTTGGGTCAATACCTGACAATGCAATTGCTGGATCATTTCTAACTTTTTGAGGAACCTCCATACTGTTTTCCATCATGGCTGTACCAGTTTGCATTCCCACCAACAGTGTGAGAGTGTTCCCATTTCTCCATATCCTTGCCAACACTTGTTTCCTGTGTTGTTAATTTTAGCCATTCTGACTGCTGTGAGGTGATGGATCTCATTGTGGTTTTGATTTGTATTTCCCTGATGATGAGTGATGCTGAGCTTCTTTTGATGTATTTGTTGGTCATCTGGATGTCTTCTTTGGAAAAATGGCTGCTCGTATCTCCTGTCCATTTTTTTAAACTGGATTATAATTTTTGAGGTGTTGAGTTTTAAAAGTTCTTTATAGATTTTGAATACTAATCCTTTATCAGATATATCATTTACAAATATGTTCCCCAATTCGATAGGTTGCCTTTTAGTTTTGTTGGTTGTTTCCTTCACTGTGCAGAAGCTGTTTATTTTTGATCAAGTCCCAATAGTTTATTTTTGCTTTTGTTTTCCTTGCCTCAGGAGAGATATCTAGTAAGAAGTTGTGTAAGCTTAGTTTAAAAATAAAATTTAAATGTTCAGAAGCCCTCATAAGGAATGTCAACATTCCTTCTTCTCTTCTCCACAGTATTGCTCAGAAGAACAGACCATCCTTCTGGAACAATATATGACCGCTTACAACTTCTCTAACTTATTTTATTAATTCTTAATATTTAAAACTCATTTTATCCTAATTTCAAAAAGTTATTAAAAGAGTAATTTATTGCAGATATTCAAACTGTTATGAAATGTATAAAATAGAAAGGGAACATTCTCCTTAACTGCATCCCATAGAAATAACTACTGTTAACAGTATATACATTATTTTCCAGGTCTTTCTCAGTCTCTCTACATTGATATTCTTAATTGGTGTTTTTATATATATATATATATATATATATATATATATATATATATATATACACACACACACACACACACACATGTATAATGTGTGTGTATATATATATATAAAATGTGTATGTGTATATATATATAATGTGTATATGTGTATATATATATAATATGTATATATATACATATACACACACACACATGTATCTGAAACATAGATTTATGCTGAGCATGTTATTCTGCAATTTTGTTTTCATTTAACAAGATATCAACATGTATTGGACATCTTTCTGTGACATATGAACCTACCACAATCCACTTAAGAGCACAGAAATCTGCTTTTAATCTAGCAGTGATTCATAAAATCGAATGGCCACTACATAAACTGAGTCTTAGGATTCACTAAATTTCTATTAATCTTTCTATTAATCAGAAAGTTATCAAGGAACACAAAAAAAATGAGTATAATATCTAACAATTGAGGAAGGGAAAAACCAAACTCTAGCTGGAGTCACTCACCACTGTGCAGGGCTAAGGGTGAAATGACAGCATGAATTTAAAGAACTTTCATAAGGAAATACTCTACAATCACACAGCTGTGGAGGATAACATGATTTTATTGTTAACGAAAAGTATATTGTTAATAATGGAGTGGTCATACTGAAAGCTAGTTTTGGAGAACACAATTGTTCAAGAAAAGGTCTGTCATCCTAGTCATGTCAGGGTTCTGAGGGTTATGGAAATAGACTCTATCAGGATTGTAGCTCAGGAAATGGAGTGTTACAGGTCAAGTACTGTATCAATTTGGGGCAGGCCACTAGACAGAAGTGCTCCTAGCATGGGTCAGTGCCCCAGCCAAAATGAAAAAGAATATAAATAGATCCAATTAAAAGCAGTCCCGCTTTGGAGGTCACGTTGTCCTTAAAATAAGATAGGCAAGCAGATCTGCCTATCTTGTGGCTAAGGTTTAGGGGAAAAGGAAACACCTGTCTAGCCTTCTGTGGCTGGAAGCAGAATGTATAACTAGGAATAAAATAAAGTCCCATAATCACAAATGATTAAGGAGACTTGTGACAGCTACTTAGATGCTGCGATACAATTTCGGTTGCAGAAGTGTGATCTTAGGAGGTTAACTGTTATTATAACTCATCATGGCTAAGCTTCCATAACCATGAAGAACTACAGAGTTAAAAGAATTATTTAGACAATTTGGGGAAAAGACCATTTGAGACAAGTGTGTTTTTTCTCCTTTTTTTCTGAATTAACTAGATTGGTAGAATATATTAAATGAATTTACAATATGGGTTCAAATTCCACAAATATTTATTCAACACTATGTTCAAAACCCAGTGCTAAGTGCATTCACATAACTTTCCCTACTCTAAGTTAACAATTATGTGAGAGGGATGTTATGGAGACTGTTGCTCAGAGTTAAGAAGTGACTTATCAGAAATCATTGTAAGTTAGAAGAGCCTTATCTGAACCAAATTCTCTATTCACCACTGTTATAAAATTACTAAATGTTCTCGGAACAGAAGCAGGTTCTGCAACATGTGATGTTTGGTTATACACAGTGACCCATGCCACTTTTTTTTGTATCTTTATTTATTTTTGAGAGAGAAAGACAGAGCACGAGCCTCAGGAGAGGGGCAGAGGGAGAGGGAGACATAGAATCTGAAGCAGGCTCCAGGCTCAGAGCTGTCAGCACGGTGCCTGATGCAAGGCTTGAACTCATGAACTGAGAGAGCATGACCTGAACTAAAGTGGGAGGCTCAATTGACTGAGCTACCCAGGAGCCCTGTTACTTTCCTTACAGTAGGATCCACCAGTAAAAAGCCCACTGGGCTACTCACAGGAAACCAAGGTTTCAGCCCTAGGACTCCCCTTAGCTCTGATATCTGAAGTTGGTCAATTCAATTGGCTTTGGTTTCCTAAAAAAATAAGTGGACTGGTTAAAAAAAAAAAAAGTGTTTCTAACTCTAAAATATGAATTTTAATGTTCAATAGTATCAGTTATGTGAGTTTTGATCCAGATTTGGTAAAATGTGTTTTGACAACCCAATGAGTAAAAAGGTACTGTAATACTAAACATTTTTCAAAAATTAAACATTTTATCTTCCCAACAATCCTATGGAGTAGATATTATTGTGCCTATTTTACATATTACAAAAAACCAGGATCTTGGAGGGTGTAGAAAAATAAGCTTTCACTGGTTATAAGTGACACAAACTATAATTTATATCAAGGTATACTGACAACGAGCTCACTGCCTCTATCACTGCCACCCAGCTGTCTCTTGGTCATGGTAGATGAATTTAATTTATTTATATCTGCTCCATTACCTCAAAACTCCCATCTCAGGACCATTGTTGAGGTTGGAGTTCCAGAAAAACAATGTGGAAAAATTCAACAGCATGAAGATGTTTTTTTAGAAAGTTGGAATAATTGTTTGCTGTGCAGAAGAAGCGTTTTATTTTGATGAAGTCCGAATAGTTTATTTTTGCTTTTGTTTTCCTTGCCTCTGGAGACCTATCTAAAGGAACTTGGTGGGGGGAAGGCAAAGAGAGGAAAACCAAGAAACATACTCTTAACTGTAGAGAACCAACCCAGGGTTGCTGGAGGGGAGGTGGGTGGGGGGATGGGTGAAATAAGTGATGGGGTTTAAGGAGCGCACTCTTGTCATGATGAGCCCTGGGTGATGTATGTAAGTGTTCAATCACTAAATTCTACAGCTGAAACTAATATTACATGATATGTTAATAAACTGGAATTTAAATAAAAACTTGAAAAAAGAAAAAAAAGGAAAGTTGCAATCAAACAGAAATATATAACACTGACTGTAAGTTGCTCACAGCTTTAATCAGCCTGAGTCATTCACAGGAAGACAGTCTGTTATTACATTTGTATTCCTAAAACCAAAAACCAGAAATATAATCTGGCTAAGCAAATGGAATGTGATGACAGCATTTGAAGCCCTAGTATTTGAGAGAGTTTCTCAAAGCAGCTTTTATATTTCATCCTTTCTTCTATTTCCAAGGTCTGTTCTTATACGAATTGCAACCTGGACTCCAAGACTGGAAGAGAACACACATACAAGCATTCTTTATTAACACCTTTTTCCTTTGAAAACACATCTAGGTTTCTACATTTTAGTTCTTTTAGCTCTTGGGCAAAAGATTTAATTTTTTTTCCAGTTTTACAGAGATAAACTTGACATAGAACACTCTATTAGTTCAAGTTGTACAACATAATGATTTGATACATGTTTATATTGTGAAATGATTACAATAAGTTCAGTTAACATTAATTACATAGTTACATTAATAACATAATAACATCAGTCACATAGTTAACAATCTTTTTTCTGGTGAGAGAGGTTTTCAGGTCTACTCTCAGTAATCTTTAAATATACAAGACAGTATGGTTAATTATAGTCATCATGCCGTATAGTACCTCCCCAGAACTTATCTACTTTACAACTGGAAGTTTGTACCTTTTAAGTAGCCTCATTCATTTTGCACCCCCTGCCTCCGGCAACTATAAATAATCTCTGTATATAAGTTCATATTTTTTAATCACACAAATAAGTGAAATTATACAGTGAATTTTGTTCTTATGTCTGATTTATTTCACCTCCAGATCCATCCATGTTGTCTCAAATGGCAGGGTGTCCTTATTGTTTATGGCTGAATAATATTTTCATTGCACATATACTTAGACATGGTGCTAAGAAGTTAAAATCTACCAAAAGCGATTAGAACATAATTTAGAAGATGCATTAATTTCTATTTTTGTTTGGTTTAATAATAATAGGGACTATTAAGTTACCTACATGGCAGTTGGTACTCAACTTGTGTCAGTTAGATAACTTGTGTCACCGTTCACTTTGAACAATATCTGGAAGATGTAGAAATGAATATATACCACCATGAAATCAAATTATCCCTTTTATATTGCCATAATTTGTGATATCATAGATGGAAATTTGTTCACCAAATAAAATACTATGTAATTTATGCTACATTTTATAAAAAAGTAATAGTTTGGGAAAATGGTGAAATTTTGTCTTTTAAGAAGGTGTCGTTTTGGCGGTGCTTTAAATAAATTTTTGTACCTAAATACTTTCTATGCACTTTCTGACCATCATAGTAATATAATCTCTATGTATTTCATTCATTTTTTATTGCTTTATTTGAAATAATCCTCCTTATAAAATTTATTTGTATTTATAACCTCTCCTCAAATAGATAAAAGTCCCTTAGATAAAGACTTTAAAAGATTAGTCTAGCTGCTGAATGGGTAATGAATTAGGAGATGGGGTTGGGAAGAAGAAAAGCAGTCAGAGATAGGCCAGGTACAGTAGGTTTTAAGTGTATTCAAATTGGACAGATAAGGAACCATGAATCAACAAAAGTTTGTGATGATAAGATACTTTCCAGGAATGACTCTGAGTTTTATGGTTTCATGTCCTACATGTTTAGACCTTTAATCCATTTTTATTTTTATTTTTGTGTATGGTATAAGTAGTCCAGGTGCATTTTCTTTCATGTAGCTGTTTAGTTTTCTTAGCACCACTTATTGAAAAGACTTTTCCCCACTGCATGCTCTTGCCTCCTTTGTGGTAGATTAATTGACCATAAGAGCATGGGTTTGTTTCTGGATCCTGTAGTGTATTCCAATGATCTATGTGTCTGTGTTTGTGCCAGTACCATACTATTTTGATGATTACAGCTGTGTAGTATATCTTGAAATCTGGGATTGTGATACCTCCAGCTTTGTTCCTCCTCAAGATTGACTTGGCTACTCGGGGTTCTTTTGTTTGGTTCCATACAAATGTTAGGATTATTTGTTCTGATTCTGTGAAAAATGCTATTGGTAATTTGACAGGGATTCCATCTTGCTCAGTCTTATGTGGAAAGAGAAGAAGAGGAGTTGGGTTGCTGGAGGGTAAGGTGTATCACATTTATTTGTGCATATGAAGTTTGAGATGCCTGTAGGAAATGCTAGTGAAAATGGCAAATATTTGGCTGTAAGAGTAAGGAGTGTAGACCTCAGAACAGATATCTGACTTGGAGAAATCTGGAAGTTACCACCACATAGGTTGTAAGCAATGGTGTAAACAACCCAGGAAAAAGAGTGCAGGAAGCCAACTTAAGAGGACATTAGGCCAATTCCTTGGAAACTGTACTATTGAGAAATTGGGAAAGGAGTAGAAATCACCAAAGGACATAGAGAATAAAAGCCAGAGACTAGAAAGAACATTAGAAAAGATTGTTTCACAGAGGAGTGATCAAGAATATCACCTCCTGCCAAGAATAGTAAGATAAATACAAAAAAAAAAAAAAATCCTCTTCTGTGTTATGGGGGTTATTGGTAACCTTTGCAAGAGAAAAGTCAAATGGAAGAGGCATGCATGTGAAGAAAATTAAAAGGGCTTGCAAAGCTCTTTGCAGGAGTTTGGTTGTAGAAAGAGTGGAAGAATACACTGGCAGTTCTCTTTATCAGGATAATTTATGCTAGCAGCCTCTTAATAAACCAACCATAGGGCTTTAAACAATAAATGTTTATGTCTCCCTCACACAGTGTTCAGTGACCCCCTGCCCTCCATCCTGTGGTTATTCAATTTGGGACGTATGGCTTCTGAGTTCACCATGGCAGGGAAAGGATCTATGAAGGAGGTACGCCCCCTTAGTGTTACATGCTACCTAGTGTTACCTATCACAATCCATGGGCCAAAACTAGTCTTATGGCCCAGAAGAGTTAGAAATTCTAAGGGAGCACATGGAATAATTGGTGCACACACACTACTTTACCAGAAGAACTGAAGCAGCATGTGGGGTCAAGGAATATTTTTGTGTGTTGATTGCTTGATTTTGTTTGTTTTTAAGATCAGAAATACTAGAACATATGATCTGATGAGAATAGTCAAGGAAAGAGAGAGGGAGAAGCAGAGAAGGAGAATCTCAGCAGACAAAATTTCATGAGAAGGCAAAAGGGGATAGAATCCAAAATACACAGGAAGGAACTGGTCTCCAACATTTTGTCTGTTGAGTCACTGTCACAAAAGGAGGCAGTAGAGATTGGTGGAGGTCTGTTTATAGATTCGGTGATGGAAAGATGAAGTGCCCACTCGATGAGTTCTGTTTCTCTACTGAAATGCGAAGTAAGGTTATGAGGTGAAACTCAAGAATGTGGTGCATGGTGGGATGAAAGCCCAGGAGATTGAAGAGCATGATGAAGTCATGAAATTGCTTCTGTGGAGAAGAGGTCTTTGACTTGACAACCTATTTGATTTATTTCCTGAAACTCTCCTCAAAACATTCAGTTCTCCAGCCACCCTAAGGTATTTAATATAACCCAAACATGCCATGTACTTGCTCAGGTTCCATGAATTTATTCTTGCTTTTCCTCTGCCTAGACCTTTCTCTCCAACCCCATCTGATCCGCCTTGTAAATCTCCAGTCATCCTTCATCTCTTGACTCAAATAGAGGCTTTTTCCTGAGACTTTTTCTGCTCCTTTAGGAAGAGCTGGTCCCTTCCCCTTCCTCCTCCAGTAACCCATGTCCTTCCCATCAGACTCTGACTTTCCTAAGATCATGAAACCTTTACTCTCAGAACCTGGCACAAAATGCAGAGATGCTCATAATTGCTTGCAGACCAGCTCTAGGTGTTTAGGAGAGTAAAAAGTATAGTAAAGATTGTGAATAAAGATTTTTGCTCTAAACGTGATGAAAATCTAAACTTTAATTATTTAAAATATTAAAAGTAGCAAAACAGGATAGAAATCAGCCCATATTTACTAAGGAAGGATAGCTGTTTCCTGCCATATAAGCAGCCCATTCCAAGTCAGAAACACTGTAAATAACTAATTAAAACATTTTTCTGTTGTAATAAAAATAAAATGCCTTAAGCAGTCTAACCTGCTTTCCCCAACTCATTTAGCAACTTCCTTACTGTGTAAACGCCCTTTACAAAATAGACACCAGCTTTGCAGAAGGTATTTTTGAATAATTGAAATATGAAAGCAAAAATTTTAAGGCATGCCATCTGTTTTGTTTTTCTTGGAGCCCAATGATTTTATCTTTCCTGGGATTCAAACCACCTCACCCTTTATAGCAATTCATTAAAACCTCACTGCAGGGGGAAGGTGAGCAGGAGAATCACAGCCATAGAATATGAAAAATATGAAAATAGCTGCTTCTGCCCTGATTTCTGTATTCAAACTTCCCAGGTAATCCAGGATGTTTCTGCCATTTTGAATGATTCCTTTCAATTTTGTAGGCTTTATGGGAAGGAAAATTTGGAGCTAGTTTCCTATTTTGGCAACTCAGTTTTTAACCCGTCTATACCGACATGGTTATGTCTTCCATACCATTGCACAAATCCAATTAAAATTGCTACTACTTGGATAATAAAGTATTGCCCCATTTCTCCATATCAAACTGAAAGCAGGTTTCCAAAATTGCCAGGACCACCCACACACATGCATATTATCAGAAAGCAATATATAATTAGTGGAGGCAGCATTTATGTGGAGCTCTCAAATGTATTAAAGGCAAAATTTGAGAGCTAGTCCTTTACCCTTAATTGAATTACAAAATTAAATGTCACTTCAAAAGTAGGGGAAGCCCCCTTTCCATGGGAAACCATGAAATGAAACTATGGTACAGTGGTCGCAAATGTTGGGCTCTCAGATTTCAGTAATTCTGCCACCACCTAGCTGTGCAGTATACATACAGTCTCCTTGAATCTCAGTTTCCTCACCTGTGAACTGAGGGCACTAGACCTCTTGATTTCTAAGATGAATTTCAGCCCTAAATTTGAAGAAAAACAAAGGCTACCTAGATAATATTTATGTCTTACTGTGAAACCTGTCTGTACACTTTTCATATCACCCAGTGCTGTAAAGCTTGATAGGTGTTCAATAAATGGTGAATAAGCAAATGAACACTTACACGGAAGCAGGTATATGAAAAGGCTTGTAAGAGTCAGTGGAATGCAAAACAATAGAAGGAGAGAGCATGGATAATGGGTTGTTAAAAAAGAAGAAAAAAAAGATACACACAATATTTACTTTTATTTAGCATGCTTGCCCACTTGCTTCTGGTTCAGCCACTACTTACTCTTCTTTAGGTACCGTTTGTTCCTAAACTGGCAGTGGAAGGAATTATTAAGCATTAAAGAATCTGTTTTAATTAGTACTTATCTGAGTACTAGCATCAGAAAATCCAAAATAATAGTGGCTTAACTGAGAAAAAAAGCTTAGCTCTTGCTCACGTAAATTAGGCACTTTTGAGCTGGGGGTGTAGCACCATGACCATCAGTAATGCAGGCTCCCTCTGTTCTTTGCTCTGTTAAAAGGCAGATTCCACCCTATAGCCAAGATGGCCCATCCAGCTCCAGCATGCCAGTAGGCCAGAGCTATGAGAATTAAAAGGAAGGAAAAAGACCTTTCTTTGAGGAACATCACTTCCTCTCACCCGCAAAGAACACAGTCACATGGCCACACAAAAATACAGAAGAGGCCGAAAAATTCAGTCCGTTTCTGTTACTACCACTAACATTTTCGGGAGTGTCCCTTACTCTGAAAGAAGAGAATGGATATTGATGGATGATATCTTCCATTGGATTTCTGGCCCATGTACAGAAGTTGGTTCTGGGCTCAGAGGCAAACTGTGAAGTACCTTTTAGGAATGCCTAGCTTCCATTTTCTGCGTCTCTCTCATTCTTGTAACGATTACTTGTTTCCTCCAGGCACCCTTAACTTGGAGGAAACTAGACAAATAACTCCTCAATTTTAATCTATTTGATACTCAGTATGGTACCTCTCCAAAGAATGTTTGCATTTTCAAAGAAAATCTCAAGAGTTCAAAATTTAAGCCTAGAAATGAAATAAATGTCTGGTTAAACAAAGCCTTATTGAATAAATATCTCAATGAAGGAAAGAAAAGCTTTAGGAGGCACTCTTCCTGAGCAGCTCAGATGATCCCACTAAGAACCACCTGGTCTGTCTAGCAATAGGACCAACCATGTAGCACATTCATTCTTGTTTTTGCTCCACCCCCTCCCCACCCCACTGGGTCCTGGCTTTCTTCTTCCTATGTTCTTATTAAATATTACAGAACTATATGGTATATAGCAGAGTTTTATCTTTAATACTTTAATTAAATTTGATTTCCTCAATCTAAATGAAGATTATGGTTTGATATCATTGGAAACTTCAGGTTAGGTGTTCACCCAAAATATGACTATCAAAATCTTAGTAGATGACTACTTTATAGATGCTAATGTGCTCACATTTCATTAGTATTAAATTTTAATTGAATAATAACTGTGCTAATTAAAGCAACAATGAAGAAATAAATGACATCTATTACTATAAGACATTCCAACTTTTGAAAGAAATTTATCCCTTAATATACCCCTCTGTGTCCAGCTATTAGAGTACAGGGATTACTTTTGATTCCATATTGTGAGTCACTTACCATTCACTTGGTTTGCTTTATAGTCACTATGGTCCACTGGGTAAAATCCAGACTATAAATTAAATAGCTAAAGAGCATGACAACTCTCCGTATCTATAACATTTTACATGTTTAAAACAATGTAGACTGTTTAAAATTGTGCTAAAGCATCTGGTAGGTGTTATTTTATTGAAACATGGTACATTTTTATCTTAAATTAAAAGACTGAAAAATTTTAGGATTCTTTTAAAGATACCATAGTTATACTCAGGAGTTGGCAATAACTGGGGCTTGGTTTCATGACTGCCTAGTATACCAGAGTGCTAATTCCTCAGGGAGCATTTGTTCACTGTTCTCAAGGCAGCTCAAGTAAGACATGGTCAAACATAAAAAAAAGATGTGAATAAAAATATTTGGGGTGGGCGCCTGGGTGGCTCAGTTGAGCGGTTGACTCTTGATTTTGGCTCAGGTCATGATCTCATGTTTCATGAGAATGAGCCCCTCATTAGGCTCTGTGCTGACAGTGAGGAGCCTGCTTGAGATTATCTTGCTTCCTCTCTCTCTCTGCCCTCCCCTTCAAAAGAAATAAACATTAAAAAAAAATCTGGGAAGCTCTTAAAAGCACAAATTCATGAAAATTCCCAGTGTTCAATCTTGTAAAGGCCGAGTGCAGACACAACACAGAAATCATTCTTTCTTTCACATTACAAGAGAAACAGGAGATTCTGAT
The DNA here is from genome assembly GCF_018350195.1 of Panthera tigris. NCBI lineage: Eukaryota > Metazoa > Chordata > Mammalia > Carnivora > Felidae > Panthera > Panthera tigris. Next base: position 86,505,294 of record NC_056666.1, read on the forward strand.
GAAGGTTGTGGTAGGAAGAACAGTTCCCATCCTCCACCACTTCCTAATCCCTGGAAGGTGCGTGTATTTACCTTATACAGAAAAAGAAATATTGCAGATGTAATTATGGCAAAGGACCTTGAGGTGGGAAGAAGGGCCTATATTATCCAGGTAGGCCCAATCTAATCACACAAATCCTTAAAAGTAGATGACCTGTCCCAGCTGTAGTCAGAGGGAGCCATGACCAGGGAAGAAGGAGAGAGAAATGCAATGTTGCTGACTTTGAAGATGGGGAAAGGGGGTTGTAAAACCAGAATTGTGGGTGGTCTCTAGAAGCTGTGAAAGGCTGAAAAAGAGCCTTTTTTCTCCTAGAGAGAAATGCAGCCCTGCTGACACCTTAATCTTAGCTCGATGAGACCTGTGTTGGACTTTTCACCTGCAGAACATAATCAATGTGTGTTGTTTTAAGCCATTAAGTGTGTGATTATTTGTTACAGCAACAATAGGAAACTACACTGACAACCACACTTTGAGTTCCTATTAAGCACTCAAAAATACTAAAACACAAAATCAAATGACATTTGGGTAGAGAAAGTGTGGCCTATTTCTCAAAAGGGAAGATGTTTAGTGTTTGACGATTGTTTAAAATCAGGGATAGGCATATTCTTTCTTCTCATGATACAGTTTTAAACCATATGCAAAACTGTTTTTCAATTTCATCAAAACTGAAAAAGTAAGGATATATGAGGATGAGTAATAAAAGAACATTAGCCGTTGGATGGGAATAAGGAGGAAACAAAAAAAAGAGGAGACTTTTGTACTTTTTATTTGTACTTTGTGTGTACTTTTATTGGAGTTAAGCAGCCTGATAAAGGATTTTAGTGATTTCATATTACAAACAAATGCAAAGGTCTGACAAGCTAAGAAGAGAATATCATGAAGTGGCCTAATGAATAGCTACAGCTGTTCTACAATATAGTAGAATTTTTCTGAATATGCCAATGGTATTATGTCTTATGAAGCACATGTGTGACAGTAATTTTTCTTCTGTTCTAAATTTGGCTCACACTACTCCATTTTCAATCAGAAATGCTTGCATCTGCCATCTCCAAACGTTTTTATTTTTTTTTATTTTTTTACTTCTGTAATAAAATCTCTGACTCTGCTAAATACTATGTATTTTCCAAATCCTGGATTCCAAATCAATACTTTAAATACTTTAAAATCAATACGTTAAATACTTTAAAACTTAGCAACCCAACCAAATTTCTTTATCTTCTCTAGCACTGGCTGTAAATGAGCTAAACAAGCAAAACTGTATATGAGGTGAAGTACTTCTTGGAGTGAAGGGTTTTATCTTGTAGGAAGCTATAGTCAGTCCCATAGCTTGGAAACCCCAAGGCTATATGGAAAACCCCTAACTTATTTGTAAACCCTTGGCTGGAATGATTTGGGGGGGGGGGATGTAGAAGGTTTGAGTTTCCATATTGTAAAGCCAAAGGTTAGATTCAGAAAAGTGGCAGTTTGAATATGTATTAATTAATATGTAGATGACATAACTCTGCAGCTTGGTAAGACCAAAGAGTCTTGGTAAGACTGGACTTCAGCTCTGATCTAGCTAAATATGTCACCAACCCCACATGTTCTGTTTTAAAAGCCTTCTTTCTTCCACTGGAGTTTTGTCCAGTTGAACACTCTCATTTACCAGAAATAAGTCAATGCTTACTGCCATGTTTATGAAAGTACTTTGTTTCTGCTCACACACTAATCCACAGAGATCTTGGTCTTCTATAAACCTTCCTTCTCTATTAACATCTCTGTCCACCTTTCATACTTTGTTTCTCCTCCATACCATTCATCAGGTGTCTTCAGCTGTCAGTAATTGTTATTTCAGAGCATTATGGATAGATGATAGGCCTTCTAATCACCCAGAATTGTCCCTCCTATGTTTTAAATTCCCAGTAGGTGCTAATTAGGGACATAAGGAGCAAGGCAGTATCCAAAGGAAGCCTCTAGTCCATTTATCTTTACAAAATAGCCCAAGAATTTTCACAAAACAACAGTCAGATTCGGATTAAAGAAAAACCTTTTAAGGCAGTCAATACAGATAGAGGAAAGAAATTAAAACACTCATCCTTTGAACTGAACTAAACATGAACAAAAGGGATTTCTTAATGGGGTGGACAGTGCTTTCTCTGCTTTGAGGCTGAAACTCAAGCACAGAGATTTGCAAGAAAAGAAATGGGTGATGTTGACACTGCTGACAGCAGTCTTATCCTTTCCTATGTGGCACCTGCAAGTGGGAGAGGAATGAACAATAAATGTATTAAAGACTTGCATATAAAGAACAAAACCATAGAAGTTCTGAAAGGAATAATATGGAATGTGGTGGTGGAAATTATTTTGTAGTGAATAAGCCTTTCTATGTTTTTTACATTTTCATTCTAATGATTTTCAAATATGTAATGTGGCAGGCAGATTAGTCCCCCCAAGATGTCCACACCCTAAACCTTGGATCCTGTGATTGTATGACTTTATAGGACTAAGGAGACTTTGCCGATATAATTGAGGTAATGGATTGTAAGCTAAAGAGATAGCCTCGGGTTATCTAGGTAGACCCAGTCTAATCACAGGAGCTCTTCAAAGCAGAGAGCATTCTCTGGATGGAGACTAAGGTGGCAGAAAGAGAAGTTGGAAATATTGAAAGTGTGAGAGGGATTTGATCCACCTCTCCTGAGGGGTGGTTATGTAGTAAACATGAGGAATGTGGCAGCTTCTAGAAGGAAAGACTGAGCCCAGCCTGACTCCCTACCTGGTCTTTCCACCTACATACCGTGGAATAATAAATTAGAGTAGCAATAAAAAACTAATTCATGTCAAAAATCTTTTTTAAAAGTTGACTGAATACGTATATGCCAACTACTTAGATTCAGCAGTTGTAAACATTTTGTCATATCATTTTATGTTGCGTTTTGCTCATTTGGAAATGAGTTATAGAAGATAAAACTTCATCACTAAGTACTTATGGTCCTGTCCAAAAAATGATACTCTCCTATATAACTATAATATCATTGTCACAATTAAAAAAATTGAAAATACAATCAGGGGCACCTGGGTGGCTTAGTTGGTTAAATGTCCAACTCTTGATTTCAGTTCAGGTCATGATCTCATGGTTCTATGAGCTCAAGCCCTGTGTCAGGCTCTATGCTGATAGCCTGGAGGCTGCTTGAGATTTTCTCTCTCCCTCTCTCTCTGGTTCTCTCACTCAAAATAAATGAATAAACTTTTTTTTTTTTTAAAGCGGTTGTTCAAAAAAATGCAATCAGTTTGTTGTAATGCTTATTCTGAAACCATGAATTTCTTTCAATACAATTAATACATTAGGGAACAACTTGAAAATAACAAAAGCTTGAATTTATGATTTTTGTCAGCAAGCTATACATACAGCTTCTCTTTAATTTGGAACAGGATTCAATCACATATGACAGCATGTATTTGATTGTTATGTCTCTTAAATATTTTATCTGGAAGAACACAGACTTTTTAAAATGACATTAATTTTTTAATCAGGGCAAGTTGTCTTAATAGAATGTTTTAAATTATTCCTGGGCTTATCTAATTATTTCCTCATGAATTAAGCTAACTTGTTCCCTTATGTTTTATGTAAAAAGTTGGATCTAAAATCTTAATTAGAACCAGGTAAAATATTTGGGGAAGAACAATTCATAGGTAATATCTGCACACCAACATTTCTTCCTCCTTCTCTCCTTTCCTTTCTGTCATCAACTGTTTTTTCTCCCCTCCCACCATCTCAATTTCCACTGACAAGTGGAGGAAAATGTTTAATTCTTCACGTTTAATTATCAATTTTCATAATAAGGAGTAGGTATAATAGGAATATGTAATTTCTAAGAATAACACAAAACTCAGAAAGCATAAAAGAGATGATCAGTATAAATGAGCTATAATTTTTAAAAATGTATGCATCATGGGGCATCTGGGTGCCTCAGCTGGTTAAGCATCCAACTCTTGATCTCTGCTCAGGTCTTGATCTCAGAGTGGTGAGGATAAGCCCCACATTGGGTTCTATGCTGGGCAAGAAGCCTACTTGAATAATAAAATAATAAAAATTAAAATGTATGCATCATAAAATTATGATAAAATCAAAAGAAAAATAGGAAAGAAATGTTTCCTTTTTAATGTTGATTTATTTTGAGAGAGAGAGAGCACGTGCATGAGCAGGAGAGGGACAGAGAGAGGGGGAGAGAGAAAATCCTAAGCAGACTCTGTGCTGTCAGTGCAGAGCCTAACATGGGACTCAGTCTCATGAACCACGGGATCATGATTTGAGCTGAAACAAAGAGTCAGATGCTTAAACAACTGAGACACCTAGGCACCCCAAGAAATGTTGATTTCTGTTTATAAGTACTAACTGTATACCAGCCTCACCTCCTTCTCTCCTTTCCTTTCTGTTATCTACTGGGTTTTTTTGGTGATAGCATCTGTGATAGGGCTATTTTCTTAAAGGAAAAATCTCCTATAATTCAGTAAGAGAAATACCAAAATTTCAATAGAAAATTAAGAAAAACAGCTTTATTATTATATAGAAATTCAAATGACTTTTAAACGTAATTATTTCTAACATTCACCTCACCTATCCATTTGCCAAAGATCAAAGCTGTATCAATGCACAATGTTTATCAGTGTAAAATACCTAATAATAAAAACACACTAAGCTATAAATGATGTGGAGAAACAGGTGTTCTCATGTGTTGCTACTAAAAGTTGAAATTGGTGAAAATTATATTGAGGCCCATTTGGAAATGATTATCAAAACTAAAACTCTATTAACAATTCCCCTTTTTAAGAATTTAGTCTATGGGGGCACCTGGGTGGCTCAGTCGATTAAGTGTCCAACTTCAGCTCAGGTCGTGATCTCGCGGTTCACGAGTTCAAGCCCCACATCAGGCTCTGTGTTGACAGCTCAGAGCCTGGAGCCTGCTTCAGATTCTGTGTCTCCCCTCTCTGCCCCTTCCCTGCTCATGCCCTGTCTCTCTCTGTCTCTCAATAATAAATATATGTTTTTTTTTTTAATTAGCCTATGGACAATCTTCAACAGATTCAAAACTAATTTACTGCATAGTATTTCATTTATGTTTTAAGTGAAAAAAGCCACATGGGTAACAGTGTATATGCCAAAGCTGATATTTATTAAAAATATAGATGTATATATATAAGCACATGCATACACATCATACATATATAGGCATATATTTTCTTGTATGTGCATAAACTATCTATGAAAGTAAGTGTTTGAAGTCAACTCTTGGGATGAGAACACTGTGGCTGTGAAAAATGGCTGGAGAGAAACTTATACTGCAGATTTTTTTTATACTGTAAGAATGTTATGCTTTACATAAATATTACCTATTCAAAACTAAAGTATATACATGTAACTGGAATAAATCACCCAAAGAGTGAATTTAGTATCAAGGAGAAAATCAAGAACTTTATTCTGTCACAGTTTTGGAGGTTAAAAGTCAGAAGGGCCATGATCTCACTGAAGGCTCTAGGCAAGAGTCCTTCCTAGCTTCTTCTAGCTTCTGGTGTTTCTTGGTTTGTGCGAGAATAATTCCAATCCCTGCCTCTGCCTTTACACTGCCCTCTTTCTCTTTCCACCTGCCTCTGGGTTTCTCTGAGCTCTCTCCTTTTCTTGTAAAGATGCCAGTCATTGTGGTGCCTGGGTGGCTCAGTCAGCTAAGAGTTCAGCTTCAACTCAGGTCATGATCTCATGTTCCATGAATTTGAACCCCATGTCGGTCTCTGTGCTGACAGCTCAGAGCCTGGAGCCTGCTTAGGATTCTGTGTCTCCGTCTCTCTCTGCCCCTCCCCCACTCATGCTCTGTCTCTCTCTCTCTCTCTCTCTCTCTCTCTCTCTCTGTCAAAAATAAACAAACAAACAAATGAATAAATAAATAAATGCCAGTCATTGGAGTTGAGCCACACATCTTCCAAACGCAGGATGATGTCATTTCAAGATGCTGAATCACACCTGCAAAGACTCTTCCTCCAAATAAGGTGCCATTGTGAGGTTTGAGGCAGACAATGAATTTTGGAAGAGCCACTAATCAAGCCACTACACATTCTTACTAGGGGAGCCGGGAAGTATAGCCTTTATTCTGGGCAGCCGTCGCTTTAGTAACAACTGAGGGAAAGAAGACTAATTTGATTTGGAGGGAAAAAGCTGGTCCTACCTCACACCTTATTGGCTACACCTTTTCAGTCTTCTCTGCTTTTCCATTTTTTTTTCAAACACGAATGTTTGGAGAGCCTCGCATTCTCCATTCTCTAGCTGTGAGATTTCCGTTTGTAATGAGGTTTATATCCAAAATCCGTAAGACCCTGGCCTCATGTGCCCTCATTCTTGTGTCCAGGCAAGAGTCACAGAGTATCTCCCACTCAAATCAAAGAAAATGGTGCCTCCTGGAGCCAAGCAGTTCCATCTGACAGGCTCTTTGTCAGCACTAGCACTGGCCACTACACACCTCTTCATCCTAGCATGTTCCTTCTCACTCCTGTCCCTCATGCTTTCCCCTCGATCTGAAATTCTTTCAGTTCTCCATCTGCCTTATTCCAGTGCATCCTTCAATTGTCAGCTGCGTAGGGATTTCTGAGAGAAGCTTTCTCCACCTACCACAAATTGGCCTGTGTCCCTCTATGATATACTCTCAGGGTTCAATACGCTTTTCTGTTATTGCACTTATTTATTGCCATTAAGTTCAATTCCTCATTATACAACTGTGTATTTAAAAGATAGCATACCAGGTTTAAATCTTGACTCTTTCTAGTTTTGCAAGCGGGGATAATATGCTCCACTCTCCTCAGCTTCTTCTGTAAAATGGGTGAGTTATAATACATACCTAATGAGGTTGTGGTAGAAATATTGATAAAAGATACAAATATAGAGGCATGCAAATTAGTGTACCTGATACATGTCATGGCACATGGTTCAGCCCTGGAATTTTCCTTTGTGGGCAGAAAAATATCTGTCAGGTCTATGACTAACACAGCTATAACTTGGGTATTATGAAAGCTGGGGCTTATTTCATTTTATAATTGCAGACGATTGGAGGTACTTTTACATATATAGTGTCAGAATATGCTTCTTTAAACAACATGTTTGTGGAAGATATGATAGGTTGGTTCTACTACCCAATACCTATTTCCCCACCCCTACCCCTTGTATTGCCTGAAGTACAGGCTTGAGTTCAGAATATATGTACTCTTAAGCTTTCTAGCAGCCAGAAATTACCAATGACATGGGTTCGGCTACCCTTGTCATTTGGATAGTCTTTGGTTCTGTAACCCCAGATTTGTTTAAACATCTGCATGCCTGTTTTTCTGCTACTCAAAGCTCAGGAAATCCTGATGCACTATTGTTGTATTTTTTTAAATTTTTCAATGATATATTTATTTTATTAATAGGCAAAGAAGTCTATTCTATAGTGCAATGCTTCTTAAACTTCCATTTGCATATAAAGGTCTTGGGTTTCTGATTTATTAGGTCTGGGGTGATGCCCAAGACTCTATTTCTAACAAACTCCCAGGTGATGTCAGTGCTACTGGTCTGAGGCCCACATGTTGAGTAGTAAGGCTAGAGTGGATTCCTTCCACCAACTTCAACTGCAGCAATGTTATAATTAATACCAATCTTTATTTATTAGGGTGAAAAGGATGTGAGAAAGACATGAGTCCATCCAAAGAAGTGAACATGTTTTTTCCATGTTCTCCTTACCCACCCCCCCCCCCCAGTCTGATTCTTTGGTGTCTGGAGCTTTTCTGGGTTTCCCTTCTAGACCATCTAGGTAGGCAAAGTCAGAAAGAGTATCAAAATGCACTAGAAGACTGAAAATCAAGTCTGAATCCGTCATTCAAATACTGTCTTTCTTGTGAAATGAGATGAGAAACTATGCCTGACAGTCTGGGTGCTGCAGTCCTTGACCACCCATCGGTCACACAATCTGGCCCTCCAGTATCAGAATGATGATACAGCAGTGCTTTGGTAATGAGATGAAAATGTTTTTCAAATGAGGCTGCAAAGTGCTGAGTCTCCAGCAGATAAAGATGAGAATGAGAGATAAGGGAATTCATCAAATATTCTTTCACTATATGCCACATTTTTTACATTCAAAACAAACAGCATTTCCCAAACCACTTTCCTATACAAACACTATCAGAACAACAACAAAAGAGGCACCCCCACCATAATAAAAACTCTGCTTATTAACATCACAAGAAGGTGTGTGCTCTGAATTTCTGAGGGAGATTTTACATTTTGAAAAACCAGAAAGACTGAGCCTGAAACCTTGTTTAGACAAAACCATTAAAGAACTTGTCAACAGAAGAAATAGAATCTTCTTCAAATCTAGTAATTAAGTACCCCCCCCACCACCACCCCGAGATCTTGAAATGCTTGACGTTCAAATGGAGTCTACCACAATGTCCGGCAGTCACAGAGCCTATCTTCCATCTCACTCTTGTGCCAACTGTTTTTGGAAACATTGTGAGAAAATCTATCAAGCACACATAGATTTGAGAATTATAAATCAGAACTGCCTGCCCAGTTAACAGAAAATAAAGCCATCATCATAGCCCTCTCCTGAGCACTGGGAATCTGTAATAGCACTGAAAGAGTGAAGGGCTATTGTATCTCCTAATATCTGATAAATGGATATATCCCATGTATACTAACAATTACATCTTAAAGTAATAATCTGATAGTCTTTGTGCTCTGATAGTAAACAAAGTAAATAGAATCTTAAATTTGGTGGATGACCAAGACAGCCCCAATCTTTCTCTTGACTAAAATTGCTTGATGAAAAGTTAATCAGATTTCTTGACTCTAGGATTTGACCTCCCTTTTCTTATAGAATTTTCCTTGGAAACTTGAGATTGTGAATTCTTTCTCTGCCCCTTTGAGATGTAAATCTCCCTAAGAGCTTCTTACCGGGTTTGCAAACTAGAGATGTCTTTCTGAAGAATCTGAGGCCTATTCCTTTGAAAACAAATAATTAAGAAAAACAGAACTCCTATGTCCCAGTCTTTGTGGGAGGATAGGAGCCTAACTTCTGGGGATACCTTGCTCCAAGTTATAAAGCCACTTCCTGTCGTGAAGATAAGTGAAAGTTTACTTTCAGAGGTGTGGTGTGTTGTAATCGCTGATTAGTAAATACAGGTGGCCTAAGAGACCTCCCTCCTCTGCTTTTAAAAGCTCTCCCACCCTTTGGTTCAGCCAGGTTAAGCTCAGACTGTGTTCTGATCTCTCTCCTATTGCCATAATCTTGAATAAAGTCTTCCTTGCCTGTTTAACTTTATCCAATGCAATGTTTGCTTTGATATAGACATTTACTTATACAATTTATTACTAAAGAAAATACTCATATTCTTTAACATGTTCACAATGAAGGAAAAATAAGAAAGGTCAATTTTCCAAGCAGTACTAACAACCACCACTCCAACAAAAACATAAGCCTTCTGCATTGGAAGAAGGTAACAGTGAGTTAATTCACTAAATCTCACAACTATGTTAAGTTTATACCATATTCTAGGTAAAATGTCAGATGCATAAGAAATAGAGGTACAGAGAGAATGGCACAGTCCCTGTTCACTATCACACACTCCTACACTCAACTGTTGGGAGAATCTGGAATGTAAATCAACAATTGTAATTCAATATGGTAATTGCTTTCAGAGTAGTGCGTGCACTGAGTCTTTAGAAGGTCAAAGAGGAGTATCTAATTTAGATTGGGGAGGTTTTAGAGAGCAAGTGACATTTTAATTACGACTTGAAGGATCAGTAGGTATTAACCAGGCAGAAAGTTAGAGAATAGGTGATCTAAGTAGCAGGAACAACATACACAAGCCGTGGTAACATGAGAAGGCAGAGCATAATCTGACATGATGCATAGTTTAGTTGGTGCCTGGTTCATAAGGTGTGTGTGGAGTCCTTAACTTTTCTTCCCTTACCCCTACAACACATACATTAGCAAGTGCTTTTAATTCAGCTTCCCAAACAAAACCTGTTTGCCTACTTCTTTCCATTTCTATCTTACTTAATGATAACTTTGAAAAACAGAACACACGTTAGTGTTTTCATTTCATAGGCTTAGATTTGAACTTCTGTCCCTTGAACAAAGTCCTAAGTCTAGGAAAATGGCCAGCCCAGAATTCACCCCCTTCTCACTATCTCCATCATCACCATCGTGGGCTATCAGTCATATTTTTTACCTGCTTCCTAACCAGTCTCCCTGTCTTCCTCCCTCCCTGGTAGAGTCTACCACTCTACCAATATAATCTTCAAACTGTGCTACAGTGGTCCTTTAAAAGGCAAATCATGTCACTCTCTTGGTTAAATTTTTGCAGTAGCTTCTCATTGCCCTTAAAATAAAATCTACACTTTTTTTTTTCTTTGAGGGGAGGAAGAATACATCTGTTCTACTTTTCTGGTTTCATTAAGGGTTTTATCAGAATATTCTTAGGATTTTGTTCCATTTAAAAACTCCCATGGAACTATTTTTAACTACTGGATCATAAATTGGGAGTAAACTGGGCACAAATATCTCAGCCCCTCTGTTTGGGGTCTAGGAGTTCGCAGAGAACTTGTCCACCAGTGTGCCCTCTCCCAAGCCAAGAAAGGGCCTGGCCATCTTGGAGATTTCACACGATTGCCTCTTTCTTATTTAGGAATGTCAAATGTCATCTGACCATCCTGTCTAAAGTAAGCCCTCTACTCCCATCACTCTCTTATGTAAGAACCACTGCTATTTTCCTTATAACATCATTCAGTGCTTTGTTATTTTCTTCATTTTTTTTTTTTTCTGTCTTCCCCCATGGGAATATAATTCAATAAGAGCAGGAGTCTCTTCCCTCCTATGCACTCCTGTCTCTCCAAGGCCTAGAACCACACTTAGCAAAGGTAGACAAATAATTGTTAAATAGCTTGAATCTACAGAAGTAAGGAAAGGCTAGAAAATGAAAGACAGATGTGCCTTGAGGCCTTGAATTTCATAGCATGAAACCTTTACCATCTTCAAATAGAGAAGTTTAAAAAATTAAAATTTGAAAGCATAAAGATAAAAGGAATTGAAGTAAACTTTCAAATGATTTTTATAAAGCAGATTAAGAAATAATCAAAATAACTAAATAACTATAGTTGTGCAGAATATATGGTGTTTTATTTTGGCTAGTTGAAAGAAATACATCAATAGACAAGTCAGAACTTGGTTACATCAAAAATGGTCACATTTTTTGTTAATTGCCAAATACCTCAATAATGTAAATTTACAACTTCCCTTTACTTAAGAACCTGAGATATATAATTGGATCTTCTTCTACCCTATGTGTATAATGTCTAATTTTCATATTCTATTTATCATTTATAAGTCTCACATAAAAAAATACGCTGATGCTTCTAGTTGTCTAACAGGAAACATTCATTTTGTAAATGAATGTGGCTGTAACTTGACCCATTAATCTCTAACTTCACTGGTGATTTAAAGGACCTGATTTTAAAACAATTGTCTTCCTTGTACTATATAAAGACCGTTTTTAATTTGCTGTCAATATCTTCTGGTCACTTGCTGGTGGTTTTAAGATAAGTCTCAGCTAATGCATCTAGCTTGATTTAGAAAAATCTAAGGCATCATGTATCTGAGGCAAAGGTATTGATCTTCTTAAGTGACAGTATTTAAATTCCCACAGTCCATATTCTCTAAAAGGAATGTATTAATGGAAGTGGAGATGCCCAGGAATTACAAAGACAAGAGATAATTTCTTCTTTAAACACTTCTTACCATTGATTCTAACTCCTCCTCTTATCCATGAAGCTTGGTAAGACATCTGGGCAACAAGATTATCATTGCTGCTATCCAAGTGACATTTGATTAAGACAAGCTTTTAGGGCTTATAAATACTGGATTCTAATGCTAAGAAGTTAATCCTTGTGTTTCTGATTCAATCACATTTGCAGGTTTAAACAGGGTTTTTAATTCTGTCTCTTCCATGGGTGATTACTTTGAAGAAGTTCTGATAGTCTCAGTGATGTTTGCAGTTTGTTTTGGAGACCTTTAAATAATTTGCTATGCTGAAAACCTCTTCCTCTTCCTATTCTTATAAAGGTAGGAGGTTATTGCATTTTTTTTTAGCTATTGATTATTATTGATCTTTTTCAATGTCTCTAAAACTTAAAGTAATGCCAAACCGCTTTCAAAAAACAAAATATCTTAAAGACTATAGGTATTAAAAATTAATTTTTGAAAGTGATTTATAATTTATACAAACATAAAACCAGACATAAAATAATATTATTTCTAGAACTTAATGACTATAAAATAGAAATAAATTGAAATATTAAGCACAAAAAAATCCTACAAAACCAATAAAATTATAAATTTATTTACTGCAGTGGATGATGTTATATCACTGGAATTATGTCACTGGAACTGCCAGAGTTAGGATTTAATAGTTAAAAGATTGAACCTCATGCCTACTTCTGTAATTCTCAGTTTTAATATTCATTCAGAAAATGGATTTCTGCAGAAACATGTTTGGTAAAAATACATTAATAATTGTCATTTTTGTTTGCTATTCCAGAAAACTCAGACAGCCACCCCTTACAAATCACAGCCATCAAACATGATCTCAAATGCCAGTTTTAGTAATTTTAATTATAAATTATAATATCCACCAGTTATTGGAATTGGGAACATAAGCATCCATTTCATATGTACTACCAGAGTTACTAATGAAATATTATAGTAAATGTAATTTTTATAGATCACTTTATAATACTTGTGATCACATTTATATATAGTATGACACCACAGGTTCTTAGTACTTGGTCAGCTATGCTAATTGGTGTCTTATGATCACTCATTTTCCTACTGATAGTCCCTGAGCCACATTAATCCTTTCTTTAATATGGTACATCACAATGTATTTGGCCTTCATCTGGGGAAAACATAAACACAAATGTAAACGTAGGCATTGTACTTACATGACAGTGCTCAGTAGTAAATCTTGAAGCTCTAAGAACTTGTCCCCATATCCATGGATTTTTTTTTTTTTTTTTTTTTTTTTTACTTTACGTGATTATTCATTTAACCACTATATACATACACACATACATACATACATACATACATACATAGGTAAAATTAGTGAGAATAGTGTCTGTTTCAAAGGTAAGCAACATCCATTTCCTTTGCTTTATTTTTTTAACCTCTTTTTCCCTTTTTTTCCCCCAACCCCAGTCCAGGAAGAGATAAGGAGTTCACAGCAAGGATAAAATTGTTAGCCATCTTCTGTGTACCTGGTGATTTACGTAGTTAATTTCTTTTAATCCTCATGCCATCTTTGAAAGTTGGTCAGTCAAGACAGTTCAGAGAGATTAAATAATTTGCTTAAACCTACAAACAGTTGTTACAATCAGTCTCCAAACCTAGTTGTTTATTTTTTGTTGTTGTTTCCTTCCTCTCTCTCCCTTCCTCTCCCTCACTCTCCCTCCTTCTGCCCGCCCCCCCTCCCCCCGCCCCCAAGCCATGACTCTTTCTTCTGGAGGCATAATTCAAAAAACTCATACCCTCAAATTTAAGTGATTATTATGCATTACTAGCTCCCCCCCCACCCCCATCAAAAGAGCAAACTCCTTAAGAGGTGCAATACCATGTTCACTGTGGTGAATGGGGTCTAGCCTAGTGTGGTAACAGTTAATTGTCCATTACTGTCTGTTAATGAATGAATGGAAGAATGATAAAATTTATTCCTGGGCATAAAAATAGCCTCTTTGAATCAATCCAAGTTTAGAATATTCTCTCTCTGCACCCGGAATGAGACCTTACACGAACTTCTATAAGCCTTCATTGACAACCCCAGAAAACAGGGGACAGAGACCTGACCTATTTGCCTTGTGGAGCTAACCCTTGAAAATGTACCTGGTTACAGATACTGTCATTTTATTAGTTACTCAGCATCATAAGCAACAAGTACAGGGTCAGGCTCTGAATGACACCCTCTGCAAACAAAAAAGGCTGGCCAGAAAGTTTGATGAGTGCATTTACTCTATGTGCCAGAGTTTAAGAAGAAAAAGAAAGAAATTCCTAATTAAAATTTTAGACAGTCTTTCCTTTGGGCTATGAAAAATGGTACGCATACCTTCCCTTATGCCTTCCACTCATTATTCATCCATTCATTTAGCTAATTCATTATTAATAATACTATTACTACTACTGCTACCACTACCTGTTTTCAATCCAGTGATGGATTCTAGGGAGTATCCCAAAAGCCATTTAGTAAAATGTGTGTTGCCCTTAGGAGAAAACAGTATCAGAGTAGAGATAAGAAAATGAAAAATCACACAGTAAAGGGGAAAATGCGTGGCAGTATAAAGATAAATGTGAAGTTAATTGGTTCTTAAGTAGAATAATAGTTGTCATACCCATCATAACGTATAGTGCAGTGAACAACCACACAAATTCTCTTTTCTCCAATTATCCCTCGTTTATATATTTGACAAGAGGAATAATTCTTGTCAAAATGTGTTACTAAAAGGAAGCATGAGAGGTCCGTGCAAGTGTTCTCAGGCTGGGAGTAAAAATGTCAGCACCCCTAAGCTTCCAGAAGATAGTGACCATAATGAGTTTCCCAAAGATGAACCCTGGGTGTTTTTATTTATTCTTTATCAGATAAGACTGCTGAAATAAAGTGGTTCTACCCAAATCTCCTATGTCACAGGAAAAGGAAGGCTCAAATTATCTCATAGCCTTCATTACCGCCAGAAAAGGCAAAATAGGTTTTAAAGATGGCCACTGTATTTTTCTCCAAAATAGTCAAGACATTTCTTTTGCTAAAATGTTCTTTAAAAAAATGTGTGATAATAGGCAGCACAACAAAAAGATTTTTTTAGAAGTTGAGTCTCTTTACCTAGATTATTTCTGACAGAACGATTATAAAGCAGATAAATTTAGATCTATATGAAAAAGTTCCCCCTAATTTGTTTCCATTAAATATTAGATGAGTACCATGATTCATAGTCTAATATTCCCGGCAATAGTATTTATAAGTGTGAAGTTAAACTTGGAAATCTTGGAAGTGGGTTTTATTTTAACCACCTGAGAAAAACTTTATTTGAAATTAAAAAATTGAAATTACTTGAAATCATTTCAATTATTTAAAATTATCAAATATTTGAAATTGAATAAACCTCTGTCAAAAAAATGAGTTTCATAGGTGCCTACATTTTCTGCTATTTTTACCCTATTAGTGAATGTTAATACATGAATAAATGCTGTATCCATTGGTATGATATCAGAAAAAAGTCTTGTTCTTCCCTTTTTTTTTTTAACATTTTCAATTTACCTTGAAATTGTCTATTAGCATTAATATAAGATTTCATTATGTCAGTTGTAACTGAGCTAATTCATAATTATTAGAATGGTGTAGGGGATTAATACTGCATTTGTTTCCACATCATTTTCCTAGGCAATACAGATATAGACCATATTCTTACGCAGTTTCTTTTCACTTGTCCATGGTAGCTTCAAAAAAATTATGCCGTAATCTTTCCTGTAGATAGGAGACTGGCAGAGAAAAGACACGATGCACAACAGAGAAATACACCAGTAAATGTCATTATGCCCCTTTTTAAAAGGATTTGTGTTTTAAAAGGATCTTGTTCCTATTTTGAGAATAAACTGTAGGACATGATGATAGAAATAGGAAAAATACTTATAAGGCAATAATTAGCAATAATCTAGGTAAGAGATTCAGTGACATGAATATGTGGAAAAGGTGAAGGTGGTCAAGTGTGGTTAGATTCCAAATATAATTTGAAAACTGACTTGACAGAGTTTGCCAATGGGTATGATTCATAAAGTGAGAGTTCATAATGACACCAAAGTTTGGAGTCCTAAGCAACTGGGTTAAGAGGTCATGCCATTTACCAAACTGGGAACTATTAAGGGAAAGGTGTGGAAACAGAGAAAATGAGGTACAGAATTGAAGAAAATGTAGGAGAGAAATGCTTATTTTGTGCAGAAATAGAAAGTAAAAGCATGAAAGTGAGAGGATAATTGAAAGGTGAAGACAGAAGTCTGAAATGAGACTTTAAATGCAAAAATAGATATAAATTAAAATTTCTTAAAAATTCAGTTCATTTTGAAATTGAGTAGTTCTGTTGTCACAGACCAGGAAATAGTCTCACCTCATTGGCAGACTTTACACTGAGTAGCCATTGTGTTATCATTATATTACACTCTCTTGGAGACTTGCTTACAAAGTATATTAATATATTTGTTGCTTTTGAAGCCCTCAGCTGAGAAAAGCACAGTAAGTCTGTGACTCGGGTTGTCTTCTCGAACCTAAAAGAGTGCAGCAATCGAAGTGTCTTGCTCACATGGAAGGTGATGGCAGCCCTGGAAGATAATGATCTTCCAAGGGTTGGACTAACAGCCAGCATGCTGTTATACGCTACTGATGTATCCTCCCAGGGAAATTTATTACTCAGAAGTTTTGAATTTCCCTAAGGGAAAAAAAAAAAATCCTCCATGGGCACAGGTTTTCTTTAGTGCTTATGACAGAGCTTTTCCTCTTCATTCTGTGTCACAAAGGTGCCTACCTATTAGGAATGGAAAAAAGTCAGCTTTGATAAATTGGAAGCCTATTTAAAATTCTCCAGCTCAGAGCCATTATCTCTCAATGCCTTTTAGCATTTGTCATTCCTTATTTTTTCAAGCTAAAGGGAAAACATGGAAAAGGGTAACCCTTCTAATGTAATAGATGACTTTGATTGCTGGAGTTTGGTTGCAAAACAATTTTTAAGTCACAGACATTGATTACGTTAACTTCCAAATGCAACTTTTTAAATAAATTTTTTAAGTTTATAGAGAGAAAGCAGGGGGAGGACATAGAGAGGGAGAGAGAGAGAGAGTCCCAAGCAGGTTCCACAATGCCAGTGTGGAGCTTGATGGGAGGCTCAAACTCACAAACCATGAGATCGTGACCTGAGCCAAAATCAAGAGTCAGGTGCTTAACCAACTGAGCCACCAAGGCACCCCTCCAATCGCAATTTTTATAGGTATAAAATAAACAGTACTGGAGTTAGTCTTAAAAGAAAACAGAGCAAGACCAGCGTCTGCACTTTAGTCCCTGAGCCAAGTTCCTAATATTACAGCTTCTCAGAGTTTTGCTCTCCAGTAGTGCCACTCCCTTCTTAAGAGAAATAACTTTATTAGGGGTGGGGTTCAATCTCTTATCAACAGCTTATTGAGGCTAATGACAGCTATTTGGTAATGGATCTTAACCTTTTATCTTTAAAAAAAAAAAAAAAAAGTGTCGAGTCCCAGGGAACAACAGGGCTAGAACCAAAGTACCTGCTTTCAACATTGTCTCAGGCCAGCTCAGAGTATCGTTAAGAGACGAGGTAGCACAACTGGGCAAGTTTCACAGAGCTACTTGAGAACACAAAGGCAAATGTTGAAGAATTGCAAGCTTAGGCAACTCCCACGCTTTGTCAGGTACACACATCCAGCAAAATTAATGCTTCAGTCCTTTCTATTGATATTTATCCCAAGTCATCCTTCTCATCAGCAAGCTGAGTTTAGGTATATATACAACTTACTGGCCTTATTGATATATTTCACTTTTGTCCCCAAATAAAAAGTTTTGAAATTCAGGTTCTCACCAACCACTGAGTAACTCCATCCTGCTGAGCAGACAATTCTTCAAATCATTCTCTTCATCCTTTTTTTTTTTTTAACTCAGACTAATCTCTGGACCATCCTGACTGACCACTCGGCTACATAGGGCTCCTTCCAACCTTCCAAGAGATTGGGTCTGTGCTTCTGTTAGTACCAATTCTGTTAGGACTATTGTCTTAACCCTCTCCATACTGAATGATATCAATAGCTGATATCTAACACTAGTAGAAAGCAGGAGTTGAGTAAGTGTTAGCTAAAAATAGCAAGTTAATTCTAATAATACCACATCTAGGAAGACTTATTTCTACCTTTGAAAACTTTAAGTTCAAATAGTTGAGTGTTGAGGGCACTGCTAAAGAGATGAAAGTTGAATATCTGAAGAGTACTGGAGAAGAGGTAAGCAGAGACCCTGCTGGCTACCACCCCTGACTGCTGGGTATCCTTATGTATCCTCATGATTGCCAGTACCATCGATGAAAACTTGAAGGTTTGGATCTACATGTCATTTGATTTTGAGGAAGACTTCTCTATTAGCCCCAAAATAATTTTTTTAAACATAGAGAAATCACTTTCACCTCAAAATACAAAGCGCTTATGATTTACTACTCCTGGAATCAAATACCACTGACCAAAACTACTTAAATCATCAGGATCATTGTATAAATGGACTGTGTGCTTATATTTGCGGTGTTCATTCAACTACAATTTACTAATGATTTGGAATCTTTGGGTAAAAGACACTGTTCTAAACAAAGGAATGTGTGTCCAGTTTTCTCCCTTCTAATGTTGCTTCCTGTGTCTAAAGCAATCATTTGCTGTCTGTTCACAATGTTGCTGTATTTGGAAGAAATGTGTCTGCAACATTATAGACAGCCTAGAAGAAGAGAGAGGCTTGTTCAAGAAAAGGCAGCCAAATGAATTATTTGTCGTTTTTTTTGTTTGTTGTTGTTGTTGTTTTGTTTTGTTTTGTTTTGTTTTGTTTTAAATAAGATGATGATACACCTAGACAAAGAGGTTAAGTAATAAAAAGAAAAGGGATTCTGGAAGCTAGAGTAAGGTCACTTTCACTTATGTAATACAGTGATTAAAAAGAAAAAAAACCCACAGAAGAGTGGGCACTGAGAGGACCCTCTGACAAGACCAAACTTTGCCACTGCCTCCTTCAGGGACCCCACCAACACATCCTAATGCCTGCACTGCCTCTGTGTCCTACAGCAACTTGACATGTACTTATATGCTGTCTTGACTTCTTAAAATATTCTGGGCATATGGAGTTATCTCCCTGGAGATGACAACACATACCTCTTAAAATCCTTCAAATAGCCGGGGACAGCCACTAAATATTTGGTGAGTGAATTGGATCTGGTGAATTACGTCGTCTTTAAGAGAGCTATTTAGAGATTCTTGTAACAGGACTTTGAAGGAGAAAAGAGGTGCAACAGTATTAGATTGTGCTTTAGACAGGAAATAAAGGGAATCTCATCAAGCCCAACAACCTTTGAATGACACTACTTTCACGTTCCCTTGGCTTGACTATACCTTAGACAGATTTTGTCGTCACTATAAGCCACTTATTTTCTTTTTCTTAAAGTATTTGCCTTCAAAAAATTGTAACTGTGTTTTTTTCTCTGCTTTTTTAAGATGGAAATCCTTTTTCATTCAAGTATAATTAACATACAGAGTAATACTAGTTTTGGGTGTTCAATATCATGATTTAACACTTCTATACATTATTCAGTGCTCATCAAGATAAATGTACTCTTAATCCCCTTCACCTATTTTATTCTTCCCCACCCACTTCCCCTCTGGAAACCACCAGTTTATTCTTTATGTCTAAGTGTCTGGTTTTTGTTTGTCTCTTTTTTCTTTGTTCATTTGTTTCTTAAATTCCACACGAGTGAAATCATATGACATTTGTCTTTCTCAGAGTGCCTTATTTCACTTAGCATTATGCTCTCTAGATCCAACAGTGTTATTGCAAATGGCAAAATTTCATTCTTTTTATGGCTGAGTAATATTCCATTGTGTATTTATAGACCGCTTTACCCATTCATCTATGGATGGATACTTGGGTTGCTTCTATATCTTGACTGTTGTAAATAATGTTTCAATAAACATCCAGGTGCCTATATTTGTCAAGTTAGTGTTTTCTTTGGGTAAATACTGAGTAGTGGAATTACTGAATCATAGGGTAATTCTATTTTTATTTTTTGAGGAACCTCATACCGTTTTCCTCCGTGACTGTACCAATTTACATTCAACAGTGTACAAAGGTTCCTTTTTCTCCACATCCTTGCCAACAGCTGTTATTTCTTGTCTTTTTGATGCTAGCCATTCTGACTGGTGTGAGGTGATACCTCATTGTGGTTTTGATTTGCATTTCCCTTGATGGTTAGTGATCTTGAACATCTTTTCATGTGTTTGTTGGCCATCTCTATTGACTTCTTTGGAAAAATGACTATGTCCTCTGCCTGTGTTTTAATTGGCTTATTTGTGGGTTTTTGGTATTGAGTTGCAGAGGTTCTTTATATATTTTGGAAGTTAATCCCTTATCAGATATATCATTTGAAAATATCTTCTCCCATTCAGTAGGCTGCCTTTTTGTTTTGTTGACAGTTTCCTTCACTGTGCAAAAGCTTTTCAGTTTGATGTAGTCCTACTAGTTTATTTGTGTTTTTGTTTCCCTTGTTGCTAAGGCCAATGTCAAAGAGATTACTGCCTATGTTTTTTCTAGGAATTTTATGGCTTCAGGTCTCACATTTAGATCTTTAACATTTTGAGTTTATTTTTGTGTGTGTATAGTGAAAGAAAGTTGTCCAGTTTCATTCTTTTGCATGTAACTATCCAGTTTTCCCAACACCATTTGTCAAAGAGACTGTCTTATTCCTATTGTGTATTCTTGCCTCCTTTGTCATAGATTAATTGACCATTAAAGCATGGATTTATTTCTGGGCTCTGTATTCTCTTTCATTGATGTATGTGTCTATTTTTGAGCAAGTACCATCCTGTTTTGATTACTATAGCTTTGCAGTATATCTTGAAATATGGAATTGTGATACCTCTAGTTTTGTTCTTAGACTATTTGGAGTCCTTTGTCATTTCATACAGATTTTAGGATAATTAGTTGCAGTTTCATGAAAAATACTGTTGGTATTTTGATAGGGATTATATTTAATCTGTAGATTGCTTTAGGTAGTATGGACATTTTAACAATACTGCTTCTTCCAATGAGCATGCCTTTGCTTGTATCTTTAGCTTCTTTCGTTAGTGCTTTATAGTTTTCAGTGTACAGGCCTTTCATCTCTTTGGTTAAGTTTATTTCTAGGTATTTTATTTTCTGTTACAATTGCAAATGAGATTGTTTTCTTAATTTCTCTTCTACTTTGTTATTCGTGTGTGGATATGCGACAGATTTCTGTATATTAATTTACTATCCTGCAACTTTACTGAATCCATTTCTCAGTTTTTATAGTTTCTTGGTGGAGTCTTTAGGATTTTCTATATATAGTATCATGGCATCTGCAAACAATGACAGTTTTACTCCTTCCTTACCAATTTGGATGCCATTTATTTCTTGCCTGATTGCTGTAGGTAGGACTTCCAGTATTATGTTAAATAAAAGTAGTGAGACTAGACATCTTTGTTTTGTTCCTGATCTCAGAAGGAAAGCTCTCAGTTTTTCACCATTGACTAAGATGTTAGCTGTGTTTTTTGGGTTTTTTTCCATATATGGACTTTATTATGGTGAGGTATGTTCCCTCTAAACCTAATTTGTTGAGAGTTTTCTTTTTTCTTTCTCATGAGTGAATGTTATACTTTGTGAAATGTTTTTTTTCTGCAACTAATGAGATGATCATATGGTTTGTATCCTTTCTCTTGTTAAAGTGATGTATTAAGTTGATTGATTTGCAAATATTGAACTACCCTTGCATCCCTGGAATAAATCTCTCTTGATTTTGGTGAACGATTTTTTAAATGTATTTTTGGGTTTGTTTTGTTAATTGTTATATCTATATTCTTTGGGATATTGGCCTGTATTTTTTTTCTTTCTTTCTTTCTTTTTTCTTTTCTTTTCTTTTCTTTTCTTTTTTTGTAATATCTTTATCTGGTTTTAGTATCAAGGTAATGTGGGAATCACAGAATAAACTTGGAATCTTTTCTTTGACTTCTCTTTTTTGGAATAGTTTGAAAGTATTAGTTCTTTAAATGTTTGGTAGAATTCATCTGTAAAGCCATCTACTCTTGGGCTTTTGTTTGTTGGGAGGTTTTTGTTTTGTTTTGCTTTGTTTTGAATTACTGATCCACTTTCATTGCTAGTAATTAGTCTGTTCAGATTTTCTATTTCTTCCTGACTTCCTTTTGGAGGGTTTTATGTTTTTGGAATTTGTCCATTTCTTCTAGGTTATCCAGTTTGCTGGCATTTAATTTTTCATAATATTTTCTTGTAATCATTTGTATTTCTGTGGTGTTGATTGTCATTTCTCCTCCTTCATTTCTTTTTCTTTTAAGTTTATTTATTTTGAGAGGGTGGAGGGGCAGAGAGAGAGAGAGAATCACAAGCAGGCTCTGCGCTGTCAGAACAGAGCCCGATGTAGGGCTCAAACTCATGAACCATGAGATTATAACCTGAGACAAAATCAAGACTTGGACCTTTAACTGACTGAGCCACTCAGCACCCCCCTTTTTGCAGGGAGTATGGCTGGAGTCACAAAAGATGAGTCTGCAAACAAAGTGCAGTTAAGTGAAGGTCCTCATACTCGAGTCAGAATGAGGTTCCAACTCCAGAATGAAGCTTCTTTTTATTAGCATAATTTCTAAAGACTACGTACATAAAGTCAGGTAAGCAAGTGTGTCAATCAATCTAATGGTTTAGCTTTTCAAGGTTGAATTTCAAGTTAATTGGTTTCTATATCACTAGGGAGGGTCAGGTGTGAAGGAGGATCCAACCCTGGACAATGTTAATGGCTCTATGCATTCCTTCGAGCAGCCAAGTTCAGCTGTGTAAACATGTCCTGAGGCCTTGCACCTTCTCCAGCCCCTCCCTTTTGAAGTCTTTTCCTTTGATGCTTCTCTCCTGCATCTCCCACACCCGCTCCTCCCTCATTCCTGATTTTTTTTTTTTTTTTTTTTGAGTTCTCTCTCTTGTTTGTTTCGGTGAATCTGGATAAAGGTTTATCAATTTTGCTGGTATTTTTTCAAGGAACCAGTTCCTAGTTTTATTGATCTTTTCTATTGTATTTTTTAGTCTCTATTTATTTCTGCTTTGATCTTTATTGTTTCCTTCTTTTTACTGGCATTGAGCTTTGTTTTTTCCAGCTCCTTTATGTATGAAGTTAGATTATTTATTTGAAATTTTTCTTCTTGAGGTAGGCCTTTATGCTATAATCTTCCCTTTCGAACAACTTTTGCTGCATCCCAAAGATTTTGGACTGTTGTGTTTTCATTTTCATTTGTCTCCATGTATGTTTTAAATTTCCTTTTTGATTTCTTTGTTGACCCAATAATTGTTTAGTAGCATGTTATTTAGGCTTACTATTTGTGTTCTTTCCAGTTTTTTTTTTCTTGTTAACGATTTGTAGTTTCATACTGTTGTGATTGGAATGATGCATGATATGATTTCAGTTTTTTTGAATTTGAGGAGACTTATTTTATACTCCAACAAGTGATATCTTCTGAAGAATGCTTCACATTCACTTGAAAAGAATATGTGTTCTGTTGTTTTTCAGTGAAATGTGTTGAATTTATCTTTAGATTTATCTGGTCCAATATATCATTGTGAGCCACTGTTTATTTGTTGATTTTCTGTCTGGATGATCTATCCATTTATGTAAAAGGATTGTTAAAATCCCCTACTATTATTGTATTACTGTAGATTTCTTTATGTCTGTTAATATTTGCTTTATGTATTTGGGTGCTTTCAAGTTGGGTGCATATATTTACAATTGTTCTATCCTCTTGTTGAAGTGTTCCCTTTATCATTATGTAGTGTCCTTCTTTATCTCTTGTTACAGTCTTTGTTTTAAGTCTATTTTGTCCAATATAAGTATTGCTACCCCAGCTTTCTTTTTGCTTCCTCTGACATGAAAATATTTTTCCATTCCTTCACTTTCAGTCTGTATGTGTCTTTAGGTCTGAAGTGAGTCTCTTGTAGGCAGCATATAAATGGGTCTTGCTCTTCTATTCATTCCATTACCCTATGTCTTTTGATTGGAGCATTTAGTCCATTTACATTCAAAGTAATTATTGATGGATATGTACTTATTTCCATTTTATAACTCGTTTTATAGTTGTTTTTGTAGTTTTTCTTTTTTCCTTTCTTCTCTTGATTTCTTCTCTTGCGCTTTGATGGTTTTCTTTAGTGATATGCTTGGATTCCTTTGTCTTTATTTTTTGCATATCTCTTACAGGTTTTTGATTTGTGGTTACCATTAGGTTAATAGATAGCATCCTATGCATATAGCAGTCTATATTAAGTTGATGGTAGCTTCAGTTTAAACCCATTCAAAAAGCACTGAATTTTTACTGCCCCACCACCATGTTTTAGGTATATGGTGTCATATATTATATCCTTTTATTTTGTGAATATCTTTATTGATTTTTATATTTATACTTGCATCTACTGTTTTTGTGTTTAACCTCTGTACTAGTTTTTATAAGTGATTAATCTACTTTTGTTATGTTTGCATTAACCTGTGATTTTTTTCCTTTCTTTAATTTCTTACTCCTTATTTTAACCTTTCCTTTCTACTCAAAGAATTCCCTTTAATGTTTCTCATAAGGCTGGTTTAGTGGTGATGAAATCCTTTAACATTTGTCTGGGAGACTCTTTCTCCTATTCTGAATGATAGCCTTACTGAGTGTTCTTATTTGCACATTTTCTCCTTTCTACTTTGAGTATACCATGAAACTCCTTTCTGGTCTGCCAAGTTTCCCTTTTATGTAACTGTTTTCCTTTGCTGCTTTTAAAATTCTTTCATTGTCACTACTTTTTGCCATTTTAATTATTATGTTGGTTGATGTGGACTTCCTTAGGTTGGTTTTGTTGGGGGTTTTCTGTGCCTCCTGGATCTAGATTTCTGTTTCCTTACCCAAATTAGGAAAGTTTTCAACTATTATTTTTTCTTCACATAAATTTTCTGCCCTCTTTTCTCTCTCTTCTTCTTGGCTCACTATAAAATTAATGTTATTATGCTTGGTGATGCTAGTGAGTTACCTCAACCTATTCTCATTTTTTTGTTATTTTTTTGCTGTCCAGCTTGGTTGCTTTCCATTACTCTGTCCTCCAGGTCACTAATCCATTCTTCCGCTTCCTCTAGTCTACTACTTACTCCCTCTAGTATATATTTTTCTAATTTTAGTTAGTGAGTTCTGCATCTCTGATTAGTTCTTTTAAATGTATATGTATATGTATGTTATGTGTGTGTGTGCATATATATATATATATATATAGATAGATATATATATATATAGATATATATATATAGATATATATATATATATCTTTGTTGAAGGTCTCACTGTGGTCCTCCACTCCTCCAGTCCAGTAAGTATCTTATGACCATTACTTTGATTTCTTTACCATGCATTTTACTTATCTCTGCTTTAGTTAGCTCTTTAGTTTTGTCCTGTTCTTTCATTGGGACATATACCTCTGTCTTATTTTGTCTTAAACTCTGTGTTTGCTTCCATGTATTAGGAAAGTCAACCAAATCTCCTGATCTTGAAAGTAGTGGCCTTATGAAGAAAAGTCTTATAGTGTCCTGTAGTGCAATGTCCCCTGCTCACCAGAACCAGGCGCTTCAGGCATGTCTTTTATGTGTGTTGCATGCACCCTACTATTGTGACTGAGCCATGTTTGCCTTTGGTCCAGTCATTTGCAATGACTCTTTTTGCCTGTTGTGTGCAAGATTTGGTCCCAATGCTATAAGGGGCTTTGGACTTGGAGTTAAGTCAGACCAGATGCCTATCCTCAGCCCATTTTCTGGGGCTGCAGTCACACTTGACTGTAGGATGCTCTCCCTCTTTTGTTCCCTTCATGGCTTTTGTTTGTTGGGACCTGTAATCAGATCAGATGTCTGCTTCCATCCCACTGCTGGGGTTATAGTGGAACTGATGTGTGTGGTGATCTTCCCCTCTCCCCAAAGCAAGAGTCACGTTGGAGTGGCACTCGTCTCTGTTCGGTCTGCTTACAGAATAAGACACATCGGGGGATGCTTTAGAGGGACTCCTGCCAAGTAAGATGGGGTTTAGATGGGACAAGTCATCAGGAGAACAAGAAGGTGGGCACATGGTGTCAGCAAGCTATATGGAGAGTGTTTACACTGGTTTCCACATGATGTAAATCTTTAAAATCCTTTTACCAGTTTTACAACCCAGCAATGTCTTTGCAAGGACCTAGGTGTCATCCCTTTGACATGTAATCGCCAAGGAAGATAGAGTCTCTGTCTCCTAGTCCTTGTGGGAGAGTAGGAGACTAACTTCCATTGAGTGCCTTCCTCCAAGTTGTAAGACAACTTGCCTGGAATTAATTTTCTTTTGGGTAAGGCCAGTTAGCAAAAACAGGTGGCCTAAGCTTCCCATCCCACACACCTACTCTTAAAAACTCTACTGCTCATTTCCTCCTAGTTAGGTATCTATACTTGGTGTGCTCTTTCTTCTATTGCTGAAAATAGTATCATGATAAAATCAATTTGTTTGTCCATTTTATCCATTGAATATTTTTTTCTTTAACACCCTATGCTCCTAGAAAAGGAACAGAGTTTAAACTTAGTGTCCTACTATCTCTGGACCTGACTGTTATCTAGGCCTATGTAGGTCTGCCACCTGTTTCAGCTCTGCCAAGCAATGGGGCGCAGGACCCTTCATTTGGACATTCACCAAGCTCTATACCCTCATACTCAAAGACACCATCTTTTTCTTTCTGTCTTCCTTTTCCTCCTTTTTCTCCTTGCTCCTCTCTTCCCCTTCTTTTTCCTCTTTTCCCCTTCTTTTTCCTTCCTTCCCTTTCTTTTTCCTTTCTTCTCCTTTCTTCTCTTCTTTCTCCCTCTTCTTCCTTCTTCCATCCCTCTCTCTCTTTAGTGACAGTTACTTCTGTTCCTCAAGGATACTGAATCTTTCTAATGAGCTTAAGCTTTCAGAGGAAATAGAATGAAATTGATTTAGTTCTGGGGTGCCTGGGTGGCTCAGTCAGTTAAGCATCCGACTTTGGCTCAGGTCATGATCTTGTGGTTCATGAGTTCGAGCCCCACATGGGGCTCTGTGTTGACAGCTCAGAGCCTGGAGCCTGCTTCAGATTCTGTGTCTCCCTCTCTCTCTCCCCCTCCTCTGCTCTCTCTCAAAAATAAATAAAAACATCAAAAAATTTTTAAATTGATTTAGTTCTAATATGAAGGAAATCACCAACATGGTTCTCTTTCCTACACTGAAAAGGCCATCAGGGCAAGGAAAGCTAAAGGGCCAGGCTACCTTCTTGAAGGGAAAAGAGTAAAGACAGAAAAGGCACAGAAAACAAAAGAAAACAAAACTGATACCTCAACAAAATATCCTATTAAAATAACATGACCAAATAATTCTTCTCAAGGAGAAATGAGACTTTGGCCTCCATCATGTTTCTATGAACAATCTAAAAGTAACTCCCCTTAACAGTCTGTAGGCAGTCTGAGACAAAGTCTGTAGGCAACCAGCAGACTAGGAGCACTGGCATTTCCTAGGAAATTTCAGAGACGTAGAATTTCAGGTCCTACATAGACCTACTGGATCTGACCTGCAGTATAACAAGGATCCAAGACGATTCCAGTGCTTATTAAAGTTTGAAAAGCCCTTGCATGGAGAACAAGCTCTGGAGTCAGAATAAAAATAATGGAAATTCAGCACTATATGTCCAATAGAGTTAATAAATTTATATTATTACCAATATTTTTTCTCAATGCATGAGGAACAAGGCATTGAGAAGTAAGGTAACTTGTCCAAAAGTCACAAGGTTGATAAATCAAATAATAAAGTTAAATGAGACCCAAGTTGAAGCCCTGATTCTGCTGATTATTGGCTAGTGACCTTGACTGAGCTGCCTAAACATTCTAAGGCTATTTTACTATCTGAACAAGTTTGGGGGGGGGGGGGTGGTTGTATATACATCCCATAGCTGTTAGGTAGATTAAATTAGTTTACTTCTATAAATAATGGCCATCATATAAATGGTATTTGTTGTATAAATTATATTTAATTGTATAAATATTATTTATATTTTTAATGTTTCTGATAATCTCTGGGAAAAGTTAGCCTTCATAATTTAATGCATAAATGTATGTAATCATCATTACATTATATATGAAATACCAATCAAGGTAACTACAATGGGAGGTATATGAAACAATACTGAGGAGAATTTACGTAATCTTCAAACCTTTGGCTGTGGAAATATATGATCTATAATAGGGCCAGAGACTAGAGAAGAAATTGACAGGTCATAAACCTCAAAGAGAAAATGAAAAGTCATGGGAGGAAAGGTTTCAAGGGGTATCTTTTAGTTGCCAAGTTGCAGATGTTTTCAATTTAATATATGTATTAAGTGTTCAAAGTTAGCCTAATCAATTGTTCTGTCATGCTTTTGCTTTAGGTTTTCCCTTTATTTTGTTCTGTTTTGTTTTGCTTTCTTTTTTTCCTTTTTCTTAGCCAGAGTTTTGCTCCATAGGGTAGAAGAAGATGAGAGACATAAAAGGCTGAACCTATTGAGAAGTTGTGAGGTTACAGTCATGTTCTTAGAATCCCGGTACTATACTAGCCCTGCCAAGCCATGCGGCAAACTGAGAAATCTCCTGCAGTGCTTTCAAAGAAACCAAATATGAAAAACAATCTAAAAACAAGCAGTGTGAGGTGTGAAAGAAATCACACTGCTCCAAAACCCTCCTTACCTTTACCCAGAAGCACATGCTATAGTGCACATGTTCACTGCCTCACATAGACACACACATACCTTTATATACCTCCCCCCCCCCCCCCCGCCCATAGTGTTTTACTTTGCTGGCCACCAGAGCAGAGGTTCTGAAATCATACTGTATCTAGTATATTTGAAGAAAAATGTTGATATTAAATCTTCTTCAAAATATATTTTTATCTTGAAATTTATCACCAAGCACGTGACATGAGGCATCCTACAGTATAGTCAGGGAACATTGCTGGGGTTCCTAATACCATTTGAACCTTCAGTTTCCTAATTATCACCTACTTGATACTCCTAGAATGAACCTGTTAGTGTATTTTACAGTATTAATAGATCTTTTATTAGCAATTATGTTTCAGAATTGCTTTTCATATAAAACCCTTGCCCTAACTGTGTCATCCCATTGATCTTACCTCAATGCACTCCTTACAGTCGGTTCAAATAGCTAATAAGTTGCTAATATAACTTTGCAGGTACATTTTGTACCTTTCTCTCTACCTATTGTAGACATACCAGCTCATTAAACACTGTGAAAGAACACTGGTTAAGGCCCCTTCTTTTAACAAACCAGCAGCGCGAAACCAAAGTGTAAGATTTTTCTTGTAATGATCTGGCTGCACCACCTCCATAATACCAGGAGGTAGGATATGGGGAGGGAATACCTCATGGAGCTGCTTCTGCAAGGGACAGCTAATATTTGGGTGGTATTTCTAAAGCTTTCTTTCAGATGTTGTTTAATCCTCTGGTTCCTGTCTTGTGTCATTTCAAAGTCTTGTTGGTGCAGTTAGCTGGCTGAATGGGGAACATGCCAAGGTCATACTGAACAATGAAACTTGTGTCAAGGCATACTTCCACACTAATATTACTAGCTTCAGTCCAGACCTATCTCTAACAGCACATAAAAAGAACAACAAGTTGCTGTCACTTGGCAAAATAGCATCAAGGACAGTTTGAGTCTGCAGGAATCCTCATGGGATGATGGCTGCTAACATAGTTACTAACTAGAAAACACAGGATTTTTCTATTCCCAGTAGTCCTTGTGGTTGCATTTGATTATACGGAGGTTAAGTTAGGATGAAATGTGTTTTCACTAGTACAGACTGTTTAATAAACTGCTTACAGGTAAGGAAGAAATATGCCTGAGATTGTTTATATATTCAATAAGAAAATAGAATTCAGTTAGCAGTAGAACCAATAAGAATTTAGTGGAGTCTCTTGCTGAGTTTATCATATATTTATATAAAACAGATATTGCCTACCTGCCAGAAAAAAAAATCAGCACAGAGCTTAATTTGAATTCCATTACCCCAGTTAAATAATACAAAATGACAAAATTGTTCAATAATTGTATTCTTTTATTATACCCACTGTTTATGCTTTCAAATAAAATCAGTCATCTCTTACAAACAGTGTTTTTCACAGGAGACCCTTTTCGTGAATGCCTACTTCCCAAGTCCTCACTGAGAGAAAACCCCCACTGACTTAATTCACTTACAGATATTTTCATAACCTCTCTCACATGAACATAAATGTTCATGGGCTACATCCAAGAAGTTAACAAGCCTAAGATAACAACTCTGCCGAGCTCTGAACTCAATTCCTCCTCCACTTTGAGGGAGAACATGAGATGCTAGCAAAATAATGAAATGCAATACATCAACCTGTCTGCCTGGAGAATTCAACTTGCTCAGAATAAATTAATTTAAGCCACCAGTCTGGAGATTTGAAATGCAAATGAACCAACATGGCTGCACCACCATCTAGTTTTCACCATAGCGTTAGTTTCAAATGAGTGGAACACAGTGATAGTGGCTCTCACCCAGTGCTCCCATAATGCTTGGTACACACTGCTATTCAAGCCTTTACTTCAACGGATTGTACTTATTTCTTTGGTGAATTTTTCCTCCTCATGATCCTGCATCCCCTGAAGGTGGGGAACATATTTTTGGTTTCAACGTATGCTTGTCGAATGAATGAATGAATTCTAAACATTTCCTTTTTTCCCCCCAAATGTCTTGAGCCCTTTAATTTCAACTCTCGTGTTTAATTCTAGTACTATTTTATGTTTGCAGATATTTAAATTTTCAAATCTACCATTGCATTTTATTTTGGTAATCATCTTTCAAAGACTATTTCAAATGTAACTTCAACCATGAAGCCTTTCTTAATCCCTCTAACTGCTAGGATCTCTTCTTCATTTGAATACCCATAGCATTTGAAATGTATTTCTCTCCCAGAACCTTTCTTATCCCCTTTAATTCAGAGCTATTTTTTGTAATCCTTTTATTTCCCCAAACCCATGATAGACTAAAATTTCCTCAGGGGCAGGGATCAACTTTTCATCAGTTACTGAGTTCAGAATGAAGCATGGACATGGTGTTCAATTCACCGCAACTTAACCAAAACTATTGATCACAAAATATGATTCAATACTGTAAAAGATATATTAATGATTTCAAAACATAAACAAGATAGTCTGGGCTCACACAACATTCTGACCTTAAAAATAAAATTAAAATACATGGAATTTACCTAATTTAACTAATTCACCAAAGGGACAAGTGTAGGCTAAAATATTTATAGGTATCTGCATAGAGAAATGGGTAATGTTTTGAAAGGTAGAGAAAAAAACAAAAACATAATCGTGAAAGATAAACATCAGGAGCTATATTATAGTGTAGAAGAATGAGCGCTGCCATTTGCTATTTCATGTGACCTTGGCAAAATTGCATTGCCTTTTCGGGTCTCTATAAAATGGACATAATCATGCCTACTTTATTTATTGTGAAAAGAACAAGATTTCTGAAGATTTCTCTGAACTCTAAGATGCTACACAAATATAAGATGTTTTAAAACACACAGGTTGTGGGTTTGGGAATAGAAGGAAATGAAGATGGATAGGAAGGGTAAGGTCATATTGAAAACTCAAAGTCAAACAGAGCAGCTTGTATTTGATGAAATAGAAAGATGTGCATATATCTTTAATGTGGAGAATGGCATTTGAAAAGTAGTTTTAAGATGTATAATCAAGAAGGATTCCATGGCAGTAAAGTGAGTCTGACATAGACAAAGACTGTACATTCTTACTATGTGTTGTATCTAAAAAGCAGCTAAACTCTTGAAAATAGTAGAATGGTGATTTCCAGGAGCAAGGGAGTGGGGAATGGGAAGATTTTGGCCAAAGGGTACGGATTTCTAGTTACAAGATGAATAAGTTCTGAAAGTCTAATGTACAGCTTGGTGACTATAGATAGCCACTCTCAAGTATATAATATAGTATCATTGAGAGAATAGATCTTAAATCCTCTCACCACAAAAGAAAAATGGTAATTATATGAGGTAATGAAGATATTAACTAACCTTATAGTGATAATCATTTCTCAATTATTTGTGTGTCAAATCATCATATTGTATACCTTAAACTTATACACTGTTATATGCCAATTATATCTCAGTAAAGCTGTGGTGAAAGACAGAGATAATTTGTACGTGTATCTGTATTTTTTTAAAACCGATTCCGATGTGAGCCAAACTGTGAATCAGACTACCTGAAGTGCTTATGATACTTTAATATGCATAAGTTTTACTTGGACATTGTCAATATGCATATTTTGAAGCACTGTATCTGGGTTGTATCTGATATTCTGCATTTCTAATAATCCGTAGCTTCTTCCAAACTCTTTACTCTCAAATATACGCTAATGGATAAAAATAATTCTTGAAACTGTCTGCAATACTTACAAGTCAAAATTCCTATACAAAAGTCATATTTGGGAGAATTATTTTTTTGGCATTTTTTTAGTTTTATGTAATATTGTAATATTTATATATGTATATAAATATATACATATGTTTATGTGTGTGTGTGTGTGTGTGTGTGTATATATATATATATATATATATATATATATATATATATATATATCACATCACATTTTCTTTATCCATTCATCAATCAGTGGACACTTAGGTTCTTTCATGTCTTGGCTTTTGTAATTAATACTTCACTGAACATGGGGATGCAGATATCTCTCCAGGATGATGATTTCATTTCCTTTGAATATGTACCGAGAAGTGAAATTGCTGAGTCATATGGTAGTTCTAATTTTAATTTTTTGAGTAACATCCCTACTATATTCCATAGTCGTTGAATTAATTTACATTCCTGCTAACAGAGCCACAGGGTTACCTTTTCTCCACAACCCTGATAGCATTTGTTATCTCTTCTTTTTGATGATAGCCATTCTAATAGTGTGGTGATGTCATTTTGATTTGCATTTTCCTAAGGATTAGTGATCTTAAACACCTTTACATGTATCTAGGCATTTGAATATCTTCTTTGGAAAATTGTCTATTGAGATTCTTTGCTCATTTTTAATTGGATAATTTCTAATTTTACTATTGAGTTGTATGAATTTCTTACAGATTTTGGATATTAACCCCTTATAAGATGTATGGTTTGCAAATATTTTCTTCCATTCCATAGGTTTCCTTTCTATTTTGTTGATTGTATCCTTTGCTGCACAGAAACTTTTTAGTTTGATGTGATCTTGCTTGGTTTTAATTATGTTGTTGCCTTTGCTTTTGGTGTCATATTTAAAAAATTGTTGCTAAGCCCATATCGAAGCGTTTTTTTCCCTATGTTTTCCAATAGGATTTTTATGGTTTCAAGTCTTCATTTGGATTATAAGTCTATAGTCCATTTTGAGTTAACTTTTGTGAGTGGGTAAGGGGTTTGGTGTTATTCTTTTGCATATGAATATTGTTTTCCCAGCACCATTTATTTTTTTTTAATTTATTTTTTTTAACGTTTTATTTATTTTTGAGACAGAGAGACAGAGCATGAACGGGGTAGGGGCAGAGAGAGGGAGACACAGAATTGGAAGCAGGCTCCAGGCTCTGAGCCATCAGCCCAGAGCCCGACGCGGGGCTCGAACTCACGGACCGCGAGATCGTGACCTGAGCTGAAGTCGGACGCTTAACCGACTGAGCCACCCAGGCGCCCCCCCAGCACCATTTATTAAAGGGACTATCTTCCCCATTGAGTATCCTTGGCTCCCTTCTCAACTATTAAGCTGACCATATATGAATGCGTTTATTTTGGGACTCTTGATTATGTTCCATTGGTCTCGTGTCTGCTTTTATGCCAGTATCTTACTGTTTTGATTACTATAGTTTTGTAATATAATTGAAATCAGAAAGTATGATGCTTCCAGCTTTGTTCCTCTTAGAATTATGTTGCCTATTTAGGGTATTTTGTATTCCCATGTGAGTTTTAGAATTCCTTTTTCTGTTTCTGCAGGAACAAAATGCCACTGAGACTTTGATAGGGATTGCAGTGAAGCACTACTAATGTCTGCATTAGAAACACCATGAATTTTTGTATGTTGATTTTATATCTTGCAGCCTTACTAAATTTGTTGTCTAAATCTAATAGTTTTTGGTAGAGTCTTTAGGATTTTCTCTATATGAAACCATGTCATCTGCAAATAGAGATTGTTTTACTTCTTCCTTCCAAATTCTGTTGCCTTTTCTTTCTTTCTTGACTGGACTTCCAACACTATGTTGCATAGGAGTACAAGAATGGACACTTTTGACTTGCTTCTAAAATCAGAGTAAAAGCTTTTGCTTTCAATCTCTTGCCGTTGAGTATATTAGCTCTGAGCTTATTTTTTTTAATTTTGAAATAAATTTTAAACACACACAAACTGTGATAGAGTGGCCACAGTCCAGGAGATAGCTATAGGAATTTAGGTGAGAGGTGTTGAAGCCCAACAGTGACATATACAATGTAGAAGAATGGAAAGACCCAAAAGGTATCTTAATGGACTACTGACTAGAACTTGAGCGGATAAGGATAGGAGAATGGCAAAAAGCTAAAGATGAATAAAACTGAGATAAGGAAAATGAATGGTGGCACAATAACACATGGAACAAGTAAAAAGTGATGTCAGTGTAATACATTATTTTATGTTGGATATGAATTTGGAAACAGTGGTCAGAGTCTGTGATTTGGATTCTAGCCAAATTCCTGTAGTAGAATCACATAGATTTTGGAGAAACTAGACAGTTTATTATCTAGAAAAGTTGATTTAGCCCTCAACTTTCTGGACAGAAAGAAGTTTTCATTGTCTTAAGTGATAATGATCGCATAATGTTCACCTTTTATTTACAAACAATATTATATCTGG
This sequence comes from Panthera tigris, assembly GCF_018350195.1. NCBI lineage: Eukaryota > Metazoa > Chordata > Mammalia > Carnivora > Felidae > Panthera > Panthera tigris. The sequence continues at coordinate 86,540,156 of NC_056666.1, forward strand.
CATTTTTTTTTTACTCTCCAAACTATCTTCCTGATGCTGTCACCTGTTTATTTAAAAAATATATCTTTTACGCAGATTGAATCAACTTCTATTTTTAAAATCTAACTAAATTAACATAACTTATTGGATACCTAGCACTGGGTATTGTTATAAAGGTGATGGAATGCAAAGTAGAGAATCAAAGATACTTTAAATGTTCATATGATGTTTACCAGCTAGAAACTAAAGGCTAAATCCACAGTCCTTCCCAGATGCTATAAGTAAGAACTTTTAATTTCAGTATTGGCTGTGTCTGATTCTTGAGTTATTCCTGGCCAAAGCAGACTTGATGGTAAAAGGAAGTGATTCATGTTTCTTTGAAAATCCAGTGTCTAGTGTGAATTTCAGTAACTTGGAAATCCACTAAATTAAATTATAACCTTATTTTTACTCTTCATAGAGTGGATGGACTTCTGCCTCAGTTTCTCTGCGTAGTCCACTTTACTGTTTTGACTGCCAATCTAAATCTAGTTAGATGTTTTCCTTAGGGATAAATTTTGTACATGTCTGACCATAAATATGCTTCAAGTGTATCTTCTCATCTGGACTCATCTTACTTTGATTTGTTCATCAGATTCAGTCATTCTTTAATTCAGTAGTTATTGAGCATCAAATGTATTCCAGGTTGGCTCTTATAATTTAAAACTACACCTGACTGAATCAAGCTTAACCCTTCTGAGAACTCTACATTGAATTTTTGCAATACACAAATAGGAATAAGAACCTGTAACCAAGACTCTTTCTTCTAATTCCTATTCTTCCCTTGAACCCATGTTGCTAAAGTCCTAACATGGGTTGTGACTGGGTCTATCCAAGTCATTTAAGAAACAAGGGGTATCACGTATAATTATATATTAATATAAATAAAAGTACTCTCTCTATATATATCCATCCATCCATCCCAAGTGGAAGATTCCCTAAGGAAATTGAAATTAAGTGTGTAATGCCCTCTGCATAACACACCTTTTGCAGTTCCCTCTTTGAGCTCACTGGGCATGCAGTTTCACAAACTTCATGACATTTCTTGTATTCTTTCATCTGCTACCTGGTTTCCAACCCCCACACTTATCTCTATTCACCTACTCACCCAATCTTTTTTCACATGATAAATGCCAACTTCTTTTTCATTACTAAGCTCTTTTTCATTTTCAGTTTATTGTCGACAGTCTTTGGTTTTGTTTCTTTGGAGAGTAAATCAATCCTGCCTCTGTGGAGGCTTGAAGAAAGCATGAATTATAAAGAGGCTGCTTGCTCAAATTTTCCTATTCTGAGTCCCACAATATTAAAAGAAATTGTCCTGTGGATCCCATCTATCTAGATACTAACCCAACAGAATACCTGAGCAACTGAAAATGTTGTTTAATTCTGAGCCTTGTAAGGACAGTAAAATATGTAGTTGAGAGTGATGTTTCCCACTGTGGAATAATAATTGTATATATATCACTTAGCAAAACAATATGAAAACATTTTTTAAAGCTATGCATGCAGTGGGGCTATGACACTAATCCTGTTAATCTTCACCAAGGAACAGTGAAAACCTTTAGAGTAATATGGCACCGTTCTAGCTGCGATTCCTCTTGTGTTGTCAAAGCTATGCTTTTCTTCTCCTGTGGCCTCCACACAGTTCTTGTCTTCTAAAAGCCTATTCACACGTGTTACTTACTTATCACTAGATTTTTATCTTCAATGTTACCTTTTAAAATTGCTGAAGTTTTACATAGGTATCCAAACTGTGGCAGAGACAAGTTGGTTGTTCACCATATCCTCTTTGTCCTGAGCACAGGAGTAGATTAGTTGTCTTTGCAATGAAGTATGACCATGTGACTGAGCTCTGACCAATGGAATATGGGCCAGGAACCACATCTATGGAAACCTCTTCACACATGGTTCTCCATGCTCTGTTTCTCTTCCAACTGGTTAGAAGGGAGATGACTGCAAGGGCCACCTTCTGAGGCATGGATTAAAAATGGAAATGTCATTAGAAGAAAGATGATGTTTTTAAATGACCACCCACCAGTTGTGAATACCTGTTTGAATATCATCGTACAGAAAAATAGTGATAACCTACTGAAATTTAAAGATTTTACCTATTATAGCAACTAGTACTATCTTAGTTAAGAATAATGCAGTATGTTATTAAGCCTGGAAAAGACTGAACTGCTATATTTCTGCTCATTGCCTTTATGGATTGGGTGTTTTGTACTTGGCTACTCATCTGGTAAGTGTTTTATCCATTTATATCTTGGGTTTGAATTTCAAAGCTCTAATTAGCTTCCCATCACTTTCCTCCTTAGTAGTAAACAATTATACCTTATGTCTAGTAGAAATCCAAGAGCAAAGATTTCTTATGCAACTATTCTCTTCCTACTATTTCCCTAGCATAAAGGAGATAGAAAACAGGAAAAGGAAAGGCATACAAGTTCTCAATCAAGCACATTCTGCATCAGTGAAGGAAAACAAGGAAACCTTAGTGGTGATAAGACTGGTGCAAAGTATCTCTGGATGTGTAGGTAGATGAGCAATAAAAAAGACTCTCAAAATCAAATTCCAGTTTGCAAAGTGATCTGGGAAGCTGCTTTGTCTTAGAGTAGCTCATATGAAGACTGCCCACCTACTTGGATAAAGTCATGATATGGGAAGTGGTAACTAGAAACTTCTTAGCTGTCAGATCTCCTACCGTGTAGGTTTCTTTCCCCTCTGTCTGCCCATGGAGAGATACACTTATCTTCTCTTTGCTCAGGGGTGCCTCCCTTGGCTGATGGTACATACTTTTACTCTGGGCTTTGTCTCAGTACTTAGAATTTAAGTCATGCTTTACATTTCTTACTAACACCCTCTTTTGTTATGTTAGGAAGTTTATACAGGTTAGCTTATATATTCAGTCCAGGGTAAATAACTCATTCCATCTTGTCACACAAGTACCCATAATGCACTAGTGTCCCCGCTCTCCTGACCCAGATGTAGAGTCCTTACAAAATCTTGTGAATAGTAAAGGAAAAGCTTTTAAAAATGGGAATTAGACCTCTAATCTCTTTTCCTCAATAATACTACTCAACAAATACTTATTAAATATCTGCTGTGTGCAAGTCACTGTGTTTGGCTGTAGCCATGAACAAAGCAGGCTCATCCCCTGCCCTTGTTGTGGCTTCAAATTTAGTCAAATATCCCTGGATGGGAAGGTGTGTTGTGTTCTTGATGCTAGGAATTATACTTTTTTGATGGTTATCTGAGCTGAAAATACCTTCCTGTTTAACATCATTAGTAGTTTGAAGGAGCTAAAGAACATATTTAAAATATAGTCCATATCCTGTGGGTCACAACAGCTGTATAATTGTTTACCTGCATTTTTAAACCAAGTTTTTACATTGTTTAGCACAAGAACCATAGTTTATAAATCATTATTTCTATTGCCAATCACAATTCCTGGCACATGGTAAACATTCAACAAATATTTAAGCATACCCAGTATGCCTGGGTACTATTTCTGCCAGCATCAACAATGATCACCCTATCCTGTGACCTTCTACTACTCCTATGAAAATCATGGAAATGGAAATGGAAATATGCCCTACTGATGGTAAAAAGGTCTCAATCAGTCCTAGATAAATCTCTTCATTAAACCTGTTTTCAGTTCACACTCAACTCACATTCTCACACTGTTGCCAACATCTCCATTATATTTCTAACTTACGGAAAGTATTTCTGGAAAGTATACCCTCCTACTCACACTGAAAAATACAGGAGTACAACTTTACCTGCTCACCCTTATTTCAGGAGAAGGAACTGTGAGGGTACATGCATCAATCATTCTCTAGAAAGTAAAGAGAGATGTAAAATCTTTGGCAAATCAACAATAAGGTGAGTGGGCGTGCAGGAGACAGGTGGCAGAGTTGTAAAATCAGAGTAATTTCAATGACAGAACCTCCTTATTCCACACAATATATGAAAATATTAGGGGGAATATTCAAAATATCAAATTCTAATGAGAATACTGAGTACAGTTATCAGAAAGTCTGTGCCACTGACCTGACAATTCATTCCTGTATTGACTCTTTACAAAACTCTTTACAAAAGCTTAATTAAAACTTAGTCACTAGGGATCTTAAACTACTTACATAGATTCTTCATAAAACATGCATTTTGTAAAGTAAGCATTTGAATTTATTTGCATCTGTATTTTGTGGCTTCATGAGGAGAGGTTTTTCTATGTTACTATCAAATGCTTACAGAGTACATATATATCTGAAAGTTGTAATTATTTAGGTATATAATATTGATACGTTTTAAAAGTCATATATATATATAGTCATATATAATCATCCTATGGTATAATTGGAGATATCTATGATGGTTTTTTAGCCTGTAAAATTATAATAAGTGGTTTAGGTGATACTCCTATCAGAAAGGGACAAAAAAAAGGCTTTCATTTCATAGACCCCTTGAAGATTTTACTATTATCAGCATGTAACAAGGCAAACATAAGACTTATGCATTCCTAAAAAACAACCAACTTCAGTGAAGTCCAAAAACTAAAACCAGATTATTTTATCTTTTTTTTGGTAACTTTTGCAAATTTTTAGAAACAAGAATAGGTTATACCATCAAGTTAGTTGGCAATGTCATAATTAAAAATAAACTAATAATAAGAGTCAGGTACTGACTTTCATATAAAGATTCACTCAACTATTCCACATGGCTTCCTGCAAAAATTAAAATCCAAGGTACTGCTTATCTTAACCACTCAGTCATATTGTAGTGTTTATAAGAATGTTCAAAGAATGGAGTGATTCATTTCATTTAAAAGAGGAAATGTTTTAATAGTCAAAACTGGAACACATTGAGAAATACTAGAGAATAACAACAATAATACATTAATATATCAGACCTTTCAAGTTTTTGTCAAGAAAACCAAGATTAATAGATAACCAAAATTAAAATTTATCATAGGATATGAAATGAGTAGGAGAAGAAAGGCTATATTTCCCATATATGCATGTACATATGTATACATTTCTGTACATGTGTGTATATATGTATGTGGCTATATGCATAAACCAAAAAAGACTCTAAGGTTAGAAATGAAATCCCCTTAGGAATCACTCTTTCAAATAAAATGGCATTGATTTTCAAAGGCAACATTGTTACCAGAACAACTACATGGACTGGGTCAATAATAAGGTCAGAATAAATCTCCAAACCAGCTATAATACCAACTGCTGTCCCATAGTTCATACACTCTCAAATCTGAGTGTATACACCCACAAAAAAAAATCCCTGAGGTGCCTGGGTGACTCAGTCAGTTATGCATCCTACTCTTGATTTCAGCTGAGGTTGGGTTCTCATAGTTTGTGAGTTCAAGCCCCATGTCGGGCTCTGCACTGACTGTGTAGAGGCTGCTTAAATTTCTGTCTGTCTCCCTTTATCTCAGCCCCTCCCCCTGCTCACTCTCTCTCTCTCTCTCTCTCTCTCTTTTTCTCTCAAAATAAATAAATACATGAATAAACTTTTTTAAAAAACCCACTTCACCCTCGAACTTCAAGGTTATCTTATAGGTGGTGAGGAGTAGAACCTTCAGTGGATCCTGAGAATTCAATTTGATTTTTCCTGAGGCAGCATCCTGCTGCCCACACGTTATCTATCCTTTGAGCTGAAATAACTCTTAGCATTAAAATGAACAAAAATTTTTAAATGCAGAAAATACATCTTTGGAACTATTGAATTACAGGCCAATCTGAATATAAAATTTAGGGAGTTGGTATAAAACCCAAAATTGAGGCATAATATGGTAAACATGGGTTCACACATCCATCATAAATAGTCCTATTGGGAAAAATTAAAAGAATCCATGTGGAAATTGTCACCAAAATTCTTGTACACATTAGTCTTCGGTCACCCTTCACTACCACCACAACTATTTTGATTGCTTATAGAGAGTGATGGGGCAATAACAGAGAAATTTTCATCATAAGCACTCCTTCCCACATTATTGATTAAGTTCAGTCCACAGTATAAGAAGGGTATTTTTGTTTATTTTTCCCTCTCTCGGTACAATTTTTCTGTTTACAGTTCTATTTTAAGCCAAAGTTACCAAAATGGCAGCTTAGTGCTTAGATTCCTCAGGTTGGCATTACAACACAAGCACCTTCAAAGCAAATGTCATCACACCATGCTAAGAACATGCACCCAGCTGCTCTGGATGGATTTGGACTTTCAATGCCTAAATTATACCAAAGAAGTGAAAATGTGGCTATGGTTTTCCATGTATCACAAATTATGTACAGAGCAAAAAAAAAGCAAATTCCATTCATTTTATATGTAGGAAAGAGGACTTAATTTCCTCTGAAAAGAAACTCCGATTTTGAATATCACATGTGTTTATATTTTTTTAATACAGGAAACTCATAAGAGAACAAAGAAAAACATAAGTGACCATTATTTCACCACCTGTCTAGGACCATCATTAATATTTTAGGATATTTTTCACATTTTTCTGTAAATTTATGTGTGTTCATGTGTATGTGTGTGTGTGTGTGTGTGTGTGCATATGACTAACATTTTATTTTTACATAGCCTACATTTTATTTAACATAGCCTATCTGCTGTGTAATTAAAAAGTATTCATGGGGGGCGCCTGGGTGGCTCAGTCGGTGAAGCGGCCGACTTCGGCTCAGGTCATGATCTCGCGGTCCATGAGTTTGAGCCCCGCGTCGTGCTCTGTGCTGACAGCTCAGAGCCTGGAGCCTGTTTCGGATTCTGTGTCTCCCTCTCTCTCTCTGACCCTCCCCCATTCACGCTCTGTCTCTGTCTCAAAAATGAATAAATGTTAAAAAAAAATTTAAAAAAAGGTATTCATGGAAATTAATGGCTGCATAATATTTAAACAATGATTATGTTGTACTGTGTTTCTTTTTAATTTTTGTTTCCAGTTTTATTGAGATATAATTGGCATATAACATTCTATAGTTAAATTGTACGACATAATGATTTGATACATACATATATATATATATATATATATATGGAAATGATTACATGATATTACACAATATTTAGTTAACATACATCCCCTCACATAATCATTTCTTTTTATATGATAAGAACTTTTAAGATCTACTCTCTTAGCAACTTTCAAATATTCAGTACAATGTTTTTAACTTCAGTAATCATGCTGTGCATTATGTAGCAGAATTTAATTATCTTGTAACCCGGAGGTTAGTACCTTTTCATCACCTTCACCCATTTCCTGCACCTTCACTTCCTGCCTCTGGCAGCTGTCAATCTGCTCTCAGCTATCAGTGAATTCATTTTTTTTTTTTTTTTAGATACAACATATGAAACCGTGGTATTTGTCTTTCTCTGTCTGACATAATTCAGTTAACATAATGCCCCCAAGGTCTGTCCAAGTTGTTGCAAATGGCAGAATTTCCTTCTTTTTTATGGCCCAATAATATTCAATTGTAAATATATACTGCAGTCTCTCTATGTGTTTATCTGTTGATGGATACTTAAGATTGTTTCCAAGTCTTAGCTGTTGTGAATAATGTTGCAGTGAATATGGAGGTGCAGATATCTCTTCAAAATAGCGATTTGATTTTCTTTTGATATATACCCAGAAGTGGAATTAGTGGATCATGTGGTAGTTCTATTTTTAATTTTTTAAAAAACTGCCATACTGTTTTCCATGGTGACTGCACCAATTTACATTCCTACCAACAGGGCACAAAGCTTCCCTTTTCTTCTATCCTCACTAAAACTTAAACTTGTTGGCTCTTGTGTTTTTCATGACAGCATTTAAACAAGCGCAATATCTTATTGAGTACTTTTTAAATGTTTGTTTATTTATTTTTGAGAGAGAAAGAGCATGAACAGGGGAGAGACAGAGAGAGGGGGAGGCAGAGAATCCCAAGCAGGCTCTGTGCTTGCGGGGCTTGAACTCACAAACCCTGAGACTATATAACCTAGGCCAAAATCAAGACTTAGACACTTAACCAACTGAGCCACACAAGTGCTCTCAAGCTCTCTTTTTTTTAATAGGAGATTTTTTAATGAATCAGTGTTCTTACCAATTATCAATCTGTTCAAATTTTCTCTTTCTTCATGATTCAGTCTTGGTAGGTTGCATGTTTCTAGGAATCTATCTCCATTTCTTTTAGGCTATCCAATTTCTTGGTGTGTAATTGTTCATAGCACTTAGGATCCTTTGTATTCCTGTGGTATCTTCTCTTTCCTTTCTGATTTTATTTGAGTTCTCTTTTTTTCTTGGTAAGTCTGGCTAGCTCGCTCTCTCTCTCTCGCTCTCTCTCTTTTTCCATGTGGGGCATTAAAACAAAAACTTTTGGTAGCTACTCAAATACTTCTTCCCTCCCCCTTTCTTCTTTGCTCACATCTCGTTTAAAAAGTCGAAAAAAAAGCCATTTACTGAATTTCACAAGTTCTTTCATGATTAAGGTAGGCAGCAACAAAGCTGGGGTCATGAGGGAGACTGCTAGGAGAACTTCTCTTAAGGCATTTGCTTTCTTGATGAATAAATTGGAGGAGAGAGCTGCTTCTGCTTCAGCTTGTCCTTCCTTCTTGAACATTTGTTTTAAGCCAGACAGCTTTCTTGCAACTATGTAGTAATGAGAGTGAAGGTGAAATGCCAATATATTATGAATGGAAGAACAGAAAGATAAAGTGAGCCTGGACCTTGACCATATTGTTGAACTAGAAGTCTAACCCCGATACTGTTGTTACATAAACAATAAATATGCTTACATTAAAATCCTTGTTTAATGGCTAACCAAATTTTTGCTGTACCCAATAGATTTCCTAACTGATCATTTAGATTGTTCTCAGGTTTGTACTATATATAAAAAAATTATGAGTGAAAATTACGTACATAGACTTGTGTCCCCAATTCCTCTTATATATATTCTGTAAAATATAAAAGAAAATAAATGTTAGGTCAATTCATTATTTATGTTTGTAGAAAATTACTTAAAATATTTAATATTTTAACAATAGCTGTAGGTAGTATTTTACCATTTAAAGATTTTTAAATCTCTTAAATGTAATAGTTCTCCTATTTTTGTTTGAGGTGGTATTTATCAGAAAATAGACATTTGCTAAAGAAAATCTAAAATTAGCACTTCTCTTTTGCACAATGTTTTATCTTTGCATTTATAATTATTATGTCCTTTTAACTTTCTGCTTTCTTAAATTTCTTCTAAGTAAAAAAAAATAAAATAAAATAAAATTTTGGGCTATAAATTTACCCATAAGATCAGCTTTGGTAAGATCCCATAATGCATTACATTGCTCAAAAAGGTATTAAGGCCAGCTCAGATTCAAGACGAGGGGAAACAAGTCCCACTTTGGGGGAAGAATAATACTCTCCTCAAGGAGGGAAAGAATTGGTAGAAGTCAGTTTTTAGAGACTAACAAAACTTTCTTGTAGAGTTACAAATTTTTTTAACATATCAAAGAAAAATTCTGTTTAATGGATAACCAAATTATTCTAGGCAAGTCTTTTTCTCACATTTAAATTGTCCTCCTTATAATAGTAGTTTCAGAAGTGCTGTCCTACACCAGCACTACCCAATAGAGATACAATACAAAACATGTAATTTTAAGTGTTCTAATAGTCACATAAAAAATAAAAATAATTCAGTAGTATATTTTATTTAGCCCCATTATCTAAAGTGTTATCATTTCAACATGTAATCAACATGAAAATTACTAATGACATATTTTACATACTTATCTTTGAACTATGTCCTTGAAATCCAGTGTATATTTTACATGTTTTATTGAGGTAAAGCTGACACACTGTACGTTAGTTTCAGGTGTGCAACATAAGGATGCAACAACTCTGTGCATTATGTTATGCTCACAAGTGTAGCTACCATGTGCCATCATACAACGCTATTCCAATACCATTGGCTATATTCCCTATGCTGTACCTTTCATCCCCTTTCATCATGACTTATTCATTCCATAACTAAAAGCCTGTACCTCCCTCTTCCCTTCACCCATTTTTCCTATCCCCCCAACCCACTCCCTTTTGGCAACTATCAGTTTGCTCTATTAATGGATCTGTTTATACTTTTTGTTTGTTCATTCGTTTCATGTTTTAGATTCCACATACAAGTGAAATTATATGGTATTTGTCTTTGTCTGACTTAGTTCACTTAGCAGAATACCCCTATGTTAGAGTACATCACAAGGGCTCACTAGGCATGTGTGACTCTTCTGGAAAGTGGTGTTCTAGACTGTAGGTTCTTTAGAAGCAGGAATCATGTTCTGACACAAATCTGCTTGATACATGGGAAGAACTTATATGTGTTCAATAAGTGTCTTAAGGAATGAATTTCAAAGTCAAAACATTTTTAAATGCACTCCTCCAATTCTTCCTCCCTTGTAAATTGAGGTATCGCTTGCCAGTCTTCCCATATTCACTGCTGGGCTTTGTCAAGAGGAATTTGCTATACTTTTAATGTTCTTAACTTACAGAAATAATTCATAGATTGCATTAATTTTATTAATACTTTGATAGCAGTAACTTTGATAGTTTTGTTTTGCAAAGCCACTCATTTATTCCTCTCTTTAGTCAACAAATAATTATTGAGGTCCTAATATTTGCCACATTGTACTGGGAAGGAAATTTAAAACGATGAGAAAAATCAAACATAATTTCTACCCTCTTTCTGTTACTCTCCTTTCATTAGGCCTTAATTTGTTTTTTCTGAGTCTTCTAGTATAACATTTGGAAAAAAGTGATATAGTTTTTTGTCCTAGAGAAATTGTCAATGTATTTCTATTGATGCCAATTTGACTAAATATATATTCCTTGTATTGCTACCATTTCCCCTTAAATATAGAGTATAGATATTTCTCTACCATCATCAAACAAACTGTTACAGAGAAAAATTCTGAGACTGGCGTGATTATTTTCTAGTGGTAGTTGTTTGTTTTCTTTTTTTTTTTTTTCTGTATAGTGCTTAGAAGATTGATTTCTTGCATGTCAAATTTCTTCAAGATGTCTCTTTTATTTACTTTTTCTTGCAACATAGTAAATTCCTTTAATCTCACAAAGACTCATTTCTTTTTGTTAGTTCAGGAAAGATTTCTCCTTTTTTTTATTGTTGATTTCTGCTTCTGGTTCCATTTGTTTCACTTTGTTGTTTTCTCAACTTAAGCTATGCATATCTATCATATTTTCTTATGAAATTGTTTTTATTTTACTTTTTCTTCTGTATTTAAAAAGGATTTTTATTCTCCTCTACACAGAACTGTGCACAGTTGTGCCATCGTGACCAAATATTAGCCCATACTCCATTTGTCAAACCATGTGCTCTGAGAGAAGCTGAAACCACTCAGGGGTATACCTTGTTCTTATTTTGTCATTTAGATGGGAGCTTATTTTCCTAATTCATCAGCCAAGATAAAGCACCTTTTCCTAGCCTGCATTAAGGACCCTCTAAAATCTCTCTACAGCCCTGATTCTCTATCATTAACTTTGTATTCTGCTGGGCCATTTTCCTTTTTCATCAATAATGTTTTTCAGTTCCTTACTGATTTTTCTTTATCAGATCCATCGTTTTCCTAAACCTATATCTCAGTTGCTTGATAGGGTTTTTAAGTGTTAATAAACTTACCAGATTCTCCACATCAATTTTTCTTTCACATATCATTGTTTTTATTTTCTATTTTTCTCCCACATTTGATTATGAAAACTTCTCAGCTACAGAATGTATTTTCTTTTATTCTTTGTCATACAAACATTACTATAACTCTGATGAAGCACATGAAAACTCTTGTGACCCAACCTTCAGACCACAATGTCTGCCTCCTCAACTTGAGTCTGTCTCCACAGGCCCAGGTAGAGGCACTTGTGCTCAATTTTTTTTCCACCTTTTGAAAATTAGTATGTATTCTTGATTATAAAATTAGTATATGCTCATTTCAGACAGTTTAGAAACTATGTATAAATATTGAAAAGAAAAAAAATAAAAATAACCCATGACCCACTACCCAAAATATTAACTTTCTGATGTGTTTCTTTTCATTCTTGTGTTTTCATTCTTTGCCTTCCTTGTACAACTTATATCATGACATTTCAACACCATTAAATATTCTTCAAAAACATAATTTAAAATTTTGTATACCATCCTACTATAATGATATTCCATAATTTACTTAACCATTGCTTAGTTTAGGTTATTTTAAAATTAAGGTTATTTTCAAATTTTAGCTATTAATGTACAAAAATATCTTTGAATAGAAACCTTTATATGTACTTTTGGTTACTTTCTTTGGCTTTTACTAAAGATAAAATATTTTTTACATACTTCTTTTGGGAAAATATCTCTTAATGACTCTGACCAATTTTTCTTTTGGAATGTTCATGTTTTTCTCAGCTTTATTAAGATATAATTGACATATAACATTGTGTAAGTTTAAGATGTACAATATGTTGTTATGACAATCTTATATTTTGCAAAATGATTACCACCATAGTGTTAGCTAATACTTCGTCACTTCGTATGCTTACCATTACATTTTATTTCCCATTAGGACAAGCTTGTTAATTTAATTTAATTTATTTATTTTTGAGTATAGTTGACACATCATGTAGCATTAGTTTCAGGTAGACAACATAGTGATCCAAATTTTCTATGCCTTATGCTATGCTCACCACAAGGGTAGCTACATCTCTCACCATATAATGCTATGACAATATCATTGACTAGGGTCCCTATGCTGTGTCAGTTATTCCTGTGAAATTTATTCCCATAACTAGAAGCCTGTATCTCCCATTCCTCTTCACCCATTTAACCCATCCTCTTACCCCCTCCTCTCTGGCACCCATTGGTTCTCTGTATATATAGGTCTGATTCTGCTTTCTATTTGTTTCTGCATTTGATTTGCTTTTTAGACTCCACATACGAGGGAAATCATATGGTATTTCTCTCTCTAACTTATTTCACTTAGCAAATACCTTCCAGGTCCATCCATGTGGTTGCAAATGGCAAGATCTTATCCTTTTCTATGGCTGCATAATGTTCCTGTATGTGTGTGTGTGTGTGTGTGTGTGTGTGTGTGTGTGTGCATGCGTGTGCACATGTGCACGTGCGTGTGCATGTGCATGCATCTAAAAACATGCCACATCTTTATCAATTCATCCAGTGGTGAACACTTGGGTTGCTTCCAGATCTTGGCTATTTTAAATAATGCTTCAATAAAAATAGGGGTGCATATATCTTTTCAAATTAGCAGTTTAGTCTTAAAGATGGCCAATAAACACATGAAAAGATGCTCAATATCACTAATCACAGATGTGCAAATCAAAACCACAATGAGATATCACCTTATAACGGTCAGAATGGCTAAAATCAAAAAAAAAAAAAAAAAGAAGAAGAAGAAGAAATGACAAATGTTGGCAAGGATCTGGAGATGAAGGAACTTTTATGCATTGTTACTAGGAATGTAAATTGGTATAGCCACTAAGGAAAAGAGTAGGGAGGTTTCTCAAAAAAATTAAAGAAATCGCATATGTACTAATTTCACTACTTTTTAAATATATTATTTTGTGCTATTATTCTATGTGTTTTAGCCATTAACCCCTTATCTGATAAATGATTTGTAAATATTTTCTGCCATTAATTAGGTTGTCTTTAACTTTTTTGACTGTTTCTTTTGCTCTGCAGAAGCTTTTTAGTTTGATTTTGTCCCACTTACTGGCTTTTGCTTTTATTGCTTGTGCTTTTTGTGACCTATCCAAAAATCATTGCCAAGATCAATGTCAGGGAGCTTCTTCTCTGGTTTTTTTTTTCTAGAAGTTTTATGGTTTCAGGTCTATATTTAAAATCTTTAATCCATTTCAAATTAATTTTTGTAGGTTGTATAAAATAGGGATTCAACATCATTTTTCTGCAGATGGTTATCCACTTTTCCCAGAACCTTTTTTTGAAGAACCTATATTTTCCCCCATTGAATATTCATTAATCACCTGTCAAATATTAGTTTGCCTTGTATGCAGAACTTCATTCCTGGGCTCTCAATTCTGTCCCATTGATGTATGTATCTATTTCTTTGCCTGCGCCACACTGTTTTGATTAGTATAGCTTTGTAGTAGAGTTTGAAAACAGGAAGTGTGATGCCTCTGGCTTTGCTGTTCTTTCTAGGATTGGTTTGGCAATAAGGATCTTTTGTGGTTCCTTAAAAATTTTAGGATTTTTTTTTCCATTTCTGTAAAAAATGCCATTGGAATTTTGATAATGGTTACATTGAATCTATAGGTAGCTTTGGATAGTATGGACATTTTGACAATATGAATTCTTTCAATCCATGACATATATCTTATCATTTATTTGTGTCTTCTTTAGTTTCTTTCATCATAGTCTTATAGTTTTCAGTATACAGATCTTTTACCTTTTAGATTAAATTTATTCCTAAGTATTTTATTGTATTTGATGCAATCAAATGGCATTGTTTTCTTTATTTCTTTTTCAGATGTTTTGTTGTTAGTGTATATAAATGCAACTGACTTCTATATGTTGATGTTGTGTCCTTCACAGCCTTTTGAGTTGCTATCAGCTACAAGTGCCTGAGGCACTTGCCCTGCCTGCCCTTATTACTTGTACTGAGTCTCCTCAGACATTTTCCACACTGGGGTCAATGTTGCCACTTGATCAGCCCTGTGGTTCTTATGATTTCAGGACACACTTCAGCAGTAACCATCAGGCAACTTTGAGGAATAAGGTTTATTACTCACAGGTTCTGCAGGATAAACAGCATGTCAGCAGCCACACAGCAAGATCACAAGGGAAAGAAGGAGAGAAAAAGCAAGCAAGCAAGCATGGACCAGACACTTTGCCTTTATTAGGGTCCAGGGGTGGATTATCTAGAGATTTGCAGTTTCACTCTTTATTGTGTAACTTGAGGCATAAAAGTGGCATAAAAGCATCCACGTTTCCTGGACTTTCTGAAAGAAGAATCTTCATGGGTGCAGGTAGTCTAATTTCTTACCTAGATGTTTTGTTAGTAGCTATGTTTCACAGCTGATAATATTTGTATTCAAGATGGATATCATTTGAGATGGGTGGCTTGACAATAAAAAGCTTAATGGCGCTCACTCACTCTACCCTTTACCCTGTGAGGCATTAAAGAGTGGCCGATATGTAAAAGTTAGGGGTAGAGCAAGTAGTGGCCAAAAGTGTTAACATCTGCATAGGATTATAGTAACAAATCCTATAGTAATTATACAAGCAGTGGTCCCCAGGCTGTAGCCATTACCCCCAACTAGAAGAGTCCAGCCACAAAATATGTCAGTGATCTCAGGGACCCTGGAATCTGTTCAGAGATTTGGGTAATATTACAGAATATTTTAAATCTTGGGTCATCTGGTAAAGCAGGTTTGAATGTGTCTTGAGTTGCTGATATACACGATACAAACAGTCCCAAGGGGGCACAAACCTTTTGTTTCTTGGCCAGTAGGTAGTAGGGTCAGATAGTTGTCTAAAACCATTTGGGCAAGAGACTCCTGGGACTGTTGCACAAGAGGCAAGGTTCTATGGAGTCACTCTACATGTTGGGTTAAAGTGGTCAGTAATTGCTGGTTGGTCTCAATTACCCAATTTTGAGTGCCTAGGGCCACTACACTTTTCCCAAGTCCAGTCAATCCTAGTAGTATTGAAATGTCCAGGAATAAGGGAATGAAGATGATTCTCTTGGATTAGTAGTAGCCAGTCAGGGAAGAAAATTCAGGAGGCCTATGACCTGAGGGGAATACTTATAGAGGCAAGCTGAGTGAGACAATAGTACATTAGAGTGTAGCCCAGGGGAAGCCAATCAGATGGTCGATGAAGTATAGTGTGCCAGGTGAGGTCTTTACAATGTGGGCCTACAGTAAAACCTAAAACTGGATATTCCTAGTGTAAAATATTAATCAGAGCTTCTGGTGGTAAAACCAGAAATGTGAGCCTCTCCTTTGCCTATCTGTGCTATATGATCCCAGGTGGTATAATTTAAGTGGTATGTGGACCAAGATCTGTTTTTGCCTGGGCACAGAATCACCAAGGTGACCTCAAAGGCATCCCAAGATGAACTTCAAGGAGCAGGTAGGGCAGAAAATAGTTGGGGCATCTAACTAAAGGGAAGCTCAGGGTAAAGGTAGTGGTGGTAAGTGGAATTGGCTGAGGTTGAGTATATCGGTAGAGTATGAATTTATAATGAGTTATTGTCATTTGGAGGCCAAATCACAGGTCTAGCAAGCTCTGATTTCCAGTGCATGGGCAGCCCTTTCAGCCCAAAGGATATAAATGTTGGTGGTGTTTATGAAGCATGTTGCCAGCCATGTGGAAAGTCGAGTGGGAAGAGTAGTGAAAGTGGTCATGATAGTGTGGGGGGTACTTGTGGTATGGGATTGTGGCATCACAGGGAAGTACTGGAGGCAGGTTCAGCAGATATGTGGTCAATGAAGTGAAACCTGTGGTATAACTGAGGAAAGCAGGAGAACAGCAGAAGTTTTGGTTGGGTATTCCCATGTAAGCATACAGAAGCTGAAGATAAGAGAGTATAGGCAAGGAGGAGTGATCTAATGTGTCGTATTTCTAGGTAAGGGAGCTGTCTGGTTCCAAATGAACATTTTGGCCTGCCACAGTGGGGAGATATGATACAATGCTGCCCTGTGGCTGATGGAAGAGGTACTCAGTTTGACAGACAGCTTGGGTAGGCAAACAGAAGGTAAATTCATGAAAATAATATTCCACTGGATCCTCTGATTCCATCAGAGCAGTGTGTTTAACCCATTGTTCCCAGAAACTTTGAATCCCCATTGTAGTATCTTGCTGAGTTTGCAGTGAACTGGGGCAGACGGTGGTGGGCGGGGGAGGGCAGGCATCTGAGTTAGTAGTAATATCTGTGATGTAGTGATATGTCCCTGGGATGTCATCTATGATGTAGTGGGAATAGTCATTTCCAATGATGACCACTTGGGCTAAGACATAGTCATCTCTAACCATGAACTCTTGAGTTGGGGTGATGTCATCTTGGGTGATGTCCTTTCCAGTGATAAGTCTGTTGCAGTTGGGGTTGAGATCCTCTGGAGTGGTGGTCACCGAGGGTAGGTGACCCTCCTATAATGTGGCTGTCTAGTTAGAGTATTGGTCATGGGCTGAGAGTAGAGTATCCTGATACAACTTGGAGGCTTCCCTGAGGACTGAGCTGCATATCTGCATAACTGTGGTTAGTGAAACAGATTTTTAAGAGGTCCCTGGAGTTGTTAGTGGCACATTTAGCATAGGAAGAGGTGCTGCCCTTGCACTCCCTCAGGAACTCATTCAAGATGTACAAAGATTCTAGGCAATATCTATATCCTGGGCTAAGGCAGATCTTACAGATGCTATTGAGGCATTCCTAGGACCAACCCATGAGAATCATTGAAAGATTATAGGGGCACAGTCTCTATAACCAGATGGGTTTTATGTATGAGCAACATTTGATGTATTTGGTAGGGGGTGAAGGTGAATGTCATTTAAGCATCACCTCCAGAAGGCCCATTGCATGTATAGAGATTTAGTCCCTTTGCTCAGTGGCATGCTGTCCTGAGCTCTTCCATCAGGGCTCTGCAACATTCCCTTCTTTTCCACCTTGTGGAGCAATTGGGGACTGGAGTCGTGGTGTTCCAACATTGCTTCTAGGTAAAGATTAGGCCCAAGGGTCTTCTAGTAACCCATCACTCAGACTGCACAAAGCAGTAAGAATAACAATAGCTGTATAGAGCACCAACATTTGATGAGCTTGGGTTAAATTCCTTCTGGATGAGCTACCTGCATGTTACTAATGGCTGAATGTGGTTCTCTTTGAGAAACTTTGGGTTACCTCATCTAGCATGGAGTAAAGCCATGACTTGTACTTTTCTCTCCATGCTATTCTCTCTAAATATGGATCCAAATATGACAGAGAGTTTCTTTCCTTCTTGCAGACACCCAAACTGTGCCACTGGTTGATCATGGGGTGATGATTTCCACTTCCTGTAAATTAGTAGGGGAATTATTTTCACGAGCCAACCTTTATAGACACTATATTCACGCAGAGTGGCTGGCATGGAGGTGGCTGCTTTTGGAGACTCCTCACCATTGCTAGGGTTTCCAAAGAAATGATCTCACACTGACTTGGTAGACATTTGACCCAGGGAGTATTCAGTGATGAAGGGATCAAACTAGTTGCCCTGGATCACATTGCCATTGAGATGCAAGTGATGAGAGGATGAAAAAATCATAGCAATAAGGGAACAGTGAGTCAGAAGATGAAATAAAAAAGGCAAAATCTTGGAGGGTAAAACATTCATCATCTTGGAAGATAAAAGCTTAAGGATTTCCAGAGACAATCAAAGTGGAATTTTAGGGTGTGTGGAATAGTTGGTATGTGCAGTATGAAGGCCCCAGGGATGAGAATTAAGCCAGGCAGGCAGAATTAAAGGGGCTTAGGACAAGAGTTCAGTCCATTTTGGGAACCACATGTCTGAAAGTAATTTAAGGCTGTGTCTTTAAGGTTATTATGATGCTCAATGAAGCTAGTCACCTGGGGGTGGTAGCCTAGATGGAAGTTCAAAGAATATGTTGGAAAGCCAACTGTTGAATCTTCTGGGAGATGAAGTGGGTACTTTGATCAGAATCAATGTCTGGTAATCCAAAAGGAACAAGAATATATTTAGGAAGGAAAGAGATTTCCTATTTTGAAGTGGAAATCTAGGTGGGAGTTGCCAAAAGGAGAACCATTTTAGGTATCAATGATTGTTATTGTATCTGAATGCCCTAGGAAAAATAGAGGATCAGGCAATAAAATCAGTCTGCCAGGAGGAATATGGCTGGTCTCCCCAGGAAGTATATCCCCATCTGGACAGTCTCCATTGTTTACTGGGATCAGAGAATGCAATCATGTGTCACAACTTTAACTGCTACAAAGGAGAAAGAGGTATACCCTCATGTAAGCCGGAGTTGTTAAGGCATAAATTTCCCAGTGACGTAAGGTTGTGTGGGCCCATATAGTGAGCCAGTAGGAAAGGCCAGTACCTTGAGGAGCCTGTACCAGGCAGAGTATGAAGGGCTTAGTGAGGGAGTCTATGATATTATTGAAAATGGTTTCTTGTATAGAGCAGTTGGTGTGAGTGGAAACATGAGTAATGATAGGAGCTAGGGGTTCTGCTAGTTCCTTTCATATATGGATGCCCAAATGGTCTTGCCTTGTATAGAAAATTGTCCCTCAGCTTTTGGCCAGACTGAACCAAGAGGCCATTGGCAGTAGCTCAGAAGTTTGTGAAAATGTTAATATTCAAAGGACCCTTTTTATGGCCTCCTTAAGGGCTAAGTGAACAGCTACAAGTTCCACTAATTGGACTGAGCCAGGAGTACTCTCCTCAACTAGAGAGGTGTTTTGAGGCAAGATGGAATGTCATGGCCCTCCAGTGAGATGCATTTCCTACAATGGCAGCACTACCATTGGTGAAGAACACTAACTCCTGTCCATCTTTGAAAGTTGGTACTAGAGGGATCCCCAAGATGAGGAAGGAATGGAGTGCCACTATCAGTTAAGCAAGAGTCTTGGGCAAGGGTTGAGTATGAGAGAAGCCACATACTTCTGTGATTTGGAGAAACCTTTGATGTCAGGTTTGGCCTTCTGAAGGAACCATTTCCATTTCATCAGGGAGGCATCAGTGGCTGTGCTGAGTCTGCTGGGAAGCATCTCTAGCCCAGGGCATTATAGGAACTTAGGAATGGAACAGTACTGGGTGGAGGCTGATTAGGGCATTGATTTCTAAAAGAGACAAGTAGGATGCCAGAAGTTGGAGCTCAAGGAGCTCAGGGTGTTGCTGGGTGAAGTAATTAGTCCTAAGCCTCATAGGAAGTCAAATAAACTCATGTCTGGTCCAGAAACTCCAGTCAAGTGTGGCCAATGACTTGACTCAGAATACAGAACCAAAAAAATAATTTAAAAAAAGAAGGTGAAACCAGGTGGGACTAAAGATAAGTCTTGTCAGGCTACCTGTTTGGCAGCTTCTAGAGTGTGCGATGGGGGCTCACCCCAATGGAAGGTAGCAGATTGGCATGTGATTGTGTATGTCAGCTGAAGAATTAGTGAGAGATGAGTAATGTGTTGCCTTTAGAACATGAAAAGACCTAGTATGTGTGGTGCCTAAGTATAGTGGGTAGTTTAATAGTGAGAAATTGATATTTGACACCTAGGAGAATATCTCAGCTCTAAGAGAACCATATGATGCCCAGAAATTGACAGATGGATGATTGCCCACCCATGTTGGTATAGATGGCACATGAGAATGTGTAGATTTGTCTGTACTGCCCCCTCAGCATGCCATCAATATAATGCCAAAAATGGCAATTTTCCAATTGTAAGGTATTTCAATCCTGATAGCAGAGGTTATGTGCATTTGCAAGACTGTTGAAATATCCCATTGGGAGCCACGTAAATGTATCCTGTCTCTTAAGAAATGAAAGCAAATTGGGTCAAGGATTCTTCCACAGTGGGAACATATTAGAACATATTAGCTAGGTCAGTGACTGCAAAGGACATTTCTTGGGTCCATTGAATGTCCTCAATCAATTCTATAACATTAGTAATTGGAGTTTTAATGGGGGGAACCTGAGCATGGAGGTTTCTATAGACATTGGTGAGGCACTACTTATTAGTGACTGGCTTAAGTACGGGCCAACTGTAGCTATTAAAAGGGGAGACTAGTGACCCCATCTCAAGCACATCTTTAATGACAGGCCTTCAATGCCCTGTTTAGGTTGGTATTGGATGGTGTTTACCATATTGACTGGAAGAGGAAGTCACTGACATCCATTTGGTGAGTCCCACCAAGAAAGCCAAGTACTTGGGCTTGTTCCATGTGGCTTGGCATAGTCTCAGTGTATCTATGTCTATAAAAGGGAACAAAAAATTAGCCAAGGGGGAAACCACCAGAGGAAGCTGTTTGAGTCAAATGATTACAAAAGTTACGTGAGAACAGATATGTTCACCTTTGCTTGTTTTACCTACAGCGCTCTATGTTGAAGGCCTTCCCTGCTGGAAATTTAGAGAGATTACCTGGAATGATAGTGATTTGGGTTCTGGTGTTTAACAGGACCAAAAAGGACTATATATTTTTGTTGTCCCAATAGACCACCAGAGACGTAGTTGTCTCCAGAAGGTGGGACAAGCCCCAAGGAGCCACTGATTTCCTAGGGTAGGGGCTTAATTGAATGCCAGTCCTGGAGATAAGGGAAGGATACACAAGAATTAGTGGAGACTGGGTTGGGACAGAGGGTTTAGAAGTAGCTGTGTGGCAAGAGGGTAGATAGTAGAAAGATAGATATAGCTGGAGAATATGAGTTTTAGGGACTAGAGTTTAGAAACTGGGTCTGGTGATCAACTGGCCAGGAACACTGAAATTTTATAACTGCCAGTAGAGTTTGCCTGTGTATTCCCATAAGTGGCAAAATTAGGTCAAGGATTTACTGAGGAGGAAGTAGGGAGCCCTTTCATTGAGGGAAATTTTCTCAAAGGGAATTCCTCTGGAACAGAAGGGGGTACAGGGAAATGAGCCCGGAGTATCTGAACTTCTGAATGAGAATGTCCTCCCTGTCTGACAACCATCTCAACACTCTCCACTTTTGGAGACTTTTGAATGGTTTTGGCACTCCCAAATAAAATATAGTAGTGCCACCTTGTAATTGGAGGGAACACCTTGTAAAAAGAATTCTCTGGACCTGGTCCAATGGAGCCTCTTATAGATGATGAGGGGATCACTGGGTCACTATGATCATAGAAATGATAAAGCCATTGGACTAGGCTAATTTTACACAGCAGGAGACTGGCCTTATTTGATGTTTTCCATTCACTGTGAGCCTTGACAGTCATGTGATGAAAAGACAGGCACAGTGCCAGGCAATAAATACCAAGTGAGGAGAGGGAGGGCCCTGGTATGAATATCAGTAGCTCAAGGGCTCCTTTATTTCCTTCTCCCTCCTCGCTAGACATCTGGATAACCCTGTCACCTTTTCTCCTGGTGGCAGGAGGCCTCATGAAGCATGTTTCTTTGTATTGCACCATTTGAGGGGCAAGCTGAGGGGTGCAGGATCTGTGGTGTCTCAGAGGAAACATGCATATAGCCCTGATGCGTCTTGAAGAAGGTTATGGATTTTAGGTTGTTTTTTAAAAACTATTCTTTTTTCAATGTTTATTTATTTATTTGAGAGAGAAAAGGAAAGCAAGGGAGGGGCAGAGAGAAAGGGGGTGAGAGAGAGACCACCCCAAGCAGGCGCAGCACAGAGCCCAACTTGGAATTCGATCCCACGAACCATGAGATCATGACTTGAGCCCAAATCAAAAGTTGGATTCTTAACTGACTGAGCCACCCAGGAGACCATGGATTTTAAGGTTTTTAGAGGTACCTGCCAGTTGGTGCATTTTGGCAGCCATAAGTAACAACTGAGAGCCTGTTCCAAAAACCTGTAGGAGCCAATCAGCTTCTTTATCTCGCTGCTACACAAAATCTTTAAAGGTTTGAATTTCAGTTAAAGTATAATTTTTGGCTTCAGTTTCTGCTTCCTAGTTTTCTCCTGTTATTTTGACCTTCCATGTTGTTACTGGGAAAATTTGTGGAAGACATCCCTGCAAGCCCTCTTCTTAAGGGGCCACCTCCCTTCCAGGGTGTCCCAATTGACCTCTCCGGGATTGGGGTCTGCCTCTACTTGCTCAGCACTCACAGGATACTTGGGGAAAGCTGCTAGGCCTCTGGAGCATCATAATACCAGAACCTTGGCATGTTGGTATACAGAGGAATCAAGCAATGCCCAGGAAGCTTCCATGGGGTTGGGGCGGGGGGAGGGTTGCACTTATCAAGGAACTGGTGAACCTCCTTGGGGGTTTTAGCTCAACTTGGCCCAAGGCATGGAGGACACAGTCCTGTACCCTATGCCAATTGTCTGTCCCCACCAACTAATAACAGTGTTATTAATTAGGAATGCCTAAGGCACTTACCTGGGCCCATACTTACTAGTAGTAAGCTTCCCATGAGGGCCAGTGTTATGGTGAGACCAGCCCTTGTGATGCTTATTTTGATTGCAGGACAAACTTGAAAAACCATCAAGGATTTGAGAAACTAGATTTATTACTCACAGTTCATAAAGAGAGTTCTGCTCACCTCAGGGTCACACAATGAGGTCATGGGTAAAGGGACCAAGGATGTTAGGGTCCAAGTATGTGGTGTCTGGAGTTTTCCAAGTTCACTCTTTATTGGCTAACTTAAAGCATAAGAGTGTGAATTAGGGCATGGGAAAGGAGAAGAGGAGTTATCTAGATTATTAAAAGAGGGAATTCACTGGGGGATGGGGGTGGGGAGCTGATGTCTGATCAGACAGGGATGTCTGATTGTTTTGCTGTGTCACACAGCTGGTAATGTTTATTTAAGATGGATGTCTTTTGAAAGGGATCCACTGACAATCAAAAGCTTAATGTCAGGCAATTTTACTAAATTTGTTTATTCTAACAGTTTTTGGGTGGAATCTTTATGATTTTCTGTATATAAAATCATATCCTCTGCAAACAGACAATTTTACTTCTTTTCTGATTTGGATGCCTTTTATTTCTTTGTCTTGTCCAATTGCTCTGGCTAGTACATCCGGTACTGTGTTGAATAAGACTGGTGAGAGTGGACACCCTTTTCTTGTTCCCAATCTTACAAGAAAAGCTTTTAATCTTTCACTGTTGAGTATAATGTTAACTGTGGGTTTGTCATTTTTGGCCTTTATTATGTTGAGGTATAATTTCTTCTACCTATACCCAATTTGTTGAGTATTTTTTACCATGAAAAGATATTGTTTCAAATGCTTTCTCTGCATCAATTGAAAAGGTCATTTGATTTTTATCTTTCATTCTATTCATGTGGTGTATCACATTTGTTGATTTGCTTATATTTTTTCAATTTTTTTTTTAATGTTTATTCTTGAGAGAGAGAGAAACAGCATGAGCGTGGGAAGGGGCAGAGAAATCTGAAGGGACAGAATCTGAAGTAGGCTCCAGGCTCTGAGCTGTCAGCACAGAGCCCGATGTGGGGGTTTGAACCCACAAACCATGAGCTCATGACCTGAGCTGAAGTCTGATGCTTAGCCCACTGAGCCATCCAGGTGCCCCTGATTTGCTAATTAACCATCCTTGCATCTGATAGATAAAGCCTGCTTGATCATGGTGTATGATCCCTTTAAAGTGCTGTTGAATTCAGTCTGCTAATATTTTATTGAGGATTTTTGCATCTATGTTCATTAAGGATACTGGTCTATAGCTTTCTTGTAGGTGTCCTTATCTGGACTTGCTATCAGGGTAATGCCGGCCTGCTAAAATATGTTTGGAGGTGTCACCTTCTCTTCAATTTTTTGGAAAAGTTTGAAAAGGATTGACATGAATTCCTTAAATGTTTGGTAGAATTGACCAGTGAAACAACTAGTCCTATAGGCTGTTGTTGTGAAGGGTTTTGTTTTGTTTTCATTGAAGTATAGTTGACATACAATGTTATATTAGTTTCAGGTGTACAACAGTGAGTGATTCCAAAATTCTATACATTACTCAATGCTTACCATGAAAAGTGTAGTCACCATCTGTCACCAGACAACGTGATTATAATAGTGACTTAATGTGCACTTTTCATCTTCATTGCTTATTTTATAACTGAAAGTTTATACCCCTTTATCCCCTTCACCTATTTTTCCCATTCCCCCACCCACCTCCCTTCTGGCAACCACCAGTCTGCTCACTGTATGTAAGTGTCTGTTGACTTTGTTTGGTTGTGATTTTTTTGTTTTTTTGTTTGTTTTTTAGATTACACATTGAAGTGAAATCATTTCATACTTGTCTTTTTTTTGTCTGACTTATTACACTTAGCATAATACCCTAGGTATATCTAGGTCCCTCCGTGTTGTTCCAAATGGCAAGATTTCATTCTTTTTTATGGTGGAGCAACATTCCATTTTTTTCATATACACCCCACACCTTCTTTATTCATCTATTATTACACACTAGGGTTGCTTCAGTATCTTGGCTATTGTAACTAATGCTGCAATAAACATAAGGGTACATATATCTTTTTCACTTAGTGTTTTCATTTTATTTGGGTAAATACAGAGTAGTGGAATTGGTGGGTTATTTGGTATTTCTAGCTTTGATTTTCTGAGAAACCTCCATACTGTTCCACAGTGGTTGCACCAATTTACATTCCCACCAACAAGGTGCAAAGGTTTCTTTTCCCCCACATCTTCACCAATAGCTATTTCTTGTCTTTTGGATACTAGCAGTTCTGACAGGTGCAATGTGATATTTCATTGTGGTTTTGATATGCATTTCCCTGATGATCAATGATATGGAGCATCTTTTCTTTTGTCTATTGGCCATCTGTATGTCTTCTCTAGAAAAATTTCTTTTCAGGTCCTCTCTCCGCTTTTGATCAGACTGTTTTTCTGATGTTAAGTTGTAGAAGTTCATGATATATTTTGTATATTAACCCTTTAGTGATTATCTCATTTTGAAATACCTTTTCTCATTTAGTGGGTTGCCTTTTCATTGTTTATAGTTTCTTTTGCTGAGAAAAAGTTTTTTATTTTGGTGTGTTGTGAGGTTTTTGATTATAGATTCAATCTCTTTACTCACTGATCTGTTCAAATTTTCTATTTCTTTAGGATTCAGTTTTATCAAGTCATAAGTTTCTAGGAATTTACCCATTTCTTCTGGGTGTCTAGTTTGTTGGCATATAGTTGTTTATAGTAGTCTCTTAAGATCCTTTGTATTTCTGTGGTATCAGTTGTAAGGTCTCCTTCATTTCTAATTGTATTTGGATGTTTTCCTTTTAGGTGAATCTAGCTAAAAACTTGTCACCTAGTTTATCTTTTGAAAAAAATCAGCTTTCAGTTTCATTTATCTTTTCAATTGTCTTTAGTCTCTATTTCATTTATTTCTGCTCTGATCTTTGTTATTTCATTCCTTCTGCTAACTTTGAGCTTCATTTGTTCTTTTTCTAGTTTCTTCAGGTGTAATATCATGTTGTTGTTTGAGATCTCTCCTTTTACTTAAGGTAGACATTTTTCACTATAAACTTCCCTCTTAGAACTATTTTTGCTGTAGCCCATAAGTTTTTAGTATATTGTATTTTCATTTTTTTCAAGATATTTATTTTTTATTTCTTCTTTGAAATATTGGCTTTCAGGAGTGTGTTGTTTAATTTCCACTATTTATAAGTTTTCCAGTCTTCCTCCTATTATTGCTTTCTATTTTCATATGATTGTGGTCAGAAAAGATACTTGATATAATTTCTAACTTCTCAAATTTGTTGAAACTCGTTTTGTGGCCTAACCTAAGATCTGTCCTGGATAATGCTGCATGTGCCATTGAAATTCTGATTCTGCTGCTGTGAGATGCAATGTTCTATATATGTCTGTTAGGTGCATTTGATCTATAGTGTTCAATGCCACTATTTGCATATTGATTTTCTGTCTGGATGATCAATCCCTTGTTGAGAGTGGGGGTACAGAAGCCCCCTACTATTATTGTATTGCTTTATATTTCTCCTTTAGTTCTGTTAGTATTTGCTTCATATATTTAGGTGATCCAATGTGGGTGCATAAATATTTACAATACTTATGTTTTCTTGATGAATTGACCCTTTTATTATTGTATTATGAACTTTTTTGTCTCTTGTGACCATTATTCACTTAAAGTCTATTTTGTCTGCAATTAAGTATAAGAATACCTTGTTTTATTTCACTTTCTTTACTGCACTTCACAGATATTGTGGTTTTTACAAATAGAAGGTTCATGGCAACGTGCATGAAGCAAGTTTATCAGCACCATTTTTTTCCCAATAGCATATGCTTCCTTTGTGTTTCTGTGTCACATTTTGGTAATTCTCACAATATTTCAAATCTTTTCATTATTTTCTTGTGTTATCTATGATCAGGGATTATGACTAGCTAAAAGTTCAGATGATGGTTAGCATTTTTCACCAATAAAGTGTTTTTTAATTAAAGTACAGACATTGTTATCTTAGATAATGCTATTGGACAGTCAATAGACTATAGTATAGTATAAACATAACTTTTATATGCACTGGGAAACCAAAAAATTTCTTTGGCTCACTTTATTGCAGTGGTCTGCAACCAAACCTGCAGTATATCCAAGTTATCCTGTATAGCTACCTCTGGCCTGTGTTAGTTAGTATGTGTTTGGAATATCTTTTTCCATCCATTCACTTTCAATCTATGCCTGTGTTTTAAAGCTACAGAGAGTCCTTTGTAGGCAGCATATTACTGTATCTTGATTTTTTAATCCATTCAGCCATTCTTTTGATTAGAGAATTTAATCCGCCTACACAAAGTCATTACTGATAGCTATAACTTCCTATTTTAAATGGGGCTGCTAGCTGGGCTCCACAATCATCTCTGGGTGGGTGCAGTCACAGGGTGTGTTCCCTGGCAAGGTGGTACCATTGGTTGCAGTCTGCAGTGAGTTGGTACTATAAGCTGGGGTCTTCAATTACTCCTGGCCAGATAGGGTCTCAGACTGTGCTCCTCGGGTGGATGGTACTGCTATCTGGACATTGTTCAGGCAGGGCTTCAGGTGGAGCTTCACATCAGACAGAGCCTCAGACTGTGCTCCAAGATCAAGAGAGCAATAAGCTGAGCTCCATCATTAGGCAAGTGCTGGCTGTGCTCTGCTGTTGGACAAGCTCACAGGCCAGGCTCTCTGGTCAGATGGGGCCTCTAACTGTGCCCCACTGTTAGGTGTGGGTGGAGGTTGTGCCGTGTGGTTAGGCAGAGTCACTATCCAGGCTTCCTGTTTGGGTGACACCAGGGGCTATGCTAAACAAATGAGCAGGGCCAATAGGTTGAGTTCAACTGTTAGATGGAGCTCTGCAGCCTGCCTGTACCATAGGCTGAGCTCCAAGGCTACTCAGATCACTGTTTGTGCTTCCTGGTCAAATGGAACTGGAGGTTATGCATTTGGGCAGGTCTGCTGACTTGCTTCCTTCTACTAGTGTGCCACAGTGTTCTTTGAAGTTTCATGGCATCTATGGTTAGACTTTCTGGTGGGGCAGGGATGGAATCTATACTCACCAGTTGAATGGGGCTGCTGACTTGCTCTCCTATCCAGGTAGGGCCATACAATGGTCTGCTAAGGCCCTTGTCTGGGGATCCAAACCAGGCAGAAATGCCACCTGACTTCCTTGGCCCTGCAGGGTCATGGCTTGGGTCTCAAATTGGGTACCACTTTCATCAGAAACATGGTCTGCCAGTATCCATGCATTGGTTGCTCTAATCCATGGCCCCTTCTCCATCTCTATCTGATGCCTGGTGGTCCAAGCACCCCAATTATTTCAGTGGTCCCTGTGAGGCAAGACCCAAGTGGCCCTCCTGGGAAGCATCCTGCAATTCTGTGGAACAGGATATTTACCTTGGGCTCTCTTTGCCCACTGGAGAAATCCTAGGCTGAAGGACTCCTCTGTGTGCCACTGTGCTGGCCTGGGGAAGGAGCAATGCAGAGTGAAACCAATTTGTTACCCTTCTAATGTGGTTCTTCTCAGCCTCATTCCTAGGAGATGCTTCTACCTAACCCCTGGGTTCTGGGATTTTCACCGCTGTGTCTTGTCTGTGGATGGCTTCTAGCTGCTCTTTTTGTGAGTGGGATTGAAGTCAGGAACCACCTATTCTGCCATCTTGATGATACCACCTTGTTTCTTTTAATAAGGAAAAAGTAACCCGGCTCAGGACTGTCAGTAGAAAGAAAATAAAGATTACCCTTCTTTCTGCTCCATAGTTATTAGGCTGCCTTTAAGTAACTACTGTTAGCCTTAAACTAAACAGATATAAAATGAAATAGCCCACTTGTATTGATTCATAGGAATTCATCAGGTATCACTTTGCTGAACAAAGGTAAATCTCTGCCTTCACTCCTTGATTCTCTAGTTACCAAAGTATGTAAGAATTTACTAATGGAACCTAGGAAGGGGATGATCCTGATTCAGCCTTAGAAACCAATGCTACACAATGGGAAATTGGTTGCCACGGTTCTTATTGCTTTATAATCAGCATCAGAATGCTAGAGGTAGATAGTAAGGAGGACTAAATCCACTTTATGATAGATGGCTCTATTTCTATATGGCAATATGAATCACAGTGTTATATCCTCAGCTCCTTATGATCTAAATTTATTGTGATCTGTTCTGTCCCATATATATGGTATTTTTAAATGCAATCAATTTCAGAGATCAATTAGTTAATCACAACATCAGTTTAGCTGATGTAACTAAAATGATAATAATAATATGAAAATAGTGAGAGAGTCCAGTATTAGTCAATACTAGCGACCAGAGAGAATTCAGGTATCCCCTATTGTTTTTTTACCATTGTCTGTCAGGATTGCATCTCTTTGGAGTGTTACCTTTGGATTTTCTTTTGAGATCTTCATCCTTTCTAACTCATTTAAGGTTAGTACATAGGACTGGTCAATTATCTTCTATTTGGGAATGGTTTCTTGGCCTGGAAAAGCCTGTAGTTCTCAAATGAAGGCAGTTTTTCCACTAGAGGACATTTGGTGATGCCTAGAGACATTTTACATACTGAAAAGCATAGAACAGCCCTCCACAACAAAGAATTACCCATCTCAATATATCATTGTACTGAGGTTGAAAAACTCTATGCTAAAATGACCAGGATGAAGACCACACGGAGGAAAGAGCCAAGAGTAGGTGACATAGTACTTACATTATTACATGTTATTTCTGATTTTCACTATCAAAGTAATCCTGTCATATAGATACTATTATCCCCATTTTACACATGAAGAAGGTATTGTGTGTATGCACACATATGTAGATAGGTAGGTAGACAGAAAGAAACATTATAAATAACCTTACAAAGTCTATTTTAATTATCCGTTTCCTGTCAGTGCTCTAAAAATACTATAACAGTTCAAAAGGAATATTGGACTCATAGCTCAAGAGCCAAGATCTAAGTCCAAGTCTGTCCCATTGTAAACCCCCCACCTTCCCATGGTAGTACTCTAATACTAATATACGAATGCATATTTGTTCATCTGTGAAGCATTGGTGAACACTCAACTGTTATTTTGCTCTAAAGGGTAGGTGGGCCTGGAAGCATCTGCCTGCATGTATTCACACACGTGTAGCTCTGTGCAGTTGTAGAAAAGGTTTTTCATATGTTATCTCATCCTCAAAACAATTGTTGAGGTAAATGAAGTTTTATACACCATTTTTCACTTGATAAAACTGAGGCCACATGAGTTTAGGGATGCCAAGACTCAAACTCTGATCTTTCTGATCCTTTACATTAGTCTTTGTTAGAAAAGCCATTCTTAGCTTAGCTTTCGTCATGTTCACCCTAACTGTTCTTTCAACGCTTCTCACAGTTGAACATAGTCGTAATATTTGCTCTTTGCCTTTGGGCAAAGCAAGGTGTTATTTGCTTACGATCCTGAGATTTCAGCTGTTTCAAAGCCTCCCGGGCCAAAATAGCTAAATGGACCAATAATTTGGCACATCAGTACCCTACACTAGTGCATTGTGTACACTGAGAGAATATCCACTTAGTCTCACAAATAGGCTTTATAAGATATCTCAATTGACTCCATTGCTCCTAAAATGCTGTAGGCTACACTGTTAATATGTCAATAAGAGTACAAATTTATAATCAAAATTATAGTGATTACTGCCCACATTGGGTATGCTACCTACATAAACATAGTATTTTCATGTTTTTTGCTACTGTAAACATTAAAGAAAGATCAGTTCGAATACTGCCTACATTATTACTGGGATGGATTAAAGATATAGTTGCCACCTAAGGATCTTTCACCCAATATATTGTGTCTCCTTATCAACAGAAATCAGTAAGAAAAGTAAATTATGATATAACCCTGGGGGTTTTTTTTAGCCCACCATTAATCGTTACCTTTACATGCTATTGAAATTCACTTTACCTAACAAAAACAACATTCTTAATGATATATTAGCTCAAATTTAACAAAGTATGTCAGGAATTAGAAATGTGAATCTCAGACGTAATAACATGTCAGTATGAGTGAATTTCCTTCTGTGTCTGTGTCACTTTTGAGCTTATTTTTCCCCCATCAGATCTTGATCTCTTCAAATAACACTTACCAACCCCCATCACATCATTATAAATAAGTTTTAAACCCTTCTGAATTAAATAATTTCACAGTTTCCTCTTGGCTAACCTTTTTCTCTAGCTAATCTAGAATTTTTACAAAATGTGAACAGATCAAATAATCACATGCCATCCTATTTCTTACTTGAATGTGATAATTGTTAACATCTTGCAGTATTTTCTATTATCATGAATAAGATCACATTGATTCACTTCATCAAAGATGCTGAAAAGATTAACCGTTTGTGGGAACAGAATATGTTGAATGCTCTAGTTTATTTGATGGGTTTTTAGTAAAATTGAATTATGATTGGAAGAGATTGTGAACTTTTCAAATATGTATCTCAGAAGATGTCTATTTGCTTTATTATGGCTAAATGCTTTCAATCTGCTATGTTAATAATATTTAGTAACTTAGACTCCTAGTGAAGAGAAGATATATTCTTACACAATTATAGAAAACAAACTGGAATGCCAGTCACCTGTGAATTGTCTAAAACCTAGGCTCAATAATTTAAATATTATAAGATCATGTGCCTATGCTTTCTTTCTTTTTTTTTAATTTTTTAATGTTTATTTTTGAGAGAGAAAGAGAGCAGAAGGAGGCAGAAAGAGAGGGAGACACAGAATCTGAAGCAGGTTCCAGGCTCTAAGCTGTCAGCACAGAGCCCCATGCAGGACTTGAACCCACAGACTGTGAGATCATTACCTGAGCCAAAGTCGGACACTTAACTGACTGAGCCATTCAGGTGCCTCAGATAATGTGACTATGCTTTTAAAACAAACACCTGGTATTTTGTACCCTGTATGTTTTGTTTTTAATATAGGAATTAAACTGAAAAACAACAACAACAGCAAAAACTGTGATCCACCTTTCTGTTTGTCACCAAAACTGCTTAGCTCTAATAAAAGTAAATTTTTTTTCTGTTTAATCTGAATACAATGTTTATAACAGCAACTCCTGCTTGGAGTTACACATACACACACACATACATATGACATACAAATTCCTTCCTCCTTCTTATTACAAGTAATGAATTTTGCCTGCAAATTGAGAAAAAATTAATTCAAAAGTATTTTATAGACAGCGACTCATAATTTGTAGAATATAAGAAAAAACGTTTTGAATGTAAATCTGTTTAGGTCTCTCCACTTTTAAAAAGTCTTCCCTAATCCCCTACTTACTCAAGGATAAATAATAAGCACATTATTAGGCACCCAAGAACCTTCATAACCAGAGCTAAGCTTGTTTTCCAGCCTCATCTCCCATCCCTTCTCACCATTTCTTCTGATCCATGTCGGGTCTATCTGATGCTCCTTGGACCTACACCCCAGGACACTGTTATTTCAAGTCTTTCCCCATAAATGGCTTTCCCAGGCTTCTCACTTCATGAGCTCCCATATTTTCTTTATCTCAATGAAAATAATCAGCATTCTTGTCTTATCTCATGCCTGTAGCCCTAGTTTGCCACCTAGTCTTATGCTACCTTGTACATACCTCTCCCTGAGTTAGAACCTGACAAATTTGCACAGAACAGAAATATTTGATCTTCCTCTAAGAAACATACAGGACCTTAAAATGTGCATTTTGTACTCTAATCTTACACCTGTTTCAACCTAAACTTATTTTCCCTTTATAACCTAATTCCTGCACTTATTTTGGTTTTACCTTGTTCTCTTTTATGAACACATTTTCAAATAAATAAATATAGTTGTATTTAACTTAAAAGCTGACATCAGAATTATTAAAGAGAAAATTGTCTTTATTTTGAAGCACATTTTTAAGCCATTGGGAGAAAAGGTAAACTCCTTTGGGCAGCCTTCAGGGCAACAAAAGTGATCATCAAATTGTTCTGCAATAACAATGAAGATAAATTTGTCAGGAAGAAATGAAAAAGAAAGAAGGTAGGGGAGAAAAGAATATAATATATAGAAGATTTAAACTAGAATTTTGAATATTTCAGAGGAATTTAGGAACAGAATTATCCTAAGATTAATATTAAGCTTATTTCATTGATGTTAATACAAACCTATGCATCATTCCAAATACCAAATACATACTGTGCACCAAGGGACAGAATTTCATCTCTTGGATGTCTAGATACATAGCAGGAGACTGCTAAAAAGAGGATCTCTAAACTGAGCTAATTGTTGAGTTTGGGAGCTAAGTCAGTTATATCCATAAGAACATAAGAACCCCTGATAGTTTCAAGAATGTTGTCCTAGACATTGACCACAATCTATGGAACACATATTAAGTCAATTCAAGCTATACTTTAAGGACAGTGTGATTCCACCAGATAGCTACTATGGAGGAAAGTCAATCGTGGCATTATTAACATAAGACTTTGTTTGAAAATGCTTAGGCAGAGAAGGCTTCAGAAATCTTTCTAATTTGAGAAATAAGGGCAGTAATTTTACAGGATTTTAGCAGGAGGGCTTACATAATTTTCAGCTTATTTTAAGAATAGTGTAAGGGCAAATATAAATTAAAAATAAGACAATTTTTGAAAATAAAGAGACTGCTGCCCTTTTCCTTAGAACATTTATTTTAGAGAACTTACTGTAAGTTCTTTTCTGTCTCTTTGAAATGCATATAAATCTTTTTAGAAGTTATTAAGCCTCTTGCCAGCTTTATGACCCCGAATGTCTTTCTCAAGGACCTGGGAGCCATCTCCTTTTAATGTAAGAATCAAAAGAGTTTGCATCCCTTTCCCCAGTTTCTAGGGGAGGGTAGGAGCCTAACTTAAACAAGTGCCTGGTGCCATGTTGCAAAACTACCTCCTACCAACAACATATGAGAAATTTATTTTCCCTTGATATTAAAACAAGTAATACAGATTATCACCCCAATTACCAGGTGAATAAATTTAGGGTGAACTGTATATGACACATGGTGCTTTCAAACATTCTTATTTGAGAATCAGTTATCATTTATCTTTAGAAAATGTATGCAATGGGTTGTATCTACTTCCCTATATAAAAGGATGTGATTTCTTCCTGTTTTTTCAATCTCTTAGCACATTGCCTATGGTACGTATCACATTCCGGTTTAATGCTCACTTGTTAATAATAAAACTGGTTACTTTCTTTACTATCCTTGTGAGAAGTTTTCTGGTTGGGAGAAGATTTAGTTTATGATTATGTCCCCAACAGTTGGTCAAACAATTGACCAACAAGTGGTCAAAAGATGGTTTTCCCAAAGGGAGAAATTTTTCTTCGGGTTAGCAGCAACTGGGCAATTTGGATTTACTGAAAGAATGTGTAGGAGGGTATATTACACCATCAGAGATCATTGTCTTTTGCGAAAGAAGATGAGAAGAATAGCTGTGTGTTGGAGGAGTTGGAATAAGGACATGTAAAAATCACAGTGGAAAATCCTCACTCAATGTCCGTTATAATGAATTATAGAAATTGACAATTATTTATGTATTTGAATGATCTCTCTCCCATTAAACACATTGACATTAGACTGTGTAACTCATATTTGTATTCTTGATGTCTCGAATATATTACTGTCTAATGAACATTTGTATTGATATATAATTGGCATAACATTGTGTAAATGTAAGGTGTACAATGTGTTGATTAAATACATCTATCTATTGCAACATGATTCCTCCCTATCTTTAGCTAACGTCTCTATCATATTACATAATTATCATTTCTTTTGTGTGGTGAGAACATTTAAGATCCAGCCTCTTAGCAGTTTTGGGGAATATAATATAATATCATTGATGATAAACACTGTGCTGTGCTTTAGATCTCCAGAACTTTTTTTATCTACTGCTTGCAAGTTTGTACCCTTAAATAATATCTTCCCAATTCCCCCACCTCTCAGTTGCTGATAACCATCATCCCGTGTTTCTGCAAGTTTAGCTTTTTTTATTATTATTATTCCAAATATAAGTAATACCATACACTATTTGCCTTTCTCTGTTTGGCTTATCTCACTAAGCATAATGCCCTCAAGGTCCATCCATGTTGTTGCAAATGGCAGAATTTCCTTCTTTATTATGTCTGGACAATATTCCATTGTATATAAATAGCCATATCTTTATCCATTTATCCACTGGGAGACACTTAGGTTGTTTCTAATTCTTGGCTATTGTGAACAATGATGCAATAAACATAGGAGTGCAGATATCTTTCTGATATACTGTTTTCATTTGCTTTGGGTATATACCCAGAATAACATTGCTGGATCATGTTCTATTTGTGGTTTTTTGAGGAACCTCCAAAACTTTTCCCATAGTGGCTGCACCAATTTACATTCCCACCAGCAGCACACAAGGGTTTCTTTTTCCTCTACATCCATGCTTACACTTGTCTTTTCTCTTTTTGATCTTAACCATCCTAACAGATATGAGGGACTATTTCATTGTGGTTTTGATTTACATTTCCCTGATGATTAGCAATGTTCACCACTTTTTCATATACCCATTGTCCATGGATGTCATCTTTGGGGAAATGCTTATTTGGTTCTTCTGCCCATTTTTTAATCAGGTGGTGATTGTTGTTGTCGTTGTTTTTGATGCGGTTTTTACTGGGTTGTATGACTTCTTTATGTATTGGCTATTAACCACTTATCTGATACATGGTTTGCAAATATTTTCTCCCAATTTGCAGACTGCCTTTCATTTTGTTGATTGTTTCTTTTGTTGTACAGAAGCTTTTAAGTTTAACTTAGTCCCATTTATTGAGTTTTGCTTTTGTTGCTTGTGCTTTTGGCATCAAATCCAAAGAATTACTGCCAAGACAAAGGTCAAGGAGATTTTTCCCTATGTTTTCTTATTGGAGTATTACAATATCAGGTCTTTTGCTTAATTGTTTAATCTATTTCAGGCTAATTTTTGTTAGTGATGTAACATGGGGGTCCAGTTTCATTTTTCTGCATGTGGTTATTCAGTTTTCTCAGCACCATTTATTGAAGAGACTGTCCTTTCCTCAATGAATGTTCTTGGCTCCTTTGTCAAATATTAGTTTGTTGCATATATGGGGGTTTATTTCTGGGTTTATTTCTGCTCCTTTGGTCTATGTGTCTGGTTTTATGCCAGTATATACTATTTTGATGACTGTAGCTTTCTGGTATAGTTTAAAACCAGGAAATATGATACTCAGTAGTGAAAGAAAGCTTTCCCTCAAAGATCAGAAACAAGATAAACATGTCCACTTTCAAAGCCTCCAGCTTTGTTCTTCTTTCTCAGGATTGCTTTGACTATTCACGGTCTTTTGTGGTTCCATACGAGTTACAGGATTTTTTTCTATTTGAAAAATGCCATATAATTCTGTTAGGACTGCCTCAAATCTATAGATAGCTTTGAGTACTATGGGTGCTTTAACAAACCAATTTTTCTGAATTATGAACATGGGATATCTTTCCATTGTTTGTGTCATTGTCAATTTCTTTCATCAAAGTCTTGTAGTTTTCATTATACAGATCTTTCATTTCCTAGGTTAAATTTATTCCTAAGTATTTCATTGTTTTGATGCTATTGTGAATGGGATAGTACCCCTCAGTTCTTTTCAGATATTGCATTGTTGCTGTAAAGAAACACAACTGGTTTCTGTATGTTGAGTTTATATCCTAAAATTTTACTGGATTTATTTATTAGTTACAAAAGTTTTTTGGTTGAGTCTTGAGGATTTTCTATATATAATATTATATCATCTGCAAACAGAGATAATTTTACTTTTTCTTTTCCAGTTTGGGTATCTTTTATTTCTTCACTGATTTGATTGCTTTAGCTAGGACTAAAGAGTACTATGTTGTATAAAAGTCATGAAAGTGGACATGCTTGCCTTGTTTCTGATCTTTGAGGGAAAGCTTTCTTTCACTACTGAGTATAATATTAGCTGGGGGTGGGGGTGTCATACTGATCATTTATATGTTGAGATATATTCCTTCTATATCCAATTTATTGAGGGGTTTTTTCATGAAAAAGCATTATGTTACATCAGACGCTCTTTATGCAGCTATTAAGATGACCCTATGATTTTTATCTTTCATTCTATTGATGTGGTGGATTATGTTTTTTGACTTGTATTTTGAACCACTCTCACATCCGAGGGATAAATCTCACTTGGGTATGGTGCATGAACCATTTCACATGTTGTTGGATTTGGTTTGCTAATATTTTGTTGAAAATTTGCATCCATATTCAGCAGGGATATTGGCCTGTGATTTTCTTTTCTTGTGATGTCCTTGTCTGGCTTTGAAATCAAGCAATGCTGACTTTATAAAATGAGTTTAGAGTGTATCCTGATCATCAGTTTTTTGGAAAACTTTGAGAAGGATTGGCATTAATTCTTCTTTACTATTTGTTGGAATTCACCAATGAAGTCATCTGATTTTGGGCTTTTGTGTAGGGGAAGGTTTTTGATTATCTATTCAATCCCCTTACTAGTAATTGATCTATTCATAGTTTCTATCTCTTCATGGTTCTGTCTTGGTGTCTTGTGATTCTAGAATATCATTTCTTCTAGGTTACCCAGTTTGTTGGCATATACTTGTTTATGGTAGGCTTTTATGATTCTATGTATTTTTGTGGTATCAGTTGTAATGTCTTATTTTCTAATTTTATTTGAGTCTTCTTTTTTTCTTAGTTTGTCTAGCAGAATTTTTATTAATTTTGTTTGACTTTTTGAAAAACCAGCTTTTATTTTCACTGATAATTTTTACTTTTTTTAAATTTTTTTAAACATTTATTTATTTTTGAGAGACAGAGAGAGACAGAGCAGGAGCAGGGGAGGGGCAGAGAGAGAGGGAGACACAGAATCCGAAACAGGCTCCAGACTCTGAGCCATCAGCACAGAGTCCCATGTGGGTCTTGAACTCACAAACCGTGAGATCATGACCTGAGCCGAAGTCGGACGCTTAACCGACTGAGCCACCCAGGCGCCCCTTTCACTGATAATTATTAGTCTCTATTTCATTTATTTCCACTCTGAACATTATTATTTCCTTTCTTCTGCTAACTTTGGGCTTAATTTGTTCTTTTTGAAACTAACAACTGACAAACTTAGGCCATGCTTTAGGCTTCCACTACCAATTATTTTTAGAAGGAGTCTAGCTATATGCCACTTAAAATAAGAGGTCTTCTTACAGATACAGATGAACCCTTATGTCTTTAATGACCCTATTTCTCTGATTATTTGTTGGAAAGGGTAATTAAGCTCACCAGAACCACAGCCATCCAAATCTGCTTTTGCAATTTGACTTTTTCTTTATGGTAGTTTTGTTTGTTGATTTGTTTTTTAATTTCTCTCTCTTTTTTTTTAAAGAATAAACTCCCTGTCACTATACTAACACCTTTTGTTATCAAATATTCCTTTAAAGTATACATGTCCCATAGTATAGGTTTCAAGAAAACTTGGAATTTAAGGACCTAGGTCTCTTGTTCTTAGCACAGATCACATCATGGCACTGGACACTCTCCTTATTACTGTCCACTTAAGAGACAGTATGTTGCTACAGTTCTTGAAAGATCACACATCCAGACCAGAGGGCTGCTTTATTCAAATCTTTAACCTCAAGGGGCATAAATAAGCATTTCCTCCTCTGCTTCTTTCATTATACTACTAATCACCCTGCTATAATCATGTCTAACCTCTACACCAGCTCTTCCACCAGATTGAGAGGTCCCAGATCAGAAATATACTCTATTCATATTTCTGTCAAATCCAGTACCTTTCCTGGTACTTAATAAATGTTTTCTGACTCAATGAATAAATTGTAACTTCTTCAAATACAAGTGAAATTTGCCGAATTAAAATAAAATGAGAGAGAAAGTTTATGTAGTGTGCATCTCTGGATAATTGGTGGTGACCATCTGGAGAGCTATATTGAGAAGGGCTCTAAATATAAATATGTAAGTAAATAAGCACGTAAATACACATACACTCCTTGAAAAGACTGCTATAATAAATTAGCAATATTTTCTGTGCACTAGTAGAATAGTGCTGACACGAATGACACATAGTTATCACCTCAAGACCAAATGATGAAAATATCTATATTTTATAGTTAGTTTTCAAAGACTACAATGTAATTTAAAGCATTTGATTTTCACATCAACCTTTTTCCTGCTTTACAAATGTGTAAAAAAGAGATGAAAGCATGGTCATTTTCCAAAGCTTAGAACTTACAGGTCAATAACTGGCAAACCTGAAACTCACATCTGAATTCTAGCAACAATAACAACAAAATACCAGAGATATCCCCACTACACCACTATTGCCGTCTTTTCTATTACCTGTAATGAACTCAGCTCATGTGCAGGCATTCCCAAGATACACATGGATGGCTACAGTTTGGGCATAATTATAGCAAGGGAACAGGCTGGAAAGTGCAAACTGAACAATTTTACCAAAGTGTATCCAGATGTGTTTCTTGCAAAGTCCTGTTGCATTAACAGTCACTAATGATATGTTCTTAGACATTTCATTTCAAATTCCTGTATCATCCAATGATTGAAGGTTATTTAAAAGTTCGTTTAACAGTAGAAATGTCCAGATAGTGATTGAACTTTGATTGTGAAATGAAGTTGAAGTCCTTTGCTCTTTGCTTTGTATTGCCTAGAAAAGTCAAGTTAGCATAAACAAGCAAACAACTCTAACAGCTATAATCCAAATGGTAATGTAGCTCAAAAATGTGTAAGGTGAAAGTATAAAGCAAGAGGAGGAAACTCAAGAAAACTGGCCCAATGCATTATCAGCCTTTCCATGTATTTGATATTCTTTTCTTATTCTGTTCAGTCCCCACCCCCACTCCAGTCCACCTCCTCAAGCATGTAGAATTGTTGGTCGTCAGGGAAACAATTTCAAGGATTTCTGCAATCCCGTATAAATTCTGCTAAGGCCTTGCTCTGTAGTAGTGTGTCCTGAATTGGAGACTGAGGAATAAAGAGGTTTGGGAAGGTAGTACTTAGATGTGGGAAGACCTTCATGTCAGCATCGGCAAAGAGATTTCCCACAGGTCTCTGGCCTCAGATCTCTCACCAAACAGGATAACATGGAGATGTTAGGAGTCTCAAGTGTGCAAAATGCTTAGGAAAATGCCAGGCATGTGTCAGCCGCTCAATAACTGTAAGTCACTAGTAATAAAAGTAAGTGTGGTTATCAAATTGTTTTCTTTTTAATATAAATAGTATTAAAATGGTGCTATAGTGGAGAGAACATAAATTCTGAAGTCTAAAGATCTCTCTTTGAATCCAACCCTGCTGTGCATGTAAACAAACCTCTAAACCTCACTATTTCTTAGTATCATCATCAGGAAAATGGACCTAATAATATTTAATTCAAAGGTATGTTGTTAAAATCGGGGCTTTACACATTAAGAAAAAGGGTTTTTTTGCAAACTAAAGGAAAAGTGCTACGTAATCATTGGTTACCCTATCTGCATAGAGTAGGCAGAACCAGTCTGACTTGAGGGTGACTGAATCTTCCTAAAATCACTTTCTAACAGGCCTCGTGTAGATATTTTTTTCTCACCCTTACAAATTATTTTTGTAGCCAATCCAAGTGCTTCTAAAGAAGATACAAAGCTGTTATATCAATTATGCCATTAGGTAGGCCTAGACTTATAACAAAGGTATCCCACTCACTTCTGCTCTGACAACTAGGTGAGAACAGATCTGAATGAAGTAGAGGATAGCATCAGAAGAGAGACCTAGCACATAGAAACAATATTTTGGAAGGACAGAGTGTGTAATAGGTGGCATGAGCAACACACATTAGACTTCAGAGAGACAGGACATTGGCGGAATCAAACACCGAAGAGAAATTTCACTTGCAAACAACACAATTCAACTAAGGTTGAACTCACAAAGACTTTTTGTCATTTTCTTTTTGATAAAAACTATGAAGACTATACTTTTGGACAAAATATTTTGCTTAGCTTAAGTTTGATATGAAAGCCATTTAAAAAAAATGTTTATTTTCTTCACTTATATTACTTGTCAGTCCACTGATTCATCTAAATGAACTATAGACACAAACTACCATATTCTTGAACCACTGAGTTGGGGGGGAAAATCCTCTTTTATTGTAAAATCTTTGGTTTTTTTTCCCCAAAGATTCTGTGATGAACACTACATAATTTTGATGTGTTATAGTCCCTGAAACTAACTTTATAAAGACAGAAAACAACATTCTGGCTACCAGAAATCTCTCTGTAGTGATGCTGACATCCTGAAGGAACAGAGAAAAGTGGGAGAGGCCACTTTTCAGTGGGTCTTGGTAAAAGGAAGGATGTCTCCCTTCACAGCAGGCAATGGCTATTACTCTTTAATATGGAAATGAGCAGGCTAGGCATTGTTTCAAAACTTATGAAATGTCACCACGCAGATTTCCCTGCACCTGCGTGAGCCACAGAAATTACAGCAGTGCTCCCAATTCATTCCAAACATCACTGACAATCACCTTACTTTTTGTTTTGAAATTATAAACTTATCTCCTCCTCTGTTTTCTATCCTAAGTATACATATCCAGACTTCCCCTGGGAAGCAGCTAGACTTTGGGTAGAACCTTCTGAGATACACAATGGTAATGCTGATTCACACACAAGATTGTGAATTGCTGAGGATTCTAAATTGTGTCCTATACCATGCTTAATTAATGTGCAAACTTATGTGTTCCTTCTCAGTTACTCTTGCCTGCCTAGTCACAGCAAAGCCACAGAGAGGTCTTTGGGGGAGATTAAGAATTAATACTTGAAGTAGTAACTAGCCTGGGGAATGAGATATTAAGATAAGATGAGTAAGATGAGAAATATGGATTTAAGCATAACTTAGACTATAAACATATTTTCTACAAGGTTATGAGTACTTTGGGGGGACCTCTCATTCACTCAGTATTGCACTCCTTGCAGCGTCCTGCTCAAATGGGCATTTCATAAATACCTATTGATGATAACACACAGATATGGCTTTTTTTTTAATTTTTTAATGTTTATTTTTGAGAAAGAGGGGTAGGGACAGAGAGGGGTAGGAACAGAGAGAGAGGGAGACACAGAATCCAAAGCAGGCTCCAGGCTCTCAGCTGTCAGCACGGAGCCCAATGCGCAGCTCGAACTCACAGACCTTGAGATCATGATCTGAGCCAAAGTTAGTCACTTTACGACTGAGCCACCCAGGCTCTCCGACATGACTTTTAACAGTATCCAAGCAAGGAACTCAGAGCTCCAAGTTTTATTAAACCCTTTTCATTGCATTTTTCACCCAATTCCCTAGTTATTTAGAATAGTAGAATATTTAGCTTCCCATTTACATTCTGTACCTAAATACTATTTTCTAACATTCTCATCACTCATCTCTGGACAGTTGTTACTGTCTGGGATGCTTGTGAATGGAGCTAAGTGGCACCCTATTTTTTTTCTTTTTTGAAACTTTGTATTGGCAGATGTCCTCTTCTTAGGAGGCTGACAAGTTGGCCAGATAAAAAGAGAACAGGAGAACCTCTCTGAGGTTTGTAAATGTAAAAAAAATATTTCTGATGAGCTAGAATAAGCTCACTGAGATCAAACTTCAAAATAATACCAGGGTTCCAGAGAGGGAAATCTACATAAAGGAAAACATCCCAGAGTGATGATCTGGCTGCAACACCAAGACCTAGGCGTGTTTAGAGATATCAAGGCTCTGGCAGGGCTTGTGGTTCAGTGGAATCCATTCTGTGCCAGTCTCCCTAGCATTTGCCACATTTCTTAGGGTAACACCAAGGGGCAAACTCCCCAAGAGAGATAACACCACTTCTTGCTCCAAAGATGGCTATAGGACACACTTTGATTAAATGCGGGTTCATTCTCTAACTTTGCTAAACCTGTGCATGTAACTAGCAGCAACATGTGCAGACTTCTGGCTTCCCCGTGGGCCTGATTTCTCAGAGAAGCAAGGACCACTTGACTGCAGCAGCACTGCTCCCAGCCCACTCAGGGGTTGGTGAGTTCCATCTCAAGTGGATCACTGACTTCTAGGGCCATTTACAGTTGAGAAGTACATTCCTAGGTTAATGATTATCTTTGGGAGTTTAGAGAAAATATTTGAAGAAGTAAACCAAGGAAAAAAAACTGGATTTTTTTTTTTTGTTAGTTAATACGTCGGGTATTTGAGACTTGAGACCTACGACAAATTGTAAACATGACCTTATTTGATACTGAGTTGTCCAGCTGATATACCTAACCATCATCCAAATTGCAAGAACTCTAGGGATTATCTGGGATATGAACAAATAAAACTAATGATAATACAGAATCTTATTAGTTATGGCAAATCAAAATGTCATTTCAGTGGCACACACATCATGCCATTATTTCTACTTGCACTAGCTTTCCTGCAAGGTGTCTGTGAGCTAGTTTAACATGGCTTATACGTTCATTTCCCCAGCTAACCTTCATGCAGTGAAGGCATACATACCTCCTACTGATAACCAAGGGATTCTTATTTCCCTCGTTTGTGAGACACCTCCCATTCAGCCTCTTTTAACTGATGCCAAAGCCATGATGCACATATTGTGAATAGTCCGACATACCCAAGGAATTGACTCATCTCCTCACTTTTAGTCACCTTCTTTCCCCTTCATGCAAATGTTATGCCCATTGACCACCCTGTGGAGTAGTCATGTTGAGCTTTCAGCTCCCTCCAGCTAACCTACCTGCCACTTGCACAGTGGTGTTTCAACTAATTGCATCATATGCAGTGGATTTTCCTTTACCAGTTTTAAAGGTACAGGAATTTAGAATGTTGAATTTTTTTTTAAAAATTGCTTTTCAAAATAAAAAGTTTATGATAATCTACCCAAATATTTGAATTTTTTTAATTTCATTTATTTATTTTGAGAGCAAGAATGAGAATGCATGTGTGCACAAATGGGGGAAGGGCAGAGAGAGAGAGAGAATCCCAAGAGAGAGAATCTGCACTGATAGAGCAGAGCCTGACACGGGGCTTGATCTCACGAATCGTGAGATCATGAC
The DNA here is from genome assembly GCF_018350195.1 of Panthera tigris. Taxonomy (NCBI): domain Eukaryota; kingdom Metazoa; phylum Chordata; class Mammalia; order Carnivora; family Felidae; genus Panthera; species Panthera tigris. Next base: position 86,584,370 of record NC_056666.1, read on the forward strand.
GTGAGCAGAAATCAAGAGTCAAGTGCTTAACCAACTGAGCCACTCAGGTGCCCCTCAAATATGTGAATTTTTATTTTATTTGTTCCATATTTATGATTAGAAATTTTATAAAATCTGCCTGATTCTTTTCCATTGTTGGCAAAATAATCACATACTAATTAATAGCATGTAAAACCATATCAATTCTTCTTTAGTATCCTACATGTTCTCCTGTAGTATGGATAACTTAGAGCTTTTGAGGAAAAGTTTAAAGGAAAAAGGGAACCAAAATATCAATAATCAAATATAACTATGACCCTATTAAATAAGAAGTGTAATAGTATAACTAAGGAAGTTAATATAGTATGAATCATGAATAATGGCAGGGTAGTATTCTTCACAGGACTCAGTTATTATTGGCCCACCTACTCCCAAGCCGTAGTGGTCAATAACTCATAAAACCCTATTACCTTCACACGCCAATCCCCACCAAGGTTCAGGGAGAAATAACAAGTGGCCTTTAGCAGCAGCAGAGTGAATAAAGATTTGAGGAAAATGAAGCTGTCGTAGTTCTAGTATCACATGGACCTATGCAGTAGCAAACAGGGAAATACAGCTGCTGGTACTTTAATACAGTTGATAAAGTTTTCATACCTTAAAATCTGAATTGTATACACTTACAGATTGCATAAGAATTATCTGGCCTTGGATATCAAGACTGACACATGGAAGTGATCACATTAATGTGGTGAGCAGGCTGGTTTGTGACACAAAAAAGAATTAGAAAACAACCAAACTCTGTACAGGAGTCTTTACAGGAAAGGCTAAGGATGGAGACATTTAACACATACAGTCAAAGCTAAATATATCTCCAGAGACACAAATATTAATGATTCAAGTAAGATGGAAATTTTCTTCCCTCCTGTAATAGTGCAAGACTGGCAGGCAGACTCCACTCTGTCAAGCTATCTGGGGTCCAGGCTAGCAGGACATCTCTACCATCCTGTGAGTGTTATTCTCCTCTGTGTGATAGAAGTGAATTTCCAGCCAGGATAACCAGCAAAAAAGAAAAAGAGAGCATGAAGAAGCCTATCTTAAAGCCCCATCCAAAGGGAACACATTTCATTTCTGTTCATATTCCATGAGAAGAAGTAGATAGCAAAATTTGGACAGCTAGCAGGATTGGACTTAATAGCAAGTCTGCACTACAGGTGCATTTTATTTTTGGTTTGAGAGAGATAAATGGTTGGGTGGATGACTGCCATGTATTAGTGATTTTATAAATAATTTGTAACTTATGTTATCTAGTTGGTGTAATGACTTTAATTAACCCTTTTTATCATATTGTACAATGCCCTGAGGTTTTTTTTAATTTTTTAATGCTTTTATTTATTTTTGAGAGACAAAGAGAGACAGAGTATGAATGGGGGAGGGGCAGAGAGAGAGGGAGACACAGAATCCAAAGCAGGCTCCAGGTTCTGAGCGGTCAGCACGGAGCCTGACATGGGGCTTGAACTCACGGACTGCGGGAACATGACCTGAGCCCAGTTGGATGCTTAACCGACTGAGCCACCCAGGTGCCCCTACAATGCCCTGAATTTAAAGAAAAACTTAGGCTATTGGGGGGGGGGGAAGCTTATTGATCTGATTGGATTCAAATTGCAGAGGTTAAAATGTTAAGACTAAGGAGAGTAGGTAAGCAGCAACATGACCAAAGGGTATCTAAATCAGGACTTCTCTAGACCCTCCCTTTACTGTGTTACTAAGGATTTACACCTATTTTGCCACATCTTCAACTTTCTTTATTGATGTATTGATGTTTCCTACTTTCTGAATAGTGAGCAATGATAGATAGGTACAATATACCTATTCACATATGTAGCACATCACTGAGAAACATACTACACCAAATATCAATAATTAAATGTGCTGCGAGGATGTGAATAAAAGGGAACGTTTCTGCTTTTACAACTGTTGGTGTGAATGTAAATTGATAGGGCCATTATAGCAAACAGTATGAGAATTCTTCAAAAAATTTAAAATAGGTATGATCCAGCAATCCCATTTCTGGGTATGTAACCAATGGTAATGAAATCAGTATATATATTCCCATGTTCATTGCAGCATTTTTCACAATAGCTAAAATATGGATATAACCTTTGTCCATCTGCAAATGAATGGCTAAAGAAGGTGTAATACATGTATATGTGCGCACACACACACACACACACACACACACACAGTGGAATCTTACTCAGCCATGAGAAAAAAAGGAAATACTACCATCTGTGACAACATAGATGAACCCAGAGGACATTATGCTAAGTGAAATAGACAGAGAAAGGCAGTACTGTAGGTGGGATGACATGTGTGGAATCAAAAACTAGAAGAGAAAAGAAAAGAAAAACTTATAGAAGCAGAGAGTAGAATGGTGATGGCCAGGGGTAATAGGGTGGAGGAAATGAGAAGATATTGATCAAAGGTACAAAATTGTGAGTTACATAGAATTAATACATCTAGACATCTAATATAGATCATGATGATGATAGCTCAGAACACTAGAAATATACTAAGAGAATGGATTCCGGGTGCCCTCATCACAAAAAAATAGTAACCATGTAAAAAGAGTTTATGTTAATTAGTTTGATGGTAGTAATTATTTTGTTATATTTACGTATATCAAATCAGGCTGCAATCTTAAATATATATAATTTTCATTTAAAAATATTTTTAGGTGTGCCTGGGTGGCTCAGTCCATTGAGCATCCAACTCAGTTTCGGCTCAGGTCATGATTCCACAGACCACACTCAGCATCTCTCTCTCCCGCTCTGTCCCTCTCCCACACTTTTGCTCTGTCTCTCAAATATAAATACATACATACATACATACATACATACATAAATACATAAGAAAATAAAAATTTTATGAACAAATAAATAAAATTTATTTGTAATGTGCTGTAATCTGGTCTGGAGACAAACTAATTGACCTCTAATATTTGGGAGGAAAAGGGAGGTTTTTCCACAAGTTCCAGCCATTTGGCTCATAAAACTACTCTCTTTCCTCAAAGCAAAGCATGTCAAGAGGTTACCAGGATCCATATTTAGTATTGTCCATGTATGTAAAGGCCTGACTCCCAACTGCTTTTGTATCTCTGATCTATTCATTTTTATCATTTCCCCACTAATAAGATAATGGAAATTTGGGAGGGGGGTTTATTCCAACCATCTGAATATTTCCTGATCTGATCTGAGAAGGGTAGTCCATCCAGGAGAGTTCAGAGTACATTTAACCTGACACTTTTCAACTAGATCATTTGAGATTCATAGTCCAAGTACCACTTTTTTGGTTTTCCCATCACATTGATCTCAGCAACATCTAAATAAAGAGGGAAGGATATTCTCAAAAACTAGTTTTCTACAACTCTTGTGAGCTATAAGCAAGTGGCAGCATCCACAGAGTGTTGCATGGAAACAGGATCACCATTTTAAGATGCTTCTGTCATAGTATTTCTTAAGGTTTAGGATTTTAAGCTCATTTCACTGACAAGGAACTGTTCCTTCATCCCTATAAAAAATAATCTTCCAGCACAGTTTTTATTTATATACCAGTATTTTTTTCTTTCTTTCGTTCTCTCATTCTTTCGTTCTCTCTCTCTCCCCCTCCCTCCCTCTTTTGTACATCAGTATCTCTTACATGATGTAGAACACAGTAAGGAAAATAAAGTAGCTAGTCTTACATAGTGGTTAGACATAGAGATTTTGCAGGCTGGCCAGTAGATAATGCACCCACTGCTTGTTAGCTTTGAATCCAGCCAAGTTATTTAAACAATCTAGGGCTCCGTTTCATCATCTGTAGAAGGACGGTCACGTTTATGCCATGGCATTGTCTGAGGATTAAATGAGCTCTTTTGCCTGGCACATGGTAAGCAGTCAATAAGCATATGACAGTTACTAACTATCGTTTATCCTTTGATTGACTTTGAGTTTAAGAATAATGTTGACCCCTTTACAAATTATGACATAATACTGTTGAGGTCTCTTCCCAGGTCTGCCATCTGCATTGTCTTTCATTAGTATTTAAATTGGCTGTAAATATGTACATTTCCCCAGCATTTCAACATTATGTTTTCCTATATGTTTCAGTGGTGACTGATGGTCAAAACATCTGAGACTCACTATGCTTGAGAAACTGGTAATGAAGCTTAGAGAGCTTATTGAAAGTGCCATTTAACAAAATATATTAGTCCATTCCAAATGTCATCTCAAACTCTATTGTATTTCACGTTAAACGCCATGCAAAAACAGAACTAAAAGGCTCCAATTACTTGCTTATTTCCAAGGGCATGAGGAAAATGTCCCTAGCTGACAAAGTAAAAACGAGGGTTTCTGTAGCACCCCTCTGACAAAATGGTGGAAAGCAAGCTGAGCAAAAAATAGTCACTGATAATGACTCATCACTTATTGGGAATAATTGATGTTTTCTGATTTCCAAATCTTCTTTCAAAATAGCATCTACTCATTTCACTATTTCATGGTATCTTTTTTGTATCTGTTAATGTAACATTTTCTTCCACAATTCAGTGGGGGAGATTTCTCCCTCCTGAAATGTCACCCTCCATAAATAAGTGGAGTGTAAGCCTTCCATCAATGTAATAGTTAAACTATGGCAAAGCTGAGTAATTGAAACAGAAAGAGAAGTCACCTTGACACTCCTATAACTAGGAAAGCAGCTTAAGGCACTGGAGCTTTTATTGTGAATGAGCTGAGTGAGTTTATATCTCTTTGCCAAACAACATATATTTAAATAATATTCCAGCTTTGAGGCAAATCTTCCCACAAAAATTCTTGTTGGATTTTTAATATTCTATCAATTACAGTAAAATATACATACTTTGGGAAATAAAGTGAAACCATAGTTTCTCTAGGTATTATGCAAATTATTGCTATCACTTTGACATCTTTTTAAATGATTTCTTAAAATATTTTTGTTTATTTTTTTGACAGAGATAGAGACAGCGTGATTGGAGGAGGTGCAGAGAGGGAGAGGGAGAGAAAATCCCAAGCAGTCTCTGCACTGTCAGTGTAGAGCCTGACATGGGGCTCAAACCCACGAAACCATGAAATCAAGACCTGAGCTGAAACTGAGGGTCTGACGCTCAACAGACTGAACCACTTAGGCACCCCTCACTTTGTCCCTCACAGGCATCTTTTACAAAAAAAAAAAAAAAAAAAAAAAAAAACTCACCAAAATGAAAAATAAATGAAGTCATTGCTGTTGACCCTTCATATGAATTCCAGGATTCATTAAAGTTTGGGTCTTGTTTTGTTTTTATTTAATACCCCGCAATAGGCATTAGAAAAACAGGTATACTAAACAGTCTGGTAGATTTGGAGTCATGCTAGCCCAAGTAGATATTAGGGGGAAAAAACCAGAAGGGATTTAGAAAGGTAAGGATGCCACTTTACTGTATAGCTCACTGGAGTAAGATTTTTTTTTTCTCCTGAATTAAACACATAATTGTACCAAATTGCCATTTTGGCATTGCTAATGTAGGCTCATTCTTGAATCGTCATTATTATTTTTTATACATACAAGAAAATGGCAGCACTTAACTTTACATAATAAAAGTTATTTTTTGGAAGACTCCTTTGGGTCATGAGGATATAGAATATTTTATAACCTAGTTTGGGCAAAGACCCCATTTTAATGATCTGAACTGAAATTAAACTTCCAGCTCAATATCATTGACACTTAAATTCCATGTAGCAAATACTGTATGACCCAATAATAAAAATAAGGGCTATTCATAAAAATTAGAACTCTTAGCCTTAGTGTTTATTGCCTATCAAACAGATTTTCTCTAAATTTAATAAAATGCAATGTGTTCCTGCTTTGATGCATTAACATTTCCCATCACACTTTCAATAGCATGGTGATTATTGCTTAAAATTAAATTAAACTTGAACAGGCCTTGAAGTCTAAGTTCAAGAGCTGTTCAGTTGCTGCATTTTTCTGGAAATGATAGAAATGTAAGGATAGATGCAAAGGTGGAAATCACAGTGCCTTTGGTACCATGGTACCTTATGGTACGCCACTGGGCAAACTGAGTTGCTTCATGGAATAGTTACAGAATAACTTGTTTTGATGGAAGTAGTTAGAGACCCTTTTAGTAAATTCAGGCCCCATGCCAACTGGGAATGTGTAAAAATCCTGCACACGGACTCTATATGCAAACAAGGAAGCATTGTTATAGGTGGCCCAGAAATGACTGCTCATGTCTCATTGGACTCTTCAGGGCCACCTGATCTTTCAGTTAGGAATCTCAGTCTAAAATAGTTCTTCCCTGATAGAATGTTTATTGCCTAGATATAGGATGCTTACAGTTCCTATCCAATTACAGACACATAAACACACTCAAAGATGGTCATATGTTGGATTATAAGAATATTTTTCTTTTAAAAAAATCCTTTTACTTGGACTTCCTATTTTCCTTCATGTAAAGCACAGTGAAAACAAAAATTAATACCACAAGGCACTTGCTATAGTGCTTCAAGTCCAGAAGCATCAAGAGATGAAATTTTTTAGATTTGTGTTCTGTGTATTTTCCTGGTTTCTAAACTTTGAATATTTATTTATCAGTATGTATCAGTGGTGTTTTTATTTACCAAAACTGAAAATAATGCTGCAAAGTATGATATACAAGTACACTTACAAAGAAAACAGAGGAGGACTTTTAAAATCAGAATTATATTTTAAAAGTTAGGTATATTGTTTCCTGGGTCTTATTATGCTCTGTGGAGGGGCTGCCCATCTGGGCAGAATATTGGCAAGGCTGATCCCACACTGAGCTGGTGTTACAAGGGTAAAAATATCGAATAGGTCTGGCCCTAACTATAGGCCTCTAGGCTTGGTCCTGAAATTGCCGTTAATATAAGTCTTAATGTACTTTGCTGAAAGCAAATTCTTAAAGGGCCAAGCCTGGCAATTGTCTTCATATTTAAATGACCTTTTAAAAACTATTACAATAAATCCATAAAATAGCTATATGCTGCTCTAGTATGAGGGAGCCGATGGTTATCCTGACATTTTTTACCTCTGCATTATACTTTTCGCTCCCATAGCAATGTTATAAATTTTAAGTATAACCACCCTTTTATAGAAAAAGGTATTTAACATAAAATTCAGCTTTCAGCATTGTTTGACCTGAATATTACCAAATTATAAATCCCCTTGTTCTCAGGCAAGCAGTGCTCAGTGAGATTCTGTACACTTACTATATTGCCTTCGCCAGGCTGATTGATACCTGAAAAGCAGAAGATATAATCAGCTGCTACTTAGTTTAAACTATCTGAATAATTAATTCAAATTTACATTTTGCCTGGAGTGTGTAAATAAACCATCTTCCTGTATGCACATCCTTTCTTTGGACTCATGATCCCTGATGAAGTATCCTCAGTGTTTCTTCCAATTGTCTTGTCTCTGGGTAACAAATACAGTGATTATCAGTTCACTATTGGATTGACTTTTTTTTAATATAACTTATTGTCAAATTGGCTTACATGCAACACCCAGTGCTCATCCCAACAAGTGCCCACCTCAGTGCCCATCACCTACTTTCCCCTCTCCCCCAGCCCCCATCAACCCTCAGTTTATTCTCTGTATTTAAGAGTCTCTTATACTCCCTCCCTCTCTGTTTCTAATTTCCACCCCCCTTCCCTGCTCTCATGGTCTTCTATTAAGTTTCTCAAAATCCATATATAAGTGAAAACATGTGATATCTGCCTTTCTCTGACTGCCTTATTTCACTTAGCATAATACCCTCCAGTTCCATCCACATTGCTGCAAATGGCATGATTTCATTCTTTCTCATTGCCAAGTCATATTCCATTGTATATATAAACTATATCTTCTTTATCCATTCATCCATTGATGGACATTTAGGTTCTTTCCATAATTTGGCTATTGTTAAAAGTGCTGCTATAAACATTGGGGTACACCTGCCCCTATGCATCAGCACTCCTGTAATCATTTGGGTAAATTCCTAGCAGTGCGATTTCTGGGTCAGAGGGTAGTTCTATATTTAATTTTTGAGGAAGCTCCATACTGTTTTCCAGAATGGCCGCACCAGTTTGCATTCCCACCAACAGTGTAAGAGGGTTCCCATTTCTTCACATGCTCACCACCATCTATAGTTCCCCGGTTTGCTCATTTTAACCACTCTGACAAGTGTGAGGTGATATCTCAGTGTGGCTTTGATTTGTATTTCCCTGATGAGTGACGTTGAGCATCATTTCATGTGTCTGTTGGCCATCTGGATGTCTTCTTCAGAAAAATGTTATTCATGTCTTCTGCCCATTTCTTCACTCAATTATTTGTTTTCCAGGTATGGAGTTTGGTGAGTTTTTTATAGATTTTGGTTACTAGCCCTTTGTCTGATATGTCATTTGCAAATATCTTCCCATTTTGTTGATTGCCTTTTAGTTTTGTTGATTGTTTCCTTTGCAGTTCAGAAGCTTTTTATCTTGATGAGGTCCCAATAGTTCATTTTTGCTTTCATTTCCCTTGCCTTTGGATACATGTTGAGTGAGAAATGGCTGTGGCTGAGGTGAAAGAGGTTGTTTCCTGTTTTCTCCTCCAGGGTTTTGATGGTTTCCTGTCTCACATTGAGGTCTTTCATCCATTTTGAGTTTATTTTTGTGTATGGTATAAGAAAGTGGTCTAGTTCCATTCTTCTGCATGTTGTTGTCTGCTTCTCCCAGCACCATTTGGTAGACTGTTTTCCATTGGATACTCTTTCCTGCTTTGTCAAAGATTAGTTGGCAATATATTTGTGGGTCGAATTCTGGGTTCTCTATTCTGTGCCATTGGTCTTTGTGTCTGTTTGTGTGTCAATACCATACCTTCTTGATGATTACAGCTTTGTAGTAGAGGCTAAAGTCTGGGATTGTGATGCATCCCGCTTTGGTTTTCTTTTTCACCATTACTTTGGCTATTTGGGGTCTTTTGTGGCTCCATACAAATTTTTAGGATTGTTTGTTTTATCTTTGAGAAGAATGCTGGTGCAATTTTGATTGGGATTGCATTGATTGTGTAGATTGCTTTGGGTACTATTGACATTTTAACAATATTTGTTCTTCTAATCCATGAGCATGGAATGTTTTTCCATTTCTTTGTCTCTTCTTCAATTTCCTTCATAAGCTTTCTATAGTTTTCAGCGTATAGATCTTTTACATCTTTGGTTAGGTTTATATCTAAGTATTTTATTGTTGGTGCAATTGTAAATAGGATCATTTTCTTTATTTCTCTTTCTGTTGCTTCATTGTTGGTGTATAAAAAAGCAACTGATTTCTGTACGTTGATTTTGTATCCTGTGACTTTGCTGAATTCATGTATCAGTTCTAGCAGTCTTTTGGTGGAGTCTATAGGGTTTTCCATGTAGAGTATCATGTTGTCTTCAAAAAGTGAGTTTGGCTTCTTTACCAATTTGGATGACTTTTGTTTCATTTTGTTGTCTGAATGCTGATACTAGGGCTTCCAACACTATGTTAAACAACAGTGGTGAGAGTGGACGTCCCTGTCATGTTCCTGATCTTAGGAGGAAATTTCTTAGTTTTTCCCCACTGAGGATGATATTAGCTGTGGGCTTTTCATATATGGCTTTTATGATGCTTAAGTATGTTCCTTCTACCCTAACTTTCTTGAGTGTTTTTATTAAGAAAGGATGCTGTATTTTGTCAAATGTTTTTTCTGTATTGATTGACAGGATCATATGGTTCATATCCTTTATTTTATTAACATAATATATCTCATTGATTGGTTTGTGAATATTGAATGGTTTTGATGGTTTCCTGTCTCACATTGAGGTCTTTCATCCATTTTGAGTTTATTTTTGTGTATGGTATAAGAAAGTGGTCTAGTTCCATTCTTCTGAAGCCCTGAAGCCCAGGAATGAATCCCACTTGATCATGGAGAATAATTCTTTTTCTATGTTGTTGAATTCGATTTGCTAGTATCTTGTTGAAAATTTTTGCATCCGTGTTCATCAGGGATATTGGCCTGTAGTTCTATTTTTGTGGAGTCTCTGTCTGGTTTGGGAATCAAGTACTGCTGGCTTCATAGAATGAGTCCAGAAGTTTTCCTTCCACTTCTGTTTTTTGGAACAGCTTGAGAAAGATAGGTATTAACTCTGCTTTCAGTGTCTGGTAGAAGTCCCCATCTGGTCCAGGAATCTAATTTGTTGGGAGATTTTTGGTAACTTATTCAATTTCTTTACTAGGTATGGCTCTGTTCAAATTTTCTATTTCTTACTGTTTGAGTATTGGTAGTGTGTGAGTGTCTAGGAATTTGTTAATTTCTTCCAAGTTTTCCAGTTTGTTGGCATATAATTTTTCATAGTATTCTCTGATAATTGCTTGTATTTCTGAGGGATTGGTTGTGATAAATCCATTTTAATTTGTGATTTTATCTACTTGGATCCTCTCTCTTTTCTTTTTGAGAAGCCTGGCTGGAGGTTTTGCAATTTTGTTTATTTTTTTCAAGAAACCAACTCTTAGTTTTATTGATCCATTCTACTGTTGTTGTTTTTTTTAATTCTATATTGTTTATTTTTTGCTCTGATCTTTATTATTTCTTTTCTTCTTTTGCTGGGTTTGGGGTTTCTTTGCTGTTCTGATTCTAGTTCCCTTAGGTGTGCTTTAGATTTTTTATTTGGGATTTTTCTTATTTCTTGAGATAGGCCTGGATTGTGATGCATTTTCCTCTTAGGACTGCCTTTGCTGCATCCCAAAGGGTCTGGGCCGTTGTGTTTTCATTTTCATTTGTTTCCATATATTTTTCTAATTTATTTTTTAATTGCCTGGTTGGCCCACTCATTCTTTAGTATGATGTTCTTTAACCTCCATGCTTTTGGAGGTGTTCCAAACTTTTTCCTGTGGTTGATTTCAAGTTTCATAGCATTGTGATCCTAAAGTGTGCATAGTATAATCTGAATTGTTTTATATTTATTGAGGGCCGTTTTGTGACCCAGTATGTGATCTATCTTGGAGAACATTCCATGTGCACTCTAGAAAAATGTGTATTCTGCTGCTTTCAGATGAAAAGTTCTGAATATATCTGTCAGGTCCATCTGGTCCTGAGTATCATTCAGGGCCATTATTTCTTTATTGATTTTCTGTCTAGATGATCTGTCCAATGTTTTAAGTAGAGTATTAAAGTCCCTTGCAATTACCATATTCTTACCAATAAGATTGCTTATGTTTGTGATTAATTGTTTTATATATTTGGGTGCTCCTGAATTCAGTGTATAGACATTTATAATAGTTAGCTCTTCTTGATGGATAGACCCCATAATTATGATACAATGCCCTTTTTCATCTCTTGTTATAGCATTTAGTTTAAAATCTAGTCTGATTTGACTAGTAGTCTGATATGACTACTCCAGCTTTCTTTTGACTTCCAGTAGCATGATAGATGTTTCTCCATCCCCACACTTTCAGCTGGAAGGTGTCCTCAGGTCTAAAATGGGTCTCTTGTAGACAGCATATAGATGGGTCTTGTTTTTTTTTTGTTTTTTTTTTTTATCCATTCCCATATCCTATGTCTTTTAATTGGAGCACTTAGTCCATTTACATTCAGTGTTATTATTAAAAGATATAGGTTTAGAGTCATTGTGTTATCTGTAGGTTTCATGTTTGTAGTGATGTCTCATGTCCTTTGTGGTCCTTGCAATATTTCACTCACAGAGTCCCCCTTAGGCTCTCTTGCAGGGCTGGTTTAGTAGTGATGAATTCCTTCAGTTTTTGTTTGTCTGGGAAGACCTTTATCTCTCCTTCTGTTCTGAATGACAGGCTTGCTGGATAAAGGATTCTTTGCTGCCTATATTTCCTGTTGATCACCTTGAAAGTTTCCTGCCACTCCTTTCTGGACTGCAAAGTTTCAGTAAATAGGTCTGCTACTACCCTTATGTGTCTACCCTTATAGGTTAAGGCCCATTTGTCCCTAGCTGCTTTCAGAGTTCTCTCTTTATCTTTGTACTTTGCCAGTTTCACTGTGATATGTCATGCAGAAGATCTATTCAAGTTATGTCTGAAGGGAGTTCTCTGTGCCTCCTGGATTTCAATGTTTGTTTCCTTCTCCAGATTGGGGAAGTTCTCACCTATGATTTGCTCAAGTACACCTTCAGCCCCTTTCTCTCTCTTCTTCTTCTTCTGGAACTCCTATGATACAGATATTGTTCCATTTCATTGAATCACTTAGTTTTCTAATTCTCCCCTCATGATCCACAATTTTTTTTATCTCTCTTTTTCTTAGATTCCTCTTTTTCCATAATTTTATCTTCTAATTCACCTATTCTCCCCTCTGCCTCTTCAGTCCTCGCTGTGACCGCCTCTATTTTATTTTGCACCTCATTTATACCATTTTTTAAAAATTCATCGTTACTATTTTTTAGTTCCTTTATCTCTGCAGCAATAGATTCTCTGCTGTCTTCTATGCTTTTTTCAAGCCCAGCCATTAGTCTTATGACTATTTTTCTAAATTCTTGCTCCATTATATTGTTTATATCTGTTTTGATCAATTCTTTAGCTGTCATTTTTTCCTGGAATTTCTTTTGAGGAGAATTATTCTGTTTCATCATTTTGGCTAGTTTTCTGTCTCATAGGTGCTTTAAAAGCTTGTTGTGTGCCCTGGACCTGCGAGCACTACTATTTTAAAGAGGGGTCATACACTGTCCAGGGCCTGGCCCTTCAGGAGGTGTTTTTTGGAGAGTGTTACTTGCTCTCTGTTGTGACTTTGTTACTTTAGCTCCCTACTCATAGTGATATTTTGGACCCTCCACTAGGTGTGCTTTGATTTGTTCATTGAAGTAGCCCTGGGAAGGAAAACAAACAGAAAACGAAAACAGACAAACAAAAATACCAAAAACAAAGTAAACAACAGGATGGAGGCAATGCTGATGGAAGAGGCTTTATCCCATATAAGGAGAGAAATGACAGGGGTGGGGAAAAAGAAAGAATAAAAATTGACCACAGAGACTGTACAGCTTAATCCAGAGAGAGAGAACGGAAAATAAAGAAGGAGGTGGGGAGAGAGAAAAAGAAAATAAAGTTATCCAGACAGAGAAACTATATGGATTAATCCAGGGAGAAAGAAAAGAAAATTCAGAAGGAGGTGGGGAAAAAGAAAAGATAAAAGTTAAAAGATAAAGTTGTCCAGACAGAGAAAGTATATGGCTTAATCCAGAGAGAAAGAATGGAGAATAAAGAAGGAGGTGTGGAACATGTATCAAGAGAATGGATTAAATATGTCTGCTTAAACAAACCAACAACCAGAGTAACCAGACTAGAGGAGTGAAGACATAAGAAGGAGAAAAGGAAGGAAGAATGTATCTATATAATAAGAATTGTCCAAGAATTAAACCAGGCAATGCAACAGTGCAGGTCTGGAGGAGGAGCCGTCTGTTACCTCAGTGTCTATCCAGCTTGAGTGGATGTGCAGTTACCGGGAGCAGAGGGGTGGGGTTTGGTATAGGCGGGTCCTGGACACCAATCCCTGAGGCCTTGCCTTGGTGGTGGTGGGGAGAAAAATGATGACACCCCAGTCTCTTCTCCACAGACCCGGTGTCCTAAACCACTCTGTTCGAGCCATCCTCACTGTGCTGTGGGCGCAAATGAAGCAGTTTGTCTCGCTCTGCTGACTCCTGTGCCTGGCATTTGGCTTGATTCAGACTCTGACTCTGCACGCCCCAGTACTAGGGAAGCATTGCTCCGCACCACCCAATATGTGGTCCCTTCTGGAGGTCACAGGCAGGCTTTGTCCTGTCCCATAGCTCTCCAGGGAAGGGATAGCTTTCTCCTACTGTGGACTGCGCCCCTGAGCTAGCCACTGAACCTGGGGCAGGCTCCCCTCCTCCCCAGGCTCATGATCCAGGCAGCAGGCCACAGTCCAGAGCAAGCCCCACAGTTAGAGATCTGATCTTTCTCCCTCAATTTCTGAGGTTTTTCTCTTGTTCAGATACAGTCCCATGCTTCCCCAGCCGCACTTTATCTTCCCTTTGTTTCTCTGCAGAAGTGGATCCCTCCCCTCTGTTAGTTTTATCTCTCCCAGTTCACAATCACACACCTATGGCCCATCAGGTTGTCCTGGTGGGTCTCTGGAAGCGCAACCTTCTCTTTTCCTCTGGGACTCTTGGGATTCAAAGTAATTTGGCTTCAACACTTCTTTGTTTGAGAGAAAAGGGAAGTTTGGATCCCCCTACTTCTCCGCCATGTTGGCCCCCTCTCACTATTGGATTGATTTAAAATTCCATGTTAATATTTAAGCCTGTGGTGGCATGTATCTTTTCCACAGAATAGACTGAAAAATTAAAGAATCTAGTTTGCTCATTTTATCAAGACCCCTCTAACAGCGAGGCACTAGAAACAGAGATTCTTTCAATCTATTTGATAGGGAAGAAAACAGAGTAAATTTTGTTTTCTGGTATATTTGTCTAAAGTCTATCCCTATAAAGCTTTGAAAAAAATAGAAATGGGGTTGGGGTGCCTGGGTGGCTCAGTTGGTTAAGCGTTTGACTTTGGCTCAGGTGATGATCCCACAGTTCACGTGTTTGAGCCCTACATCAGACTCTGTGCTGACAGCTCTGAGCCTGGGACCTGCTTTGGATTCTTTGTCTCCCTCTTTCTCTGCTCTTCCCCCACTGATGTTCTATCTTTCTCTCTCTCAAAAATAAACAAACATTAAAAATATATAAATGGGGTAAATGCTTGAGTAATCTGGTCAAAGTGTAGAGTCAAAAAAGATAACCTGCTTGTCTATCCCTTATCTCCACTTACATTTGTGATATTGAATTCACAATTTCTAGATTTCTACTTGGCTCAGCTTCCTGAAGATAGAGTCTAAAAAAGGAAACAAAATTCACCATCCCATTTACTGGGACCCTGGAAGAAGCCCAGTGTAAGTCAAGAAAGATAATGTTGTTGGAACATGGCATTTGCAAATATGTCATAAAAAGTTACATGAATTCTTATATTTTGAATCTAGGGGTTTTTTTCCTTGTCACTCATGTCTCAACTGAGGAGATTGTTCTCAAAACATTTTTCCATTAACATCAGTGACAGAAGGAAGGCCAAGAGCTTAATGAACAGAACTCACAAACAGGAAAAATCAGATGGCATCTTGGGTTACATTTTGCAAAAGGTCTTCTTTACCAATTGTGCCACTGCAAAGACGCTGACTACTATATAATAACGACATACTGAAAAAGAGAGTCTCCTGATAGAATAATTGACAGAAATCATGATTCACACTATATAAATAGATGACAATAATATGCAACAAATCTTACTTAGAAATATTAGAATCAACCCTCAGTAACAACAAAACAATGTATTGTATTTCAAAACTTTTAGTTTGGTATGAATTTGGATGTGTATTTGGAATGTTCCCTCTGGTAGTTGCAATTTTCCATTATCTGAATGTCCTTTTCTTTTACCCTTTAGCCTAGTAGGATAAAAGTATTTTTAAAATAAATGTATTCATTGGGAAACTGTCCAGTGATGGTGATAATGATGACAACTTAAGTAGGAGAACCTGATTGACATTAATCAATTCACTAAATTCTTCCAACTTCAGAGTTAGATCCTGTTGCCCTTACTTTATAGATGAAGAAATAAGGACACAGAGACCATAAATAGCTTGTGCCAAGCCGTGGAGCCTGAACTGGAACCCTGGTCTTTCTGATTGAATACTCCAAGCTCTGAACTACTAAGTTAAAACACCTCTGTCCTT
Source organism: Panthera tigris (assembly GCF_018350195.1). Lineage (NCBI taxonomy): Eukaryota > Metazoa > Chordata > Mammalia > Carnivora > Felidae > Panthera > Panthera tigris. The sequence continues at coordinate 86,600,135 of NC_056666.1, forward strand.
TTAATGTAACAATTCTTCCATCAAAAGAGAGATCACAGCTTCAAAAAATTCAACAGCATCTTCTCTTCCACAGAATAATTAAGATTTCTGAAATCACTGGGGCACCTGGGTGGCTCAGTCGGTTAAGTGTCCAACTTCAGCTCAGGTCATGATCTCACGGCTGGTGAGTTCGAGCCCCGCATCGGGCTCTGTACTGACAGCTCAGAGCCTAGAGCCTGCTTCAGATTCTGTGTCTCCCTCTCTCTCTGCTCCTCCCCCACTCGTGCTCTGTCTCTGTCTTTCTTTCTCTCAAAAATAAATAAACATTAAAAAAATTAAAGATTTCTGAAATCACTAACTAGACTTTCAATACTGAAAAAGAAAATTAGAGAAAACAGTTCCTCTGGCCAAAAGGCCAGATATTTTATTTCAGTTGAGAATGTTTTCACTTGCATTTAAGACAGTGAGAATTAAGTTACTATCTACTTCATGAAATAACAGTCATTACTATGTTTAGTAAGCTGTTTGCAGCAAGATCTTTTAGAGTATAAATACACTGTTATACAGCATTTTCTACCAATAGAATCATTGTTTCCCTCCATATGTTCTTCCTGTAGGTGTCTAATGAGTTTCCACATATGAAAAATTAAAAAGGAATCTGTCTGAGGAATAATTCCAGCAACCACGGCATATGGAGACATAGTTTTCAAGTCCCTTTGCCACGATTCCTAGGCAAAGCAGCAAGATTTCCCGGTGGTAGCAGCTAGCAATACTGTCGTCCTCCACTTATAAGTTCTACTGTGTTCTTTGCTGCAGATCTTGGGCTATTCTATTTTACTCCATGTCAAAAGTGATAATGGGAAATGAGGCACATTTTCTGTCAGACTTTGAGTACATACTTTACCTTGTCCAAACCATAGTGGATGCTTCCCTGCCCTCAGCTCAATGCCAGGACTCTGTGAAAGGAATTATTAGGACATGTGCATATGGTGCATTTAGCTCTGCCTCATTCATGAAGCCCTTTCATGTTTCTGAGTGGCTGATGCTCCCCCAAATACTTGTGAGAATGTGCCACACTAACTGGCTGTGTTTCAGTAAGACATTTTCCAATCCATAGCTCTACTTTTTCCTCATTCAAATGAAGATCCTAACACCTTTGATACAGGTTAGTAGAGACACACAGTAAAAAGTGACTCTCCACCCGCTCTGTCCTTCCAGATCCTTAAAGGTAGTGATTATATGGCTTATTTCTCTTGCATTCCACTTACACATACATATATTCACTCATCAATTTACTCATTCACAAATATTACTGAGAAAATTCCTGTATTGAGGAATTCGTACTACCTTCCATCACACTTTAGTGTGTGTGGTGCTACCTAGGAGTACATATGTTTACTTCACCGATTACATGCCAATTCCCAGCTTGGTCTTTGGTGTTTTGACATTAATGGAATTGACACAGTCTTCACTCAGGCCTATACTATGATTCTATATTGTGATTCAAGCAAGTGGCCGTTCCAGCCTTCTCTCTCTCTCTCTGTGTCCCTCTTTCTCTCTCTCTCTCACTCTCTTTCTCTTTCACCTGCCTGCCCGCTTCATCACTTAAATAAATGAATATGAGTGTCTGATACCTGCCAAACACTGTCTTGATACAAGGAAACGATGCTGAAGAAAATAAACAAGATTTTACCTTCATGGGATTCACATTTGAATCAAATGAGAGGTATAAGAGTAAACTAGATAATATCATATCTTGATGAAAGCTTTAAGGAGAATGAAAAAGTTAAATGGTAGAGTGAATGGACAGAGTAGAGTGTAACCTACTCTAGATAAGGTACATAAGGAAGGTGTCTGTTTAGGAGGAAACGTTAGAAAGGATATATGAGTGACAAGAAGACAACCAAGTGAAAATCTGGAGGGATGCCTTTCCAGACAGAGAGAACTGCTCTAGAAAGGAATATGGAGTTTATTCTGTTTTATTTAAGTCTGGTCAACTTATGGTGGGGCTTATTCGGAGGGGTGATTTACACATTTTTAAAAGAAATTTTTATTGAGAGAATTATAGATCCACTTGCAATTTTAGAAATAAAGATGATGGATACCTGACCTCTTACCGAATTTTACCAATCTTATCTTGCAAAACTATAGTGAAAAAAAACTATAGTAAATATTACAACCAGAATAATGACATTGATAAAATCCACCCCACTTTTACTTACCACTACCTTTCATTTTAGCTAGCCATATTAAAATATGAGTAATGATGGCTTATTGTGGCTTTAATTTCCCTAGTACTTAGAACATATTTTCTTTGCAATCTCTGTATCCTCTTCAGTAAAACATTTATTCATGTCTTTTGCCCATTTTTCTTCTTAGATCTTTTATTTTATTGCTGATGTTTTGTTTATTTGCTTGTTTAGATTTAATTGATGTAATATAGTATTGGTTTTAGATGCACAAAAAAATATGCCTTGATATATGTTCATGTTGCAAAATGATCATCACAATAAGTTTAGTCAACACACAGTTATAATTGTTTTCTTGTGATGAGAAGGTTGAATATTTACTCTTACCTCTTAGTACTGTCCAAATATATAATACAATATTGTTAACTAAAATTGCCATGTTGTATATTACACCCCCAGAATTTACATAACTCATAATGGGAAGTTTGAACGTTTGGCGACTTTCACCCATTAGTGCACCCACCCAAACCCCACTTTGGGCAATCACTAATCTGTTCTCTATACCTGTGAATTTGGATTTTTGTTACGTTCCACATATAAGTGAAATCAGACAGTTTTCGTCATTCTCTGTCAGACTTATTTCACATAGCATAATACCCTCAAGGTGCATCCATGTTGTCACAAATGTCAGAATTTCCTTCTTCTTTATGACTGAGAGATATTCCTTCTTTTAACAGAGAATAAAGCAGAATTTTAATCTTATACTACTGTACTTTTTTAAAAACATAATTTATTTTCAAGTTATCTAACATACAGTGTATACAATGTGTTCTTGGTTTTGGGAGTAGATTCCCACGATTTACTGTTTCCATACAACACCCAGTGCTCATCCCAACAGGTGCCCTCCTCAATTTCCATCACTCATTTTCCTCTCTCTCCCACCCTCCCCCATCAACCCTCAGTTTGTTCTCTGTATTTAAGAGTCTCTTATGGTTTGCCTCCCTCTCTGTTTGAAACTATTTTTTCCCTTTCCTTTGTCCCATGGTCGTCTGTTAAGTTTCTTAAGTTACACATATGTGTGAAAATATATAATATCTGTCTTTCGTTGACTGATGAAATACCTTCCAGTTCCATCCATGTTGCTGCCACTGGCAAGATTTAATTCTTTCCCCTTGCCAAGTAGTATCCCATTGTGTATATAAACCACATCTTCCTTATCCATTCATCCATTGATGGACATTTAGGCTCTTTCCATAATTTGGCTATTGTTGAAAGTGCTGCTATAAACATTAGGGTAAATGTGCCCCTATAAATCAGCACTCCTCTATCCTTTGGATAAATTCCTAGCAATGCTATTGCTGGGTCGCAGGGTAGTTCTATTTTTAATTTTTTGAGGAACCTCCACACTGCTTTCCAAAACGGCTGCACCAGTTGGCATTCCCACCAAAAGTGCAAGAGGCTTCCTGTTTCTCCACTTCCTCACCAACATCCATTGTTGCCTGAATTGTTAATTTTAGCCATTCTGAACAGTGTGAGGTGGTATCTCAATGTGGTTTTGATTTGTATTTCCCTGATGATGAGTGATATTGAGCATCTTTCCATGTGTATGTTGGCCATCTGGATGTCTCCTTTGGAAAAGTGTCTATTCATTTCTTCTGCCATTTCTTCACTCGATTGTTAGTTTTTTGGGTGTTGAGTTTGGTAAGTTCTTTATAGATTTTGGATACTAACCCTTTATCAGATATATAATTTGCAAATATCTTTCTCATTCCATCAGTTGCCTTTTAGTTTTGTTAACTGTTTCCTTTGCAGTGCAGAAGCTTTTTATCTTGATGAGGTCCCAGTAGTTCATTTTTGCTTTCATTTCTGTTGCCTTCGGAGACAGGTCGAGCGAGAAATTGCTGGGGCTGAGGTCAAAGAGGTTATTGCCTGTTTTCTCCTCCAGTGTTTTGATGGTTTCCTGTCTCACATTGAGGTCTTTCATCCATTTCGAGTTTATTTTTGCATATGGTGTAAGAAAGTGGTCCAGTTTCATTCTTCTGCATGCCGCTGTCCAGTTTTCCCAGCACCACTTGCTGAAGAGACTGTCTTTATTCCATTGGATACTCTTTCCTGCTTTGTCAAAGGTTAGTTGACCATACATTTGTGGGTCCAATTCTCCGTTCTCTATTCTGGTCCATTCGTCTTTGTGTCTGTTTTTGTGCCAATATCATACTTTCTTGATGATTACAGCTTTGTAGTAGAGGCTAAAGTCTGGTACTGTGAGGCCTCCTGCTTTGGTTTTCTTTTTCAACATTACTTAGGCTATTCGGGGTCTTTTGTGGTTCCATACAAATTTTAGGATTGCTTGTTCTAGCTTTGAGAAGAATGCTGGTGCAATTTTGATTGGGATTGCATTGAATGTGTAGATTGCTTTGGGTAGTATTGACATTTTAACAATATTTGTTCTTCTAATCTATGAACATGGAATGTTTTTCTACTTCTTTGTATCTTCTTCAGTTTATTTCATAAGTTTCTATAGTTTTTAGCATACAGATATTTTACATCTTTGGTTAGGTTTATTCCTAGACATTTTATGGTTCTTGGTGCAATTATAAATGGGACTGATTTCTGGATTTATCTTTCTGTTACTTCATTATTTATGTATAGAAATGCAACTGATTTCTGTACATTGATTTTGTATCCTGTGACTTTGCTGAATTCATGTGTCTGTTCTGGCAGCTTTTTGGTGGAGTCTTTGGGGTTTTCCATGTAGAGTATCATGTTATCTGCAAAAAGTGAAAGCTTGACTTCTTCTTTGCCAATTTTGATGCCTTTTATCTTATTTTGTTGTCTGATTGCTGAGGCTTGCACTTCCAACACTATGTTAAACAACAGTGTTGAGAGTGGACATCCCTGTCATGTTTCTGATCTCAGGGGGAAAGCTCTTAGTTTTTCCCCATCGAGGATGATATTATCTGTGAACTTCTCATATATGGATTTTATGATGTTAAGTTATGTTCTGTCTATCATGACTTTCTTGAGGATTTTTATTAAGGAAGGACAAAATAAGCTGTATTTTGTCAAATGCTTTTTCTGTATTGATTGATGGGATCATATGGTTATTATCCTTTCTTCTATTAATGTGATATATCACCTTGTTTTGTGAATATTGAACCAGTCCTGAAGCCCAGGAATGAATCCCACTTGATCGTAGTGAATAACTCTTTTAATACACTGTTGAATTCAATTTGCTGGTATCTTGTTGAGAATTTTTGCATCCATGTTCATCAGGGATATTGGCCTGTAATTCTCCTTTTTAGTAGGGTCTCTGTCTGCTTTGGGAATCAAGGTCATGCTGGTTTCATAGAATGAGTCCAAAGCTTTCCTTCTGTTTCTATTTTTGGAACAGCTTGAGAAGGATAGGTATTAACTTTGCTTTATTTTTTAAACATTTTCTAATGTTTATTTATTTTTGAGCGAGGGACAGAGCATTAAGGGGGGAGGGTCAGAGAGAGAGGGAATCACAGAATCTCAAGCAGGCTCCAGACTCTGAGCTGTCTGCTCAGAGCCCAATGCGGGGATCGAACTCATGAACCATGAGATCATGACCTGAAGTGAAGTCAGACACTTAACTGACTGAGCCAGTTATCAGGCACCCCAGATAATAACTTTGCTTTAAATGTCTGGTAGAATTCCCCTTGAAAGCCTTCTGGGCCAGGACTCTTATTTGTTGGGAGATTTTTGATAACTGATTCCATTTCTTTGCTGGTTATGGGTCTGTTCAAATTTTCTGTTTCTTCCCATTTGAGTTTTGGTAGTGTGTGGGTGTCTAGGAATTTGTCAATTTCCTCCAGGTTGCCCGGTTTATTTGCATATAATTTTTCACAGTATTCCCTAATAATTGTATTTCTGTGGTGTTGGTTATGATCTCTTTCATTCTTTTTTCATTCATGATTGGGTTCTCTCTCTTTTCTTTTTAAGAACTCTGTCTAGGAATTTATCAATTTTGTTTATTTTTTCAAAAAACCAGATCTTAGATTCATTGATCTTTGTTTTTGGATTCTCTATTATTTATTTCTGTTCTAATCTTTATTATTTCTCTTCTTCTGCTAGATTTGGGGTTTCTTTGCTGTTCTGATTCTAGTTCCTTTAGGTGTGCTTTAGATTTTGTATTTGGGATTTTTCTTGTTTCTTGAGATAGGCCTGGATTGCAATGTATTTTCCTCTTAAGACTGCCTTTGCTGCATCCCAAAGGGTTTAGACTGTCATGTTTTCCTTTTCATTTGTTTCCATATATTCTTTAATTTCTTCTTTAATTGCCTGGTTGACCCATTCATTCTTTAGTAGGATGTTCTTTAACCTCCATCCATTTGGAGGTATTCCAAATTTCTGTGTGTGGTTTATTTCAAATTTCATAGCATTGTGATCTCAAAATATGCATGGTATGATGTCAGTTATTTTATATTTATTGAGGGCCATGTTGTGACCCAGTATGTGATCTATTCTGGAGAATGTTCCATGTACACTCGAGAAGAATGTGTATTCTGCCACTTTCAGATGAAAAATTCTGAATATATCCGTCAAGTCCATCTAGTCCAGTAAATCTTTCAAGGCCATTGTTTCTTTATTGATTTTCTGCAGACATAATCTGCCCATTGTTGTAAGTGGAGTATTAAAATCCCCTGCAATTACCATACGGTTATCAACAAGATTGCTTATGTTTGTGATTAATTGATTTATATATTTGGGTTTCTTCAAGTTGGGGACATAAACATTTACAATTGTTAGCTCTTCTTGATGGATAGACCCCATAATTATGATAAAATGCCCTTCTTCATCTCTTGTTACAGCCTTTAGTTTAAAATATAGTTTATCTGATATAAGTCTGGGTACTCCAGCTTTCCTTTGACTTCCAGTAACATGATAGATGGTTCTCCATCCCCTCACTTTGAATATGAAGGTGTCCTCAGGCCTAAAATGAGTCTCTTGTAGATAGTATATAAATGGATCTTAGTTTTTTATCTGTTCTGATACCCTATGTCTTTTGATTGGAGCATTTAATCCATTTACATTCAGAGTTATTATTGAAAGACATGGATTTAGTGTCATTGTGTTATCTATAGATTTCATGCTTGTGGTGATGTCTCTGGTCCTTTGTATTCTTTGCAGCATTTCACTCACAATGTCCCCCTTAGGATCTTTTACAGGGCTGGTTTAGTGGTCATGAACACCTTAAGTTTTTGTTTGTCTGGGAAAGCTTTTATCTCTCCTTCTATTCTGAATGACAGCCTTGCTGGATAAAGGATTCTTGGCTGAATATTTTTCCTATTCATCACATTGAATATTTCCTGCCACTTCCTTCTGGCCTGCCAAGTTTCAGTGGACATGTCTGCTACTACCCTTATGTATCTACGCTTGTAAGTTAAGGCCCATTTGTCCCTCGCTGCTTTCAGAATTCTCTTTATCTTTGTACTTTGCCAGTTTCATTGTGATATGCTGTGAAGACCTATTCTTTTAAAATATTCATGTATATTATATATTTATATTAATGTGTATTTATATTTATATTTGTATATATCTCAAATCAGAAAATGCAGAACCACTGGACTGATATCTGACTGTGCCTTGCAACCAGTGGTTGCGCTGGTCTGGAGGAGGGGCTCTCTTCTTTGGGCTTGAGGGGCTCTCAGTGTCAATCTTGCTCTGATACACAAGTTACCAGTCATGGAGAGGCATGGTTTGATGTAGGTGGGCCCATTGTCCATTCCCTGAGGCCCTATCTTGTTGGTGATGGGGAGAAACATGGTGACACCCCAGTCTCTCCGCCCCCCCACTGCCCCGGTTCAGGTGTGCCAAACCATTCTTTTCAGGCTGTCCTCTTAGTGCCGCTCAGGCATGAGCAGGCCAGTTTGTCCCACTCCACAGTCTCTCATGCCTCTCAGGTTGTCAGCTGGCTTTCAAACCCTGACGTCTTGAAGGATTCCACTCCGCTTGCCCTGGTTTCATGGCAGAGCCACTCTGCCACACGAACAAAGGGCCTCTGGCTCCTCACTGTGCCCTGCAGGCACGAGTGGGCCTGTTTGTTCTGCTTCACACTCTCCTGCACTTCCCAGGCACTCAGCTGAGATTCAGACCCTGATATCTTAAAGGATCCCTTTGGTGTGTCCTAGTTCCAGGGTAGTGCCACTCTGCCAGCCAGCTGACAGAGGGCCTCTCTAATATTTCACTGTATGCATATATACTAACTTTCTTTGTCTATTCATCAGTCAATGGACATTTATATTTTTCCATGTCTTTTCTATTTAAAATGAAATTTTAATGTTTTTTTCTGGGGGAGAGAGAAAGAGAAACATGAGTAGGGGAGGTGCAGAGAGAGAGAGGGGGAGAGAGAGAATCCCAAGCAGGCTCCATGCTGTTAGTGCAGAGCCTGACATGGGGCTCGATGTGGGACTTGATTTCAAGAACCATGAAATCATGACCTGAGCTGAAATCAAGAGTTGAATGCTTAATCAACTGAGCCACCCAAGCACCCCTACTTACATTGTTTCCACGTCTTTCATATTTTAAATAATGCTACAGCAAACACAGTGTTGCAGACACCTTTTTGAGATAATGGTGTTGTTTCATTTGGATATATACCGAAAAGTGGGGTTGCTAGATTACATGGTAGTTCTATTTTTATTTTTCTGAGGAACCCCATACTGCTTTCCATAGTGGCTGCATAATTTACATTCTACCAACAGCATACAAGGACTTTATGGATTCTGCATCCTTGCCCACACTTGTTATCTATTGTCTTTTTGATAACAGTCATTCTAACAGGTATAACCTGTTACCTCATTGCAGTTGATTTGAACTTTCAAATTTTCAAATTTCAAGATTTCTCAAATTTTCAAATTTGAATTTCAGATGGCAAAACTGCTATCTCATTGCAGTTTTGACTTGATTTTCCTGATGATTTGTGATGCTGAGCACCTTTTCTTATTATCCATTTGTATGTCTACTCAGACAAAAGTCTATTCAGTTCCTCTGCCCATTTTTTAATCATATTATTTTTTAGCTATTTAATTCTATGAGTTGTTTTAAAATACATTTTGGAGAGGTTCCTGGGTGGCTCAGTCAGTTAAGCATCTGACTTTGGCTTAGGTCATCATCTCCCAGTTCTTGGCTTCTAGCCCCATGTCAGGCTCTGTGGTGACAGTTTGTATTCTGTGTCTCCCTCTCTCTTTGGCCCTCTCTCACTCATGCTCTGTCTCTCTCTCTCTCTCAAAAATAAACATTATATATATAAATATGTATATGTTATTAACCCCTTACCAGACATGAATTGTAAATATTTTCTCCCATTCAATAGGTTGCCTTGTCATTTTATTGAAGGCTTCCTTTGCTGTACAGAAAGTTTTTAGTTTCTTTGTAGTCCCATTTACTTACTTTTACATTTATTGCCCTTGGTTTTGGTGGCAAATTAAAAAAAAAAATCAATGCCAAGGCCTATGTCAAGGAGTTTACTAAGCATGTTTTCTCCTAGAAGTTTTATGGTTTCAAATCTTATGTTGAAATCTAATTCATTTTGAATTGATTTTTGTTTATAGTATAAGATAGTGGTCCAGTTTCATTCTTTTGCTTCTGGCTCTCCAGTTTTCCCAGCACCACTTATTGGAGAAACCATCCTTTACCCAAATTTTGGCTTCATTGTCTTAATTGACCATATATGCATCAATTTATTTCTGAATTCTCTATTCTGTTCTATTGATACATGTGTCTGTTTTGATCACTGTAAGTTTGTAACATAGTTTGAAATCAGAAAAGTGTGGTGCCTACAACTGTTCTTTCTGAAGATTGCTTTGGCTATTTGGATTCTTTTCTGGTTCCATACAAATTTTAGGATTGTTCTATTTCCATGGGAAATGCCATTGGAATTTTGATAGGAATTGCACTGAATCTGTAGATAGCTTTGAATGGTATGGACATTTTAACAATACTAATTTTTCCAATTCATGAGCACAGAATATCTTTTATTTATGCCTTCAGTTTCTTTCATCAATGTCTTATAGTTTTAATTGTACAGTTTTTTCACCTGCTTGGTTAATTTATTCCTAGATTTTTTTATTCTTTTTGATGCAATTGTTAATGGGATGTTTTCTTAATATCTCTTCATGATAATTCATTATTAGTGCATAGAAATATGACAGATTTTTATATATGGATTTGTATACAGCAACTTTCCTGTATATTTTAATTAGTTCTAACAGTTTTTGGTGAAGTTTTTAGGGTTTTTCTACATATGATATTATATCATTTTCAAATAGAGACAGTTTTACCTGAAAAACTTTTATTTCTTTTTCTTGTATTCTGATGCTTTGGCTCAGACTTTCAGTACTCTACTGAATAAAAGAGGTGAGAGTGGGCAGCCTTTTTTGGTTCCTGATCTTTGAAGAAAAGTTTTCAGCTTTTCATCATTGAGGAAGCTGTGGGCTTGTCATACATGTACGATTTTTATTATGTTGAGGTACATTCCTTTTATACCCACTTTGTTGAGAGTTTTTATCACAAATTGACGTTGAATTTTGTCATACATTTTTTCTGATCTATTGAGATCATATGATTTTTTATCTTTAATTTTGTTAATATATCACATTGATTTGTGGATGTTGAATGATCTTGCATCTCTGGAAAAGTTCCATTTGATTGTGATATGATCCTTTTAATGTATTGTTGAATTTGGTTTGCTCTTACTTTGTTGAAGATTTTTGCATCTGTGGTCCCCAGGAATATTGGCCTATGATTTTCATTTATTATGGCATCCTACTCTGGTTTTCATCTCAGGGTAATGCTGGCCTGGTAAGATGAGTTTGGAAGTGTTTCCTGCTCTTTTATTTTTTGGAAGAGTTTGAGAATTTGGTATTCTTTTTTAAATGTTTGGTAGAATTGAATAGTGAAGCCACCTGATCCTAGACTTTTGTTTTGCTGGAAGTTTTTCATTACTGATTCAATCTCTTTACTAGTTATTGGTCTTGTCAGATTTTTTATTTATTCTGGGCATGTTGTATGTTTTTAGGAATTTATCTCTTTCTTCTATGTTGTCCAACTTGTTGGCATATAATTGCTCATTGTAGTTCCTTTACAATATTTTTATTTCTGTGTTACCCTTTCTAATGTCTTCTCTTTGATTTCTGATTTTATTTCAGTCTTCTTTTTTATAGTGTGTCTATCTAAAGGTTTGTTATTTTGTTTATCTTTGAAAAAAACCACCTCTTTCAATGAATCTTTGTTATCTTTTTAGTCTCTATGTCATTTATTTTCATTCTAATGTTTGTTATTTGCTTCCTTTGCAAACATTGGACTTAGTTTGTTCTTATATTAGTTTTTTAATGTATAGATTTGGATTGCTTATTTGAAATCTTTCTCTTTTCTTAATGTATGCATTTTTCACTATAAATTCCTTTTTAGCACTTTTGCTGCATCTCGTAAGTTTTGGTACATTGTATTCCCATTTTCTTTTGTCTCAACATTTTTTAAAATTTTTTTGTTGACCCATTGGTTGTTCAGTAGTATGTTGTTTAATCTCCATATATTTTTTAATTTTCTACTTTTCTTCTTGTAACTTCTAATGTCATACCATTATGATTGAAGAAGATGCTTGATATGATTTCAGTCTTCTTTAATTTATTAAGACTTGTTTAGGACTTAACATATGATCTCTACTGGAGAATGTTCCCTGTGCCCTTGAGAAGAATGTGTGCAAGACATTCTATAAATGTCTAAGTTTATCTAGTCAATCAAGTCATTTAAGTCCAGTGTTTCTTTATTGATTTTTCTGTTTGGCTGATCTACCCATTGATGAAAATGGGGTATTGAAGTCCTCCAGTATTATTAGATTGCTATCTTTTTCTCCCTTTTGGTCAGTTAATATTTGCTTTATATATTTAGGTGCTCTTAGAGTGGGTACATAAGTTTTTATAAATGTTATATCCTCATGTTGGTTTCACCCATTTATCATTATATAAAAACCTTGTTTGTGTCTTACTACAGCCTTTGTCTTAAGGTACTTTTTGTCTGATATACATACAGTTACCCCAACTTTCTTTTGGTGTCTGTTTGCATAAAATACTTCTTTCCATCCCATTACTTTCATTTTGTGTGAGTGTCTTCTAGGCCACATGTATTGGGTTCTATTTTTTATCCATTCAGCCACTCTGTGTCTGTTGATTATAGAATTTAGTCCATTTACATTTAAAGTAGTTATCAATATATATGTACTTATCACCATTTTGTTAATTGTATTCTGGCTGTTTTATAATTCCTTTGTTTCAGCCTCCTACCTCTGTGCTGGTCTCTGGAGGAATAGTCAAGGTGAGTAAGCTAAAGTCTATTAAGAACTGTTTCTTAGTTCCCTCTCACTTGTCACTGTGCTGGTTTTATGGCAAGACTGTATGTTGTTGTGCTGGTGTTTATGGTAAGGTCGTGGCTGAACCTCTCCTCCCCATTTTGATGTGTGTTTTTTTTCTCATTAATCTGATGTGTAGGAGTTGTCCAGCTAGTTTTTGGATTTCTTTCAAAGGGAATTGTTCCATATGTAGCTGTAGACTTGGTGTGTCCATTGCAGGAGGTGAATTCACAATCTTCCTAAGTTGCTATCTTGAATCAGAACTTCTATTGTTGACTTTTGAGAGTTTTTACATATTCTAGATAGTATTCATCTGGTGGATATGTGGTTTGAAAATATTTTCTCCAAATCTGTAGTCTGTATCTTCAACCTTTTCACATTGTCTTCCACAAAGCAAAAGTTTTTAATTTTGATGAAGTCCCAGTTATGAATTTTCTCCCTTAATGGATTATGTATTAATCTCAAATCTAAGATTTCTTTACCTAAATCAAAACCCCAAATATATCTCCCACTTAAAAAACCATTTCTATTATTTTAAGTTTTACATTTAAGTCCATAATCTGGATTGTTTTATTTATTTATTTTTTTAATGTTTATTTATTTTTGAGAGAGAGACAGACAGCGAGCAGGGGAGGGGCAGACAGAGAGGGAGACACAGAATCCAAAGCAGGCTCCAGGCTCCGAGCTGTCAGCACAGAGCCCATTGCGGGGCTCGAACTCACGAACCACAAAATCATGACCTGAGTCGAAGTCGGATGCACAACTGACTGAGCCACCGAGGCGCCCCAAGGATTGTTTTAATGTTTGTACAAAGTATGAAATTTTGTTTAAGGTGAGGTGTTTTTTGTTTATTTGTTTATTTTATCTGTTTTTGTTGGTTTGTTTGCCTATGAGTGTACAGTTGCCCCCGCACAATTTGTTGAAAGATAGATTTATTCTTTTAAAAGTTTTTTTCTGGCTGTTGTGTGCAGAATGGATTATCGTCAGTGGTCTGTATAGGAGTGGGAGGACCAATTAAGAAACTTTTTCATTTACCTAAGTAAATCACCTGGTGAATTAGGCCAGGGTGATGGAATAAGAGATAAAGAAAAATGGACTCAAGGTATTTGGAGCTGTTAAGTGAATAGTGCTGCTGATGGAATAGATGTGGAGGAAAGAAAATGAGAGAAAAATTCAAAGATGACTAAGTGTTTAACATGATAAATGAAGTATATGGTGATTTTAACATTAGAGGAGACTTAAGAAAGAAGGAAGAATGATCTGTTTTGCTCATGTTCTGTTTAAAATACCAATTAGACAGCTGAGTGAGGATGTCTGGTTGTAGGTTGTTAGACTAATGATCTTATAATTCAAGGGCAAGAGCAGGGCTGAAAACACACATTTGAAGAGTCATCAGTGTAGATGATCTTGCTTAGGAAGAAAGTCTAAATAGTGAAGAGAAAAATTTTCATCATTGTCATTGTTCAAGAAATTAAATCTCCTGAAATACTCACATATAAAGATTTCCTAAAAGTGATTAAGTTGGGATACTATTAATCTAACATAGCAAATCTCTATTTAATTATTTATACTGGCATTAATCTTTGATTAAATATTTTAATACATTTTATTGTATATACTTATATAAGAAAATACTAATGATCTTAATGAAATGACAGATTTTACATTAAAATCTTGTATGTGCTTCATTGCACCAAATCAGAATCCAATGAAATAAAATGACTTAGTCTATATTGATTAATATATTATCTTTTAAAAATAGAATCCAGGGGCGCCTGGGTGGCTCATTTGGTTAAGTACCTGACTTTGGCTCAGGTCATGACCTCGCAGCCCATGAGTTCAAGCCCCACATCAGGCTCTGTGCTGACAGCTCACAGCCTGAAGCCTGCTTCAGATTCTGTGTTTCCCTCTCTCTCTGCCCCTCCCTGGCTTTACTCTGTCTCTCTCTCTCTAAAAAATAAATATTAAAAAAAATAAAGATAGAATCCATAAAATAAACAAAATACACTGGCATAAATTACCACTGGCCAAACATTATAAGTTTTCAACCTTAATAACTGTGATTCTAAGTGAAGGCAACCCTCACAATACAATGAATCTTCACTTTTATGTGATTCAGAGGAGTCTTGAGTGAATGGATTAGTTCTGGATATAGTAAAAATACTTGTGACTGCTTTTAAGTGGATCAAAGTTTGTCTCTAGGAATTGTTAGTCAAAGATATTGATAGATTCCTATAAACTGGAAAACAAGTTTATTTATGAGTGACTGAGAAATTGAAAATGGGGTAGGAAAATTTACCTAAAAATATTGGTAGAGCTGCAAAGAGAACTCTATAAGGAGCTCCAATTACTAAAAAAAAAAAAATGTGCAAAAGATGAGAGCACTTTAAGTGTAGACTTTACAGTATAGGCTTGCATAAATAGTAACTAGAAATCAAGAACTGAGAAATATGGGAAATTCTTATAAAACTAAAAGTCTCTTTAATTTCTCTTAACACCCATATCCCTCTGTCCTAACTAGTTGCTTATGTTAAATGGTGGTTGAGAGAGAATTGCAAAATAAAATAGAAAGTATAATGTACTTTGGAGTTTGGGGAGATTTGGATTTGATATTCAATGATTTACTTAATGGTTTTATAGCCCTCAGATAGTTACTTATATCTATGAATCAATGTTCTCTGTAAATTTAGTGATTATGTATGTTCTCACATGACTGTAGTAAATATCAAATGAAATTAAATAAATCAAGGGTCCAATATTGCAGTAGCTGTGTTTTAAAATACAATATCTCTCTTTAATTTGTTTTACTTCTGCCTGCTTTCTCAAAAGGAATTAGTCTTTATTGTAGAGGGGTAATTAACATTAGAAATAAGGTAGCCAGTGCATATATGAGGGAGGAGATTATTTTAACATGATTTCATTTGATATGGATGGTCTCTCAAAAAATTATTGAAAGAACTCCTAGATTATAATGTCAAACCCTTGAATGAAATCCATTGACTAGTCACAGATAGTGGAGAAATGCTGGAAGACTAGGGATAGTAAACGTACTTTTGATTTCCAAAGATCAAAAGAATAATAATGGTTGGATTATGGTACAAATAATAGGTGTATCCTATTCTAGGTTACAAAATAATTTCAAGTTACATAGAATTCCTTTGATTCCTTTGATAATAGTGTTAACATAGCTACGCTACAGTTAAAAAACATGACCAAGCTACATAATTTTTTTTAAAAAGACATGTAAACCTCCATATGGTACTTTGTTCTCATTTGATGGAAATTTTGACTCCCAATAATAGGACATTTATTTAGGAATATTAAACTGGACATGGAAAAGCCTCAGCTTGTGATAGCATCCCATGCGATATCATAGTTGTGTGAATATTCAAATATGACATCTGGTCAGCAGTTGGGAACATGTGATGACTCACCGGGAATATTGGATATTTGCCAATTTCTTCTTTTACTTTTTCTAGTCCACAGGGACTAGATAAATAAATGGTGTTGATGTACATGGAAAGTTGTCCATGGAAATATGGCCTTCAACCTTAGCCTTATTTTTACAGCACTCAAATCACCTGATCTAGAAATTATAGGCATCTCTGCACATTACCCATGTGATCTGTAGTGTTTTCCTATACACAACTAAAGGGAACACCATGATTGATAACAAGTCAACGCTCATGAGACACAGACTTGTGTAGTCAGACATCTAGGATTTGAATCCTGCTCTCACACTTAATAGCTATGTGATGTATGTCAATTAGTTGATCTCTGCTGCTTTAATTTCCCATCAGAAAAATGCAGACAATAATAGTACCTGCTTTACGAAGTGGCTGTGAGCACTACAGGAGTGAAAATTTGTAGAAGGCTTAAACCATATATAACAAATAAATATTTATAAAGTAAATAATTAAGCTATTGTTTACATTTTGTCTTTAAACTGAGGCTGTGAACTGACTTGAACATGGTCTTTTGAAGAAAAATAAGCATTTCTAATTAGGAGTAAGAGAATTACAATGCTACTCAGTCCTTAGGATAGCATAAGAATGCCACACACCTACCCTATTTACTCAAATGTATAAATGTTTAGAAGATAACATCCTTCTAATTGTAACAGTATTAAAACCTTGTAAGAACCACAGTGTAATATGCCCTTGTTTTAATTAACAATGTACTGTAAATAGCTCTCACTGATAGAAAATATTATACAGATTTCACCAAGATCATATGCCATGTGTCTTCTCTGGCACACTCTCACAATGAAAATAATATTAGAACACATTTTCCTAGCATGTTTAACTTTGCAGAGAATTAACCAGTCTCTCACTTCATCTTCACAATAGCTCTGGGCAGCAGAGAAAACAGATATTATCATTTATCTTTCACTGGTAAGAAAATTGAGGCCCAAAGAGGTTAAGTCATTTGCTTGCCTAGGGTCACAATTTATCAATTCGTGGCCCATATTCTCTACAGTGCCCTCAAAAAATGCCTAAGTCACGAATTGAAAATCTCTGTCACTCTTATTCTCTGTATTCCTTTGAAACAAAACAGGAGGCAATATCTCTTTCATGATGGAGAAACTCAACAGAGATTCTGTTTATGGTTGTGCCGACTGGACACTGCACAACTCCTCAGGACCGACATCCACATAACGATATATGTCACTGGTACTCCCTGGATTTGTAGTGTCTAACCTGTATGACCACTTGAGGCATGGATGGAGCAACTAGTTTCGCTGATCCAAAAGCCTGAGTCAGAAGCAGCAAGCAACAGTAGAATTGACATCCTGGTTTCCATTTCATTGTATGGTTTCACAGCAAATAAGAAAAAAAAAATAATAAAATCAAACAAAAGTAACTTTAAGAGAAAAATCTGTCACTCAGGTTGAATTTTCTCTTAGTTGAAATTCACCCTGTCTATATTCAATTGAATAGAATGACATTTGATTGAACTGACTGGGAAAAAAAGTGACACGATACATCCAGATTCAGGCTCTCAAATTCGGTTTATTGTTTAGTGCAGCAACCCCTGAAATTAAATGAACACATACAGGAGATTCATCATAATGCTATCTGTGGAATCCTGTTATAGGAAGACAGTGCTATTACAAAGTCCTCCCACAGTTAAACTCCCAAGATGGACTCGATATTCTGCAAAATAGCACATTGCATTTAAGCTGAGCCTGGGATCTTTCTCTTTCTTTCCATTTTTTGACTTAAATAAGAAAATCTTGCAATTGGATTTTAAAAAGCTCCTTGTGAAGTAATTATCTGTAATCCATTCGCAAGTATTCTTTTTTAGTAAACTTGTAAGAGATGCTAAGAGATATCTCATACTTTCCCTTTCACAACTGCCACATGGTTCTCATCTAAACTGGTTCTGATAATGAGTCTTTTAAAACAGAAAATGGACCATTTTAACTTTTTAAAACTAAATAGGAATCATAATAGAAGAAAGGGGCCTAATGTTAAGCCAGAGGTGAAATGAGGAGGCTCAAATGACTTTCATATAGTATCACTAGGAATGCTACCAGAAACACTTAAGGCAACAAGAATATTTAAGCTTCCACTAGTGTTTACGGATGCTGGCAACATACATCATTAGGTTGTTATGAAACAATATGAAATTTAAAAACTTCTAAAATTATCTTGATAAAAGCATAAAGGAAATTCACAAAAAGAGCACTGAAGGTGAAAATCAACAGTGACCACTGCTGTTGATAATTTTAGTAAAATATTTGAAATGACTGACAATGAAAGAGCAACAGCAACAGATTGTGTACTTCAAAACAAACAACTTTTAAATTGTAATTTGAGATTTGAGTGTGTTTCTTAATGCCTTCAAAGTAAAAAAAAAAAAAAAAAAAAAGAAGGATGTGTTTTCTATGTGAACTCACCAGCAAAGACTGACAACAGTGGTTAGGTAATATCTTTCTGCCATTTAGCAGCATGGAGATTATGAGGAACGGTTTAATCCTTCAGATTGTTTAGCTGTGACATTTTTGATGAATAGTACAAGAGATTTAACTATCAGCCAGAAAACAAAAAGAATTAACGTGACATTTGCACTGCAAATCACCATCACGCTCCATTCGCCAGAATCTTTCCTAACAGCTGATACTCAGCATTTTGAATAAGGAACAAGTTAGTCAATCAACAAGAGCAAACTCAGTTATTACTAAATGTGCCTTTAATGTAGTGTACATTAAATCATGCAATGATTCACTTAATAAGCAATGTCTTGGCTGCCTGCTGCATCCCAGAGACTGTTATGCAGTAAGATTATCAAGAGAAAAAGACTAGGATTGCAGAAGTTAGCCAGACAGCAAACAAAGGAACATTGCAAAAGAAAGCAATGTGAGCATGTAGAAAAGGCACCTACATCCTGTGGGGTTCAGGGGAGATTTGATGGAGGTACATACTGTAAAGGAAAGCTCTAAAGTATTTTTTTCTGTCTCATATCAAAATCATTTTACCAAAAAAAAAAAAAAAAAGACCTGAGAATGGATGGATCACAAATAATTACCTCACAAGCAACTCTACAAAACATCTCTGTAAAATATTTTTAATACAAATTATAAAATATCAACAGAAAAAACTAAGATTAAATATTTAATATACACTACCCTTTGTAGAACCCTGAATTAAGTCCTTGTTGAGAACAAGTCCTTGTTGAGAGTTGGGTTGTAGGAAGACTTTACCTCAAAACTGTTTTACCAGTATGAGTCTTGTGATATCTCAATATTCATCCACTTAATTTTATGGTGGAAATATTAATTAGCAACGGAATTTGATAATTTAAACTTACAGACATGAGAAAGGGCTGATTGGAAATAGCTAGGGAAAGATGGAGAAAGAATCCTTCAGAGGCAAAATGAGTGTTTGTAGAAACAGATGTGTTCTAGGAAGTAATACAAGGACTTGGTGTGACAGGATTTGTTGCATAGGGGGGAGGTAAGAAGAAGTAGGGTAGGGGCCAAATAATGGAATGCCACTTATGTTTGAGTATAGAGTATAGGTTTCATTTTAGGATAGTGGGGAGCCATTGAAGAATTTAAAGTTGATGTATATCAAAATCCCATTAGGATTGAAAAGATTACCGAGATAAGCAAGTAAAGTTTGCATTGAAGACTATCATGAAGCTAATAGTGGTAATTGAAAAAATGGCTCCAATTCTTCATCCTTTCCTGCATCTAGCCTTGTATTGTGACTTTGCAGCAACTTTCACCAAAAGGTGGAGTCTTTTTCTCTACTCCTAGAATGTGACCTACCCTTATAAGTTGCTTTGGACATAGAATATAGCGAAAGTGAGTATGTCCCAGTCCTAAGCCTTTGCCTATCTATCTTTATTGTCTCAGAACCTTGCTTTCTCTGCCATGAGAACAGGCAAAGCACGTGAAAGGCGACATACCATGTGGAAGTAACTAAGTTGTTCCAGCTAAGGTAATGGTAGATTGGCCTATATCCGGAAATCTTGAACACATGTGACAGTCCAAACTGAACACTGCCTGTGCTTCCACAGCCACCAGCAGTCACAAGTGTGAGCCCAGCCATGACCAGCACAATTTCCCAGCTGACCCATAGATTTGGAAGCAATAATTGAGGGTTGCTGTTTTATGCTTCTGTGTTGTGGAGTTGTGTATTACATAGGAATACTCCTCTCTAACAGATCTTCCCTTGATACATGACAGTTGGGCACAAAAACAGGAAACCTCACTTCCAATTATGAACCAGAAGTAAGCCTTTAATATAGAATGCCATCTATTTGGTAGTCTTTCTTCCATAACATGCTCAGACATTGCTGAGGTTCCCAGTAATTAATACATACCTGTCCTCATCAAAAGAATAGGCTTCTTTCTAAGCTATTTTATCTCCCTGCTCTTCATTTCGCCATCTTACATCCAGCTGGTTCTCTTTGTAGTGCTGCTATGACCTCAGCGCCTCATGCCATCTTTCTGAACATTCTTAAGCTAAGTATCTTCAAATTCAGTTTATTACCCCTCCCAAGAAGGATATCATTTGAAAAGAAGGTAAAGCTTGCTACATTTGACCCTTGAACAATGCAGGGGCTAGAGGCACTGATCCCATGTACAGCTGAAAATCAATGTATAACCTTTTTTCTAATTGAAGTATAGTTGACACACTGTTACCTTAGTGTTAGGTTCAAACCAGCGATTCAACAGCTCTGTACATTATTCTGTGTTCGGGGGTGTAGCTTCCATCTGTCACTTCCATCTGTCATACAACACTGCTGAAGTACCATTGACTATTTCCCTGTGCTATACCTTTCACCCTGTGACTTGTCCATTCTATAAATGGAAGCCTGTACCTCCCACTCCTCTTCATTTGCCCGTCCCCCAACCCCCTCTCCTCTGGCAATCGCCAGGTTGTTGTTTGTGTTTATGTGTCTGTTTCTGCTATTGTTTGTTTTGTTTCAATTTTTAGAGTCCACATGTCAGTGAAATCATATGGCATTTGTCTTTCTCTGTCTGACTTATTTCACACATAATAGACTCTAGGTCATCCATGTCACAAATGGCAAGGTCTCATTCTTTCTTATGGCTAAGCAGTATCCCATTGTGTGTGTGTGTGTGTGTGTGTGTGTGTGTGTGTGTGTGTGTATTTACATGTGTACCTACCCACCACATCTTCTTGATCCATTAAGCTATCAATGGACACTTATGTTGCTTCCATATCTTGGCTATTGTAAATAATACTGCAGTAAACATAGAGGTACATATATTACTTCAAAGTAGTGTTTTTGTTTTCTTTGGGTAAATAGCCAGTAGTGGAATTAATGGATCATATGGTATTTCTATTTGTAATTTTTTGAGGAACCTCCATACTTCAGTGGCTGCACCAATTTACATTCAAACCAGGAGTGTACATGGGTTTCTTTGTTTCTATATTAATAACACTTGTTATTTCTTGTCTTTAAATACTAGCCATTCTAACTGGTATAAAATAATATTTCATCGTGGTTTTTATTTGCATTTTCCTGATCATTAATGATGTTGAACATCTTTCCATTTGTCTTTAGATTTAACCCCTTATCAGATAAATCATTTGAAAATATCATCTCCCATTTAGTGGGTTGCCTTTTTGTTTTATTGATGGTCTTCTTTGACGCACAAAAGTTTTTATTTTAGTATAGTCTCAATAATTTGTTTTTGTTTTTGTTTTTTCTTGCCTAAGGACACATGTCTAGAAAAATGTGAAGGCTGACAAGATTATTGCCTGTGTTTTCTATTAGGAGTTTTATGGTTTGGGGTCTCGCATTTAGGTCTTTAATCCATTATGAGTTTACTTTTGTGGATGATGTAAGAAAGTACTCCAGTTTCATTCTTTTGATTGTAGCTGTCCAGGGTTCAGTGTTCCCAGTACCATTTATTGAAGAGATTGTCTTTTCCCCGTTGTATATCCTTGCCTCCTTTGTTATAGATTAACCAACCATAGAAGAATGGGTTTATTTCTGAACTCTTCTGTTCTGGTGATCTATGTATCTATGTTTGTACCGGTACCATATTGTTTTGCTAATTATAGTTTTGTAGTAAATCTTATAATCTGAGATTGTGATATATCCAGTTTTTTTTTCTTTCTCAAAATTGCTTTGGCTGTTTGAGGTTTTTTGTGGTTCCATACAAATTTTGGTATTATTTGTTCTCGTTCTGTGAAAAATGTTGCTATTTTGATGGGGATTGCATGAATCTGTAGATAGCTTTGGGTAGTATGAACATTTTAACAGTATTAATTCTTCCAGTGCATGAACATGATAGATATTTGCATTTGTTTGTGTTGCCTTCAGTTTTTTCATCAATGTTTTATAGTTTTCAGAGTACAGGTATTTTACGTCTTTGGTTGATTCTTAGGTATTTTTGTTGTTGATGGTGGTAATTGTAAATGGAATTCTTTCTTAATTTCTTTTTCTGCTACTTTGTTATTAGTGTATAGAAATGCAACAAATTTATGTATATTAATTTTGTATCCTGCAACTTTATCAAATTCATTATTACTTTCAATAGTTTTTGGTAGAGTCTTTAGAGTTTTCTCTGTACAGTATCATGTCATCTGCAAATAGTGACAGTTTTACTTTTACCTTACCAGTTTGGATGTCTTTTATATACTTTTCTTGTCTGATTGCTGTGGGTCAGACTCCCAATACTATATTCAATAAAAGTGGTGAGAGTGGACTTTCCTGTCTTGTTCTTGATCTTAGAGAAAACTCTCTCAGGTTTTCATCATTGCGTATGAGGTTATCTACGGGTTTGTCATATAAGGCCTATATTATGTTGAGGTATATTCCCTCTAAACCCACTTGTTGAGAATTTTTATCATTAATGGATGTTTGAATTTTGTGAAATGCTTTTTCTGCATCTCTTGAGATGATTCTATGATTTTTATCCTTCATTTTGTTAATGTGGTGCCATCACATTGATTGACTTGCAAATACTGAAACATCTTTGCATCCCCAGAATATATTCCACTTGATTGTTTAATGCATTGTTAAACTAGGTTTGCTAACATTTCGTTGAGGAGTTTTGCATCTGTGGTCATCAGGGATATTGTTCTGTAATTTTCTTTCTTTCTTCCTTCTCCCTTCCTCCCTTTATGTCTTTCTGTCTTTCTGTCTGTCTTTCTTTCTTTATCTGGTTTTGGTATCAGGGTAATGCCAGATGCATAGAATGTATTTGGAAGCTCTCGTTCATCCTTTATTTTTTGGAATAGTTGAGAATAGGTCTTAACTTTAGAAGAAGAATAGGTCTTCTTTAGATGTTGGTAGAATTCATGTATGATGCCATCTGGTCTCAGTCTTCTATTTTTTATTTTAGTATTTTATTGATTACCAATTCAATTTTGTTACTAGTAGTCATTCTTTTAAATTTTCTATTTCTTCCAATTTATTTTTGGAAGATTGTTTCTAGGAATCTATCCATTTCTTCTAGTTTGCCAAGCTATCTGGCATATAATTTTTCATAGTAGTCTCATAATTCTTTATATTTCTGTGGCATCATATGTTATTTTCCCTCTTTCATTTCTGATTTTATTTTTAAAAAATTTTTAACGTTTATTTACTATTATTAAGAGACAGAGAACATGAACATGGGAGGGGCAGAGAGAGGAGAAGACACAGAATCTGAAGCAGGTTCCAGGCTCTGAGCTGTCAGCACAGAGCTGGATGCAGGGCTCGAACTCACAAACTGTGAGATCATGACCTGGCCGAAGTCAAACGCTTAACCAACTGAGCCACTTAGCCACCCCATTCATTTCTGATTTTAAATGTTTGGATTCTCTCTTTTTTCTTGAGAAGATTGACTGTCAATTTTATCCTTTCATAGAATTAGCACTTGGTTTCATTGATCTTTTCTCTTGTGTTTTTGTCTGTTTTTATTCATTTCTATTCTGATCTTTATTATTTCCTTCTTTTTACTAACTTTGGGTTTTCTTTCTTTTTTTTTTTTCTTGTTCCGGTTCCTTTAAATGTGAGGTTAAATCGCTTATTTGATGTTTTTCTTTTTTGTTTGTTTTTTAATTTTTCTTATTTCTTGAAGTAGGCATGTATTGCTATAAATTTCCCTGTTAGAACTACTTTTGCTACATCTCAAAGACTTTGGACCATTGTGTTTCATTTTCATTTGTCTCAGGTATTTTTTATTTCCTCTCTTGAGTTTTTCATTGACCTGTTGGTTGTTTAGTAGCATATTGCTTAGCCTTTATGTGATTGTGTTTTTTCCAGTTTTTTTTTTCATGTAATTGATTTCTTGTTTCATATTGTTATGGTTGGGAAAGATGCTTGATATTATTTAAGTCTTCTTTAATTTATTGACACTTGTTTTCTAGCCTAACACATACTCTGTCCTAGAGAATATTCCATGTGCACTTGGAAATAATGTGTGTTCTATTATATTTTGATGGAATGTTCTGTATATATCTGTTAAGTATATCTGGCCTAATATGTCATTCATATGTTTTCTTATTTTCTGCCTGGATGATGTATCTATTGATGTAAGTGGGGTGTTAAAGTCCCCTACTAGTTAATTATTGTCTGTTTTAGGTATTGCTATTCTGCCTTTGTTTGTTTGTTTCATTTGCATGGAGTATCTTTTTTCATCCTTTCACTTTCATTCTGTGTGTGTCTATAGGTCTGAAGTGAATCTCTTATAGGCAGCATATAGATGGGTCTTGTTATGGGTTTTTTTTTTATTCATTCTGCCACCCTATGTCTTTCGATTGGAATATTTAGACCATTTACATTTAAAGTAGCTATTGATAGGTATGTACCTATTACCATTTTGTTAATTGTTTCTGGTTGTTTTGTTGTTCTTTGTTCCTTCTCTTTTTCCCTTTCCTTGTGATGGATGAATTTCGATAGTGTTATGCTTGGCATTCTTACTCCCTATTTTTTTGTTCATCTGTTATAGGTTTCTGACCTGAAGAGAGTTTCAGCAGCTTTCCCCTTCCATTTGGTGGAGTTCTAGTGCTACATCTTTTATATTGTAGTTGCTCCTTTAAAATGTTTTTTTTTTTTCTTATGCCCCTAGAGCCTGTAGGGTTGTTATGTACTAGGGGCCTGAGGCTTGCTAAGGCAGCAGAGCAGTTATGGTACCTGGATCCTACTAACAAGGTGGGGTGAGAATGTAAACCATGGTTCTTGCCAGCCTCGCTGACCTGAAGTGGGTACCAGCTGTTACCCTGCCATTTGTCAGGATTCTAGGGCTCCTTCCTTTATATTTCAATTGCCCTTTTAAGCCATGGCCTTTTTTTTGTGAGCCCCAGGGTAAATGAATCTGCTCGTGTCCATCAATACTATCCCTCCACACTGCAGTTTGCAGCATTGGGGGTGGCGGTTCCTTTTGTTACTGTGTCTCTGTCTCTCTTCCTATTTTGTACATGGTCTCTCTGTCTTCTGTTGTGCAAAAGCTGTTCAGTCAGGCTTCAGCTTTTCTTCAGGAGGAATTGCTGTATAAGTAGGTGTATATTTGGTGTGTCCATGGAGGAAGTGAGTTCAATGTCTTTATCACCAGCTTAGACCTGAAGTCTCCTGTATAACTTTGGACTCTCCTAAAACTTAACTACTAATAGCCTATTGTTGATCAGAAGTCTTATCAATAACATAGTCAATTAACACATATTTTGTATGATATATGTATCACATATAATATTCCTAAAATAAAACTAGAGAAAAGTAAATGTTATGAAAATCAAAGGAAGAGAAAATATATTTCTAGTACTGTACTTTAAAAAAGTCCATGTAAAAGTGGACCCACACAGTTCAAACCTGTGTTGTTCAAGGGCCAACCATACTTATATTGTATTCATTGCTTCTAACACAATTCTTGGCACACAAGAGCACAAAATGATTTGTTAAATAATGGATCTCTCCTTATTCCTTATGTCTAATAAAACTGCTCTCCAGTTTCAAATCTAGTTTCTTTCCTCCTCTCTAAATTTATAAACATCATTCCCTTTTATTTTACTTGCCCTCTGGGGTCTTCCTCTAGCCCTATCATATACTCCAATAGCATGTAAACTGACAACCTGCTATTTACTACTACACAGGTTAAAATCCTGGCTTTGCCACTTACTGTGACACTAGGGAAACTGTTTAACCTCTCCATGCCCCAGTTATCTTATTACAAAATGGTAGTAACAACAATATGTATCTCAAATAATATTAACTTAAGTAATAAAGTTCCTAGAACTCTTGTCACAGAGTAAGTACTCAAGTGATGCTAGCCTTTTTTTAGACCTTGGACTATGTTCATCCAAAGATGATCCCAACTATTTATTTTCACCTGTTCTTTGTCCAGACTGCATTATACTAAAGGAAAATCACATATCTCTACCAATTAGGTGCCTTATATTGTGACATTATTGTCTTGTGAGCTCTGAGTATCTAAAAACACCAAAGTTTGCTTCAAATATTTTCTCTTTCCCCTGATTTCAAACCAAACTCTGTATCTTGTATACTCGGCAGATAAATCTCATCTATTTGAGACCTGCATGTGCCACTGTTCCCTGAGCCCAGAGGCCCCTAGGCATTATTTCTCTTAACCGCACTTTTAAATAGCTTCACTCATTTTTGTTCATTTATCTAACAGCAGAAACACAGATTCTTCTCACACTAAACCGTCCCTTTGATATTCCCAACCTATTACCAATAAATTGGTAATAAATTGGTAACTCTTCTTTTATCAATTCCTCCTTCTCTACTTCTTTTTCAGTCAGCCTGTGAATGTTTCCGGTCCGTGTCAAAACATAGATATATTTCCGCTTGTTCTGCCACGAGTTATTCTTTAACCTTCTTTGCGGCCACACAAGTTTTGAAAAAAGTGGCTTAAATGTAATGCCTCTACATCTGCCCATATACCAGCGGGTCCCTGAATTTTTCATATCATATATGATATGATGTTATTACATTCTATCAACACAACTTTTACACTGACTGCAGGGTGAACAGAACTGACCTCTTTCAAAAATGAAGCACCACCATTTAGTTAAATACTATGCACTAGATGCTGCACTTTGCATATATTAACTCATTGAATCTTCACAGCAATCCTGTGACATTACGTATTTTCACATTATAAATAAGAGTATTGCCACTTAGGTAATTTATTTCTTATATATTTATGATCTTAGAGTCATTAACTAAAGTCTCAGTAGCCTGGGTATAAATTGATACCCTTGTACTAGTCAACCCAAGTTACTTGACTCAGGGTCTACCATACTAGTGACACTGTTTTATGGGGGGGGTCACCAAAGACCTAAGCACCAATTGCTTCTTTACTGTTCATGCCAGTAGATTTTCTTTGGGATTTGGTTCTGTTTATTCCTTACACATTATGACTTTATTTCCATCTAGATATGGACACTCCTGCCTTCAATTCCTTTGTATTTTCAGTTCTAGGATTTTTTTTAATGTTTATTTATTTTGAGAGAGAGCATACAAGAGAGCAGGGAAGGAGAAGAGAGAGGGAGAGAGAGAATCATAACCGGGCTCTGCGCTGACGGAGGGGGTGAGGCTCAAGCCCATGAACCGTGAGATCATGACCTGAGGCAAAACCAAGAGTTGGTCACTTAACTGAGCCACTCAAGCACCCCCAGTCCTAGTTTCATAACACACCTCTTCCGCATCTTCCCTCCTCCTTTTGCAGAATATATAAACACAAATTTATCTCTTCCACATTTAAAAAAATGCACTTTTTGAATTCTACCTCCTCTCCGTAAACATTACCCTACTTTGCCTTTTCATTTCCCACTGAAAGAAAAGTCTGTGTGTGCTACTCCTACTTTCAAATCTCTCATTCACTCTCCAACCCACTGAAAGCTCAATTCTACAATAGACACCTCATTGAAACTGCTCTTACGAAGACCAACAATAATCTATAATTACAAATCCAATAAAACCTGTTCCGTTCTTATCTGACATGAACTTTCTGAATGTTTCATTGGCACTTTAAACTCCATAGGCTTAAAAAATTTAACTCATTGTCTCTACTAGCCACTCAGCCTGCTTTTCCCCAGGTTTTTCTGTCATACGTAACTGAATCTCAACTATCCCATCTTAGTAGGCTTAGGACATCCCAGAGTCCCCTTCCAAGTGTCTCTTTCACTCATGTAATCATGTCATCCAACTCATCACTCCCACCTTGGGCAAAACCCTTCATTAGTGGTTCTTGACCCTGAGTGCTCATTAGAATTACCTGGGGAGCTTTAAAAAAATGGCCTAATATTAAAGCCTGAGCCCAAGTAAGAGAATATCAGAGAGTAGGGTCAGGCATGGGTCATTGTTAGTATCCTCAAGTAATTTAAATTGCAACCAGGATTGATATCCACTGTTTCACATTCTTCTCAGTGTAATAATAGTCCAAGTTCAGGCCCTCATTCCCTCTACCTGGATTTTTTTTACTCCTCTGTCATTTCTCTTCAAGTCCACAATCTCTCAAGATTCTCAGTAACATTTTTGCTAAAATCTATAAAACACCACTTTGGACATGCACTGCCCTCCTCACCTAACTTCTAGAATAAAGTTCATAAATAAGTAAGTGAGTAAATAAATAAATACTGTTCATCCACTTTGCATAACAGAATTTCCAGAAAAACATTTAGGACATAGTACCTATTTAGTAATTTGCAATACCTTGAAAACATATGAAAAAATAAAAACAAATGTGAAATACTTAAAAGTGTTTTGGGTGCTCACTTTCTCAAAGGTTAGCATAGTGCCATGCATATGGAGAGCATTGAAAAAACTACCTAGTGTACTGATTTTAAAAGTGTTTTAAAGGCTAAACCCCAGGTAACCCCAAAATGTAATCTAGCCAGATACATTTGGACCTAGTAGGAATTTAGTAACTGTCAGTTAAATGCCAGATACTTGTAATGTCTATGCTACTTTTCACAGCTTTACACAGTGCAAATAAAAACAAGGAAGAAGAAATCTGCTACCTCTACTCTTTTTCAAGAGCATTATATTACACATAGGCCTTACCTTGATAAAAATAGTACCACGTGGAGTTCTCTGTATGGATAAGGGGAGCAGGAAATTGCCAGTGTACTATTTCTCTATTTTTTCTGTTTCTCCTAGTGAAGTGTCTGCCACCATTCTAATTCTCCCCACTTTAAACTAAGTAAGTCGAAATGAGAAAAGGCAGGATGATGAAAAATACTATTTGATATTTTTGCATATATGGCTCTTTCAGATGGATATATCACCTATGAATTGAGAAAAGAATCAAATCTTTAAAAAGATCCAAGTTCCATTTAATCACTGTGCTATTAGCTATTGTGTGTTACCAAAAGTCACAACCCAACTGTACAGCATTGTGTGATAGAACAGGACTTGCTGAGGGCAATAAAAAAACAGGATCAACTCCCTTTTTATTTCAACCTTAGATACAGACTCTCAGTCCTCCTCCTACCCATTTAAGTCAAAACTAAATTTGAAATCACATGTGGTACGGCCTGTTAATAAAACTGGAAGTTTCCATTATGTTAAGGCAACAAGGTTGTATAAAAGTAAAGAAAAATACAGCTAAAGGATGTTATTCTAAAAACAGAGAATTTGGAAAAGTTATTACAAATCAGTCACTCATTGACCATATTCTTAGAATCTACCCCACACTACAGTGAACATTTGCCAAGTTAATTGAGAAGGATAATATCTCTCTCCCCCACCCCCTCACACACACAAACAAATATACCCACACTGTGCATGTGAAACTGGTAAAATCTAAATAAGGTCTGTATTTGAGTTAATGGTATTATACCCATGCTAGTTTCCTTGTTTTGTAAGATTGTATCACTGGAGGACAGTGGGGAAAGGGTACACAGAGGTTCTCTGTTCTTTCTTACTTTTGAATTTTAAACTATTATTAAAAATTGCTTTTTTAAAAAATTTAAAAGCTGAGTTATAACCATATCTGATATTTTCATCAGTATTTCCATATGTAATGTTCAAAGGATAAACAGCCTATTTAATAATTTGTATAATAATAACTTTGCGTATTACTAGCAAACATACAGCAGTTGTGCTCATACTCAAGATGTGGGCAAGTAGCACAAGTGTAAATGTATCTCTTTCATTTGTTTCCTAGCAAAGAAGCAAATCAATTATTGGAACCAAGATTTGCCATAGGTTTTTATCAAAAGGAGGTTGAAAAATTTATGTCAGCTTCCCCATTAATTCAGAGGTTTTCCTGAACAGTAACAGAAGGACTTTTAAAATAAAACACTCAAGGGGAGTCTGGGTGGCTCAGTGGGTTAAGCGTTTGACTTCGGCTCAGGTCATGATCTAATAATGGTTCATGAGTTCAGTCCCCACATCAGGCTCTGTACTCTCAGCTCAGAACCTGGAGCCTGCTCAGATTCTGCCCCTCCCCCTCTCAACAATAAACATTAAAAAAAGTTTTTTTTTTTAAATAAAACAGAATCAGAAAACAGATTCTCCAAATGTAACTCATGAAAGAGAGTCCATTTTATATCCCAATTTTATTTACCTTTTCTGAATAGTCACAACATTAATCTATGGGGGATAATCTAGTTAGTATAATTGAAATTCCATTTATTTTTTTCTATTGATATGCATGTGTCACACTTGTATATAATACAGAATTTCCAGTGTTGTTTTAAAGGACGCATTTAAAAAAACGAGAAGCATGATCTACAATTTCAAACAAACCTAGGACGAATTCATAATTTCCAAGATAAAATAGTTTTCTAACTCTGTTCCAAAGAAATTAATGATATTATAATTGGTGCAAAAACTCCAGCACAACTGTCCGTTCTTTCTGATTTCATACAGTCTTGAACTATTGTAAAATCCACTCAGAACCGTCTAATTCATTTTATGTATAATTAAAAGGGAGGGAAGAAGTCATTTCATTCCATGGATTTGTGGGGCAGTGTCCTTTTTGATTCAGTGCCAAAAGTGTACTTTACAAATTTAATTTTGAACAGATTTTACACTTTTAATTTTTATGCCCAGAGACATTCTGGGAAATGTATTGGTCTTTGAAATTTGTTACCAACTAACAGTCCAAAATTCTCCAAGGTATATCAGCCCCCATCAGGGAAGCCAACATATAACTAGTTGGCCATGTCAGTGAGTTTTAAAAATATGAAAGATGTTCATATCTTCTCTAACATAATGGAACTTCTAATAGGACAGTTTCTGAAGTATCTTCCTATTAGTCTAAGATGACTAAGCAAAGAAGTCTTTCCCTTTACATCCTAATTACAGAATGGCTATGAGATTTCAATTCTTCCTTCACATAACAAATGAAACAAATGTAGTATAAAATTATACATTCTGTAATAACTTAGGAAAAAAGTACATACATGTTTAAGGCCTTTATAAATATTTGTAAGACTTTCCTGTAGAACTGAAAAACAGAAATGTTAAAATGACTACAAAAATGTGGACAGAAACTGACCTAAGAAATTGTTTGAATGGGACAACTATAAGCAAATATTTATAAATTTGATACCAAGGAAAATGAGTAATTCTATTAACAGACTGAACAAATATATAAGCATTCAAACAGTCATTGGGAGCGAGCAAGGGGCAGTCTATTAAAATGATAGAAAGTATAGTTAAAAAAATTACTAGAAGAAATCTAAGTGAGTAACACTCAAGCTAAGAAATCAGATATCCACATGCATCCCTGGCAATTTTTTGAAACTGAAGGCTACCTACATATTTGACTGCTCACTGCTGATTTCTGTGAAGGAAAAAAATAAACACAAACATGAAAGAAAAAGCCCACTTAAAAAAAAACTGAAAGGGAGAGTACTCTAGAAGTACAACATAGTATATAATGAAAATGGAAATTCAGTTCTAACTATTACCTATTTGGCTGACAGAGAGCTGCAGTAGAATGTTAGCCTTGGGGAAACATGTCAGCTTGTCTATACATTCTTATATGATTGATGTATTCAGATAACTATTACTTGCCAACAATAATTATTATCAATGGATATATATTTCCATTCCTTTAACAAAAGCAACTTTAAGATGTTAAAACATGTAGGCTTTCAGAGCTCCAAGATTAGGATACAAATAAAATTGTCTCAGTCTACACCATGCCAAAGGAGAAGTTTGCAAAGGAAATATCAATAAAGCTGGGTGCATTCCCACTAGCCAGTGAACACAGGACCGGACCCAGGAACACATCCATGGCAGAAGGCTGGTGCACTTGGCAAACTTTCAGAAACAAGAAAAGCAGTCATATTTGAAGCCAAAAACCCAAACAGTGAGTGTCTCTGACATCACCTGGAAACACCAACTCTTCAGATGGGAACTTCAAATTCTTTTAGCAAGTGCAATTTTACAAGTTGAACACAGTTCAAATCTGACATCTTCATGGCATAGAAGTTCATGTCAGACTTTTTTAAAGTCTTGGTTTCAAGAAGAGGCTGATTATGAGCCATGAAATCCCTTGGAAATATAGCTCTGGAGTGCCTCTTGTGAGCGGTATAAAAATCTCCCTTCAAGATCACCTCAGGAATTAAGTTTCTGTGCATATGTTGAATGTAATCAGGCTTGAGGATCACTTGATTGATTTATCCTTGGTTAATGGGTTACCTACAAAGGAAGAAGAAAATATAATCATTTTATAACAAGGCTATAATCTTAAAACCCCAAACACAAGTTAGTATTAGAAATTAATAGAGAACTCAAAATGGTGGTATTTACTTTATCAAATAAAATGTTAAAATTTTAAAGGCTACCATACTCAGGTGTTGCCACCTTATAAAAATACATCATTTCTATTTATCATCTCACAATATTTTTAGAGCCACTTGCACAACTATTCAAATGACTGCAACTGTGACCAGGAAGATCTTAACTGGTCTTGTTACCCATCTCAAGTCCAAAGAATGATTCTGGAATCTTCATATGTCTTCATGTGTCTTCTTGGAAGACATAATCCAGAGATCATAAACACATTATGCTAGGCCTCAGTAAAGAAAGGCCTTTGTTCACAGGAGTACAATCAGACCACATACAGTCCTTGGGCCTTGTCTCCATAAAATCCATTCTTAAAATAGTTTAAAACATGGGTGTTTATTTGATTCAATTATGTTTCAAAAATTAACTCTTTAATGAGGAGAAAAGGAACACCTGGGGAGAAAAACAATGATTACGCACCTGTTTTACCAAGTTTTAAAGGTGTCAAAAATTCTAAAAAATTTGATTAGAGTTGTATGAATGCTGTTATAAATATTACTGAGGGAGATCCACACTGGCTTTTCATAACATAATAAACATCTAGAATTTCTGATACCTCTATCTTTCTATATACGCATAGATGTGGATGATAGATGGACATAGAGAAAGAGACAGATTTCTGCTGTGTCAGTGAACTTCCAGGCACACTCTAATATCAAGGTACTTAGAGTTTCATAATTGTTCTTTTTAAGCAATAGTTATAACAAAAAGTGAATCCTTGGAAATTACTGTGGATACTTTGGTTTTATTCCATTAAATTACATAATTACTCATCCTTTCATAAGACATTTATAGAAAAGCTTTTTTTTTGTTTTGTTGTTTTTTTGAGCAACTATGAAAAAGAGAAACAGTAAGCAAAATAATCTAGTGATGGCTCTACCATGGCTAGTCTCCAATTACACTACAAAAAGAAGATATAAAATTCAAAAAAGTATTTTCTGCATAGAGGCAGTCATCTTATTTGTGTCTCTCTGGTCAGCTGTCTTTCCCAAGAAAGGAGCATCTGCTTACATATTTAAAACTACATGCTCCCATGCACAGAGGAACTGTGGAAGGAACTGAACTGAGGATGGAAGGATACAAACACAGAAAGGGCCTGCTGACAACTAGAGATGCTGGGAGCAGGGGCTATCTTAGGTAGAGCAGCAATCTCATGATCAGTTTGTCTTCCACTTAGTTGGTCACTTTACAAAAGTTCTGTGAATAGCTCCCAATTTGAGTGTTAGTGTTAAGAACAACATGGAAAGTAAATATAAATGTCTCTACAGACATTAATGGAGAGATAACTGATCATTGTGAAAAACACAGAAACTTCATGACAGACTCTCTTGATAAACGCTGATTTACCAGAGTCTTTGATTGCCATTGCCTGAGCAAGATTGCCACTTGCCTTTTCTGAAGATTCTCCTCTTAGTAGGAAGAATTATAAAGCATAACAAGGGATTATATTTCCAAACTAGTGCCAGGAAAAGAGACGAATTGAGAAAGAGAGGGACTGAGAGGAAACCAAAAGGTTAGCCTCAGCAGAGATTCAGCACAGGCATCTGGAGGGACATGGTGCGGTGAATCCATGAGAGCAAGTGGCCTGACCTCCTACATCATTTCAAGCCCTGGTTACAAGTAATCTCTTCATGGGTATGGTAAATGCATTCTTCTATCTTCATTCCAAGCTAAGCATTTTAACCTACTAGGTTATATAAAGCTGGGGAGTGATTCTCTCAACTATTTATATATTAAAGCTTTATTTTCACATTCTTTTAAAAATAGACACTCAAGTTTACAGTACAACACCAAAGGTCTATGTACCTGGAACAAATTTTTCTTCCATCTCAATAAACATATGTGTACACATAGACATATGTGTGTGTGTGTGTGTGTGTATATATATATATATATATATATATTGTGTGTATATATATATATACAATCCATATCCTAAGAATATCATAAATATACATTTTTATTGTTTCTATCAGCTAAAATAATTGCTAGAAAGTGAAAATTTAAACGCAACTAAAAGAATGATCTAAATAAGCATAGACTGAAACCTGATTAAAACGATTTTTTCTCACCTCAGTTTTACACAATACTCCTATGTTATTAATCCTAAAAATATCCTAGCACATTTTATGAGATGAAGATAGGGCTTAAGTGGACTGTTTTAGATTCAGTCTTTGTAGGGGTGTCTGGGTGGCTCAATCGATTAAGTATCTAACTTCAGCTCAGGTCATGATCTCACACCTCATGGGTTCGAGCCCTGCCATTGGGCTCTGAGCCTGGAGCCTGCTTGGGATTCTGTGTCTCCCTCTCTCTCTGCCCCTCCCCTGCTCACACTCTGTCTCTTTCACTCTCAAAAATAAATATTTTAAAAAATTATAGATTTAATTTTTGTAGATTACTCTGATCCAAAAATTGTGGTTTGGCCTGTGGAGTTCTACAATAAGGTCAGTGTGGCAATAATAGCAGTCACAGTGGATGTGTCATGCTACCTCTGGGCCCCTCAGCTTTCCCCTATGTAAAAAGGTTGCTGTGCAGATCAAATAGTATAATGTCTATGAAAACACCTAGCTCTGAGCACCTGGATGGTTCAGTCAGTTGAGCATTCAACTCTTGATCTCAGTTCAGGTCATAATCTCATGGTTGTGAGA
The DNA here is from genome assembly GCF_018350195.1 of Panthera tigris. NCBI lineage: Eukaryota > Metazoa > Chordata > Mammalia > Carnivora > Felidae > Panthera > Panthera tigris. The sequence goes on from NC_056666.1 coordinate 86,635,558, forward strand.
TCCAGCCTCACATCAGCTCCATGATGGGCATGAAGCCTGCTTGGGATTCTCTCTCTCTCCACCACCTCTCCCCTTCCCCCCAACCCAAAAAACAAAGAAAGTAAGAGTGAGTGAGAAAGAAAGGAAGAAAACACCTAGCTTTGCCAACTCTGGAGTAGTACAATGAAAGTTTGTTGGTTTTTTTTTTAATGCACTAAAAGCACAATGAAAGGGTCACATTAATAGACATTCAGTCAAATTAGAGAATTCCTACAGAATTCAAACAAAGGCTAATTGTCCTTTTCAACGTAATATAAATATGAACCTGTGTGAGAATGTATCAGCACCCTCCTTGATACCCTCCAGATTTGTACCAAATGAAATGGCAAAACCAAAGATTTAAAAACATAAAGATGATTTTGAATATAGGTGCATTATCAATTTTAATTGCCTAATACACAAGACCCAATAATACTTAAAAATGAAACTGTCTAAAATGTAACACACAAACAAGTCAACCCTTCACAATTTAATGTGCTTCTTAAACAAGTGCAAGTTACTCAAGTCAAAGTTCTGGCAGACTAGTTGGGAAACAAGTACCATTCTACCCTTTGTGGACTATAAACTAGAACTTCCTGATATGCAAGGGTTGTTTAAGCAATATTTATGCAATCTAACATTTAAAAATGTTGCTTTCATTTAAAATTAATTTTTAATACACTACATTAAGCATCGCCTTATTTTCAGAACTCAAATATTGCTCTCTTTTCACTCAAGCTGTATCTTTTGGAAGAGGCCAAAGAGTAAAAAGTTTTAGGTGGTCAAGAAGATTTTCAGTAAAATGTTTTAGCTGGTCAAGAAGATTTTCAGCAAGTTACCAGTAACTAAAAGCAGGAGGTTGTGAGAAAACCATCCTTACAGGATAGGAAATAGCATTTGCTACCATGAATGCACTGTCTTTTGGTTCTGAGGGCAATAGATATAAAATACTGCATGAAGGAGTGAAATGGTCCTACAGTCATTATAGTTGTGCCTTGAGCTTTATAGGCTTTAATCACTACCTCAGTGAATTTGCTTTCCAAAGGCATTGTTTCACAAAGCTGTTTCTTTTTATGTAAGTCTTATTTGTGTGTGCTGCACACCAGCCAATTCAGCAAGAGAAACTACTTAACAGTTGAACACATGCAAAAGGCTAATAATAATAATGATAATAACGGCAGTTTTTCTAGTCACAAGCACAAAGCTATCTTGATAATGATCCACCGGGATGAAACTCACCTACTAACATTAAACAAAAAGCATTAATTCTTTAAGAATTACCCCCTTTTTAGCCCATCCATTTATCTCTCCCAACCTAACAAGTCTATTATAGAATACTGATTAGGTTTCTCAAAAATTTATGCTAAAATCACATCCTTTAAATCTGTTCACCAATTAGAGAAAATAAAACCAGGTAATAGCATATATAACATTAGTTAAGTGTGAAATTAAGTGAAGTCAACTATTTTATACTGTTTCTATTTTATGTTTTGAACATTATGAAGTATCCTCTGCCTATCTTCAAGATAAATTAGAAAGGCTAAAAAGGAAATTCAAGAATCTATCCTGTCCCCTGTGTAAAAGATGATTTTATAAAGTTCTTAAAATAATTATATTCATGGAGTCTGTAATTCCTTTTTTTTTTTCCCACTCAAGCTTTGCGCGTGCATTGTCAGGGGGAGACAACACACTATGGTGAGAGGCATGACAAAGTGTGGGCTCCGTGGGCACAGAGCCTAGGTTCAGATCTCTGCCTTAGCAATTTCTCACATTTTGGGGCTGAAGAAGTTATTTGAATTCCCTGAGCCTTAGTCTCCCGGAATGTAATACGAGAATTGTATTATCATCAGGCCTCATACATTTGCTATTGTGGTTAAATAAGACAATCCCTTGAAAGTCTCCAGGTAAATGCTTTTTAAATTATAACAGGTGGTAGTAGTCATAATTCCCAAACACGACACAAAAGATGATACATAGGATAACTATTGGAGGGGGCAATACTGCTTATTTCTCTGTAAGTATTGATTTCAAGTTAATTTTCCATGTCTTCTAGAAACTGATCTTGCAATTATTCATTTCATATTCTTCTAATCATAAAAGTCATATAAAGAGGGGAACACGACCTTTTAGCCTGCTTTGGGAGTGAGACTATCTTTTCAGATGAGATGATACAGAGGAGCGGTTTAAAAGAATGTACCTGAGGCCATGCTTCCTAGGTTCAGTGCTTAGTTCTTCTGATAACTCAGTGTGTGACCTTGAGTAAAACAGGGACCTATATCATAAGGTTGTATGATCTGAGGAGCAAATAATAGGCCAAGTGCTTAGAACAATGCTAGGCACATAATAAACTCTATGTAAATGGTAACTATTATTCATACACACACACACACACACTTCTAGGTATCTGAATGCAATGAATTCCTAGTTTTTGTTCCTGATTATTTCTGATCATACATCACTAGTCTTTATAGATACATAATTCCATTATTTTTTATTCTTACTTTGTCTTTTTCATCAGACTTTGCATACAGAACAAATATTTAGTAAATAATAAAGAAATATGTGGCGATATTTCCAAAAGGAGGTGGCAGGTTTAAATGGAGCACATGTCCAGTCTTCATAATACAGCTACTTAAATAACATCACAATAGGCACCATGTCAAACTCACATTCCGATAAATAAATGTAACTTATTTGATAAGAGTAAATGGAAAGCTAGATACCTTTATAATCCTAAAAGCTGATTTGAATGAACTTTCCCTTGTGTGGAATATCATTGCTGCTTCACTGCAAATGTATTTTTTTAATGTAGCTCTTACAAGTACATGAATTAAGCTCTTCCCTTACTTTCTGTGTACAGAATATGCAGTTAAAACATCATCACTCCGCAGAAGCAGGTTTTCTCATTTAAACTAGAGAAAAGCTGCCATTGAGCTGGTCATAACTGTACATGAATGCACTTGTCCTATCTTAAAGCACCTTATATACTGAGGTATTACAAAATGAAAGACACCTGTCTGTCTAGGATAATCATTCAAGAGCAAGCTGAACAGACAGCTTTTAGGTATTGATGAGGCACTATAAGGCAATGACATATGAATCATCTTTATAATTATACCCACCTATAAAAAAAAACTAAGGCTGTATTTTACTTTCTTGGCAATGGAGGTGATTCCTATAGACATGAAAACTGTTGGATTTTCATGCCACAGTTTAATTTTCCCTCCTAAGAATGTCTGGTGCTGGCTTGGCCTGAACATTTAACATTTGAGGCACCAAAAGCCATCTGTATAATAGTTCAGCTAGGGTCAGTATTTCTACTAAGTGACTTTGTTATCTGTCCTATAAATTCTCAAAAAATCTAACAGCTTTGGATGTTTGGGAGTCATTTCAGACAACACAGAGCACTGCCCTAGCTAGCTGGTTATATTTAGGTATAACACATGTGGGTACCAGTGTGGAAGCAGAAGATGGCATATAATCTAACCAGACTTCTGGAGAGAAGCAAAGCACCAAACATAACTGAGGAGACATGGCCTTATTCTGATAAAAGTTTTATACTAGTGTTACTACCTGCTAGTCTTAGAACACTGGACAAGCCACTTAAAAATCTCAGAATCTCCAGGGCTTATATCTGTCAGCTCAGTCTGTCGGACTAAGTGAGCTTCTAATTCCCTTCTATCCCCAAACTACTAAGACTTTTCTTAAGAAGCACTAATTCCAAATGGGATTAAGCTTTATTCTGATTACCTAAATTCACTGGTGGTACAACCACTGTGTAGAGTTCATTTTTCTAAGAAGCCTATTCATTATATTAGAATGCAGAACTAGTAAGCTTTTACCACAAACACAACATCTGTCACTGGCTTTCAACTTCCTATGCTGTGTAAATGAAGATCTTGACTGGAAATGAATCTTTTGAACAGATGGACCTGCCCTATTTCTTGGAACTTTGAAAGCTGTACAGTGCGCCTGCCATGAACTCTTCTACGTGACTCATGAAAGCAGATGACTGTTTGCACTGCCATTTATGCACATTCATCTCCTCAGAAGCAGGTCGACTGATACTGCCTGGATGACATTCACTGCTAGCAAAACAAAATATTGCCTGATTTCTCTTTGGATAGTTAATAAATTCCTCTGGGACATCAAAGAAATTTAAGACTTTCCTTCTCCTGGCTCCTGTACACAACTTGTATTTATTCCAGGTGGAAAATGACCCCCAAAATGAAGATAATTCTGAAAGACAACAGGATAATGGGATCCAGTTATTTTTCTCTCAGAAACATTCAAAAGTCCTTAAAAGAGGAAAACAATTATTTTGAATACTTGAAGGAAATCTGAATAGACTTAAAAAAATATTCCACATACCAGCAGAGTTCCCACATTTTTAGAGACAGTGGAGATTATGAATTCAATCGGAAGGTACTTTACCTGCAAAATTTGATACTGGGTTCGTTTTTTAGACTCACCTCTAATTTATGAAGGAGTCATTTGAATTGATAGTTTTTATCCACTTTCTGACATAAAGCCTTACTTTAAAATTTTAAATCTGTTCAAGGATCTCACTTCTCAAGAGTTTCAGCTTCACTGCATATGAGGGCTGGCAGAAGGTACACAGTACAAATTGTGCTCAAAAGGTGAATTTAAGAGAAGTGGGTAGGGGAGAAGGGCTAAAACTTGATAGCCTAGAGATTACCAAGAACAACATGTTCTCTGAGCTTCCTGGATGGTTTGAGTTATAAATACAAATGGCTCTTTCCTTGAGATACCTGTCTGAGTAAAGAAGATGTTGTTGTCACCTGGAGAAGAACTTGGTGCAATGTGTACCAAGCCGCTACCATGCCTGAAGTAGCACATTCACCCTCCTCCCCAGCCCTGTCCTTTTCCATAATATTACATTAGAAATTATCCTACCATATGTGGCAGATCTTGGAAAAAAATTTGCTGTCTGTAACTTCCAAACCTAGAATGTATTTTCTGACAAACAGGGTAATATAGTCAGTGATGTTCAATATGTCGGGTGCTTTTGCCTCTTCCCTTCTTTTTTCTCAGTTATATTCTTCCCTGAGTTTCTTTTAAGAATAATAGTCACATACCAGAAGTTTCAAAATCTCAAAGTTGATCAAAATATGAATCTTTAGCTACTTCTAATAGCTTAGATGCTAATTTGGCATAGCTGATTCAATTATAGAGCAATTTATGTAAGGATTGGACCAATAAGTAAGAATATTATCTTCATTTGGGCTCAGTACTTTTCATGTTAACTTCTACAATAGGCAGGTTGAACACTGACAGAGGTCCACTAGTACATCCAAAGTTTTTATTATCCATTTCCTATGCTTGGAAAAACAATGTCAATGGCAGGGCCACTGTAGGTGACAATATTAGGTTCACCTCCTTGTCGCAGGGTTGTTTAATTGGTGGGCCTCATAATAGTTCAAAGAGCAATGCCCCCTCCTTATTTCTATAGGAGATAGTTCAATGCCTTTCTTTACTGAATACTGAGACAGTTCTTTGCTTTCTGATCCCTAAAGCTATACCAAGTTCATCTTTCACCCTGAAATCAGGAGCATCTGGAATGCTAATGGTAACTATAAGAAAGATTAGGTTACAGGTAATCCTGCAACACAGTGTACACACCTGCTCTGTGAGAAATAAACCAAGACGAGAGCTCATTTCGGGAGATGTTTTGAATCTTTACTCCTCAACGAAACTTCTGTCCCTTCCTTAGAATCCGACCAACACTAGGATTCGCCACACTAGTGCTCCAACGTGGAGCCAGAATATTTTTGAGTGTGGAAAAATCAAAAATTGTCATCAGGCACAGCAGAAACCTTCTCTTTCTACTTCTCCATTCGAACTTGAAGAGTTTTACACGTTTGCCTAAGGAACAAACACATGTCAGGTACTCCACTGTTCAACAGATTATTACAGGAAGCAAACCTGGGAGAAAGGGAACATTTCAACAAACATAAAGGGACAGTGAGACAATAACTTCCTTTACGTCCATAAAAGTTCACAATGGAGATAGGTTTGCATCTCTCCTAGAGGATCACGAACTTGTAGAACATTTTTTTTTTAATTTCAGAAAGATACTCATAAATGGGACCTAAAATAAAAAAGCTTTTATGAGAAATTGATACAAAAATAGCAAGAATTTCTTGTGAATATTTTGAGAAGCGTTCTGCACAAACGTAATTAAAAAGTTCATTAAAGTCAAGGGAGAAAGTATATAGAAATTAGTACACCATCATTTTAACATAAAAGGGTAAGAGAACTATGCAAATAGTATTATGTAGTAATATTCAATCACAGTTCAAAGATTTAATATTCATGATCTTTCCTGAACAGCCATGTCTATGGTAATTTGTGATTTTGCTAAAGCATGAACCTAAATTGTACACAATTTAATGTTGATAAATGGGGCCAGGTCATTTAACCAATGTATAGGTCTAGCCACCCATAGGCATTCACAAGCCAGCTTTGTTATTCTCTGCTGATCAACTGTGTAATCCTCATTAACAGTCTGAATGGGATCCATGACATTTTACAGATATAGACTTGCAAAGGTTTGCTTTATAATCTCTTTCCCAAGCTACTCCAGAGATATCAAACATCTATTTGAATTTCAAATATTTGAATAATATTTGAGAGTATAACATGAATAACAATAATAAATAATAAAAATCCTATCAAGGAGTGGCTAACAATTTAGAATCAGACAATAGAAGGTTTTGGTAATATGAAGCAGAAATAAACATTTCCTACATAAATTTGAGAGTTCAGGATAGTTAAAACCAATAGCAGGAGAAAAAATTAATAATGTTATAATATAGAAAGATGTCTCCCAATTTTGAAAAAAAAAATGGAATATTTGAGTAATGAGAACCAACCCCTTATCCTCATCACACCTAGATCTCTCCCTACCTGAATGGAAAATGGAAGACTAAAATGATGGCCTGAGAAATAACGGAACTTTTGAGTTCGGGTCATCATGAGTACTTGATTTTATCCACACAGGTCAGAGCCAATGCAGTCATAAAGTGGGTCAGTGTCATGACTTGCCATAGACACTTGTTATAAAGGATGAAGCTGGAGGAAATTTATAGGAACTTCATATCAATCCATCTACCCTCATCTCTCCATCTTCCCAATCCCTTCAGAGACAAACAGGCTTATCTCTAGTCATAACTATTTAATACTCACAGGACTTGATATGCCCATTCATATCTCCTTATCTTTATACATTTTTACCATTGCCAGAAATCTCTTCTTTCAAACCTCAGAAGCAATGTTACCACTTCATAATTCATAAGCCTTTTGTGATTCATCCAGTCAGCACTTTGTCCATACATCTTTTATAAGACATATCTCATCATATTATGATTATTTAGTAATCTCTGTTTCTCGCACTAAGCTATGATATAGTAGAAAAAAAGATATTCAGCATACATTTTGTTTCCTCAGTGCTAAGCAGCATTCTAGGCACATAAATAATGCCTAATATTTGTCAAATGAAAGACTGAAATGATGGATGGGTGGGCGGATGGATAAATGAAAAAATGAATGAATGAAGGTAAGAGGAAAGTGATACATAATTTCAGGAGAAGGACACCTGGGGCTACTATTTGGATTCTCTGTGAATAGCTAGGGGAACAATGAGGTGACCCCAAAGGTCAGTTCCTCCGTTTTTTATTTTTTTAAGATTATTCCCATGATTCTGTGGTTTCAGAATTTGAAATTATAGATATGCATGGGTCCTGACATCAGTTTCACATTTGCACCTTGGATATTTAAATTTATTCTCATTTGGAAAAGGTCTGATTTTTAAAACAAAATTAATTCATGAAAATAATGATGCAAGAAGATAATAGCAATGTGTGATGCTTTAATTGGTATTAGACTAACCACTTGGGATGTGGAAAATGTCCAAATAGATACATCAAGGTTGATTCCAGCATACTCATTACAGTTAACATTTCAGTTAGAAATTATCCTAATTTTTTAAATGTAATTCTCTCTTGAGTAATTTCCATACTGCTGCTTAACACTGTCAGGAAAATTTTCTCATGAAATATTCCGTGGTGACAATTATCCTACACCTAAGTATTACATGCTCACTTGACATCAGGTATGGTGTTACAAATGAAATACCAACAAATTTCTTATAATGGAACAAAGTAAACAAATTTCACAATGATTGATTCACTTCCAAAATAACTAATGTGAATTCAATCTCTCTCTCTTATATACTGATTATATACTCTATGTAGTTTAGGATGCCTCACCCCTCCCCCTATTTCTTTTTTCAAATATAGAGGCTAGAAGGTTGGTTTTGTTTGTTTTGTTTTGTTTTGTTTTTGAAAGAGAGAGATAGCAAATGTGTGCAAACGAGGAAGGGGCAGAGGGAGGGAGGGAGAGAATCTTAAGCAGGCTCCACACCCAGCATGGAGCCTGATGTAGGGCTCAATCTCACAAACATGAGTCTAAAGAGTAGAAATAACAAATAACAATAACAGTAGAAATAACAAATAACAATAACCAATTAATGGACTGAACCACCAGGCACCCCTAGAGGCTAGTGTTTTAGAAGGCAAAGAGTTGATTTTTGCTTAGTGAAATGCAACAGACTCCATTTTCTGGTCTAGACTAGAATGCCAAAGACAGCTGATCCTTCTCCTCATGGAAACCTGGAACCTTCCTCACCCTTTCCTTTGCCTCCACCTTTCAGATCATAATTGCTAGAATCAATAGACAACTTGGTGCACATTTATGTTCCCTTGTAACCCTCAGAATTATTCTTTGAGATTATCCCCATTTACTATTTACAGTTATTAGGCCTTGTTATTAATGACTGTTATCTCCAATTTACAGTTGAAAACACTGAAGTTCAGAAAAATTAAGCAAAACTTCTGGAAGATGCATCTAAGCAGTGATAGTCTAGGGACTGAGATCCTCATTCTGGGACTTCAAACCTACTAAAATAGGTACTGCATACCTGTTTCTTCCATTAATTTATTTGACTAATATTAATTGAGCACATAATAAGTAGTAGGGATACACTTGGGATATATTTTCCAGTTTGAGGAGTAGTCCTGCTTTACACCTGTTGTCCTGACTTTCTGTTGAACTTATCTTGGAAATATGTCCTATTATGGAGAATAAATTATATCTTCATTCATATACAGTACTTATCTTTACTGTGGAAATTTGAATTTTAGTAAACAACTACTGAATGTCGAAATCTTAAAGCTATGAATGAATGATTCTTTAATACGGGAATTTAAGCCACTGTGGTTGCAAAAAAGGGAACATTTTTTGAAGCATAAAACATTTCTGAAATCCATTAAATCACATCAAGTTGGTAATAAATTTTTAAGGCTGGCATTGAGGAAGGGTTCCTAGATATAGCTCTGTACTAACTTCTTCAACTTTTCCATCATAAAAATGAGACATTGAGGTTGTAATGTGAAAGACCGACTATAATATTATCAGTTACTATTGTAATCCAAGGTCATGAACTCAGAATCAAATTAAAGCCATGGCACACACTATTACCTTTGAGATAGAAGATTCATTTTAACAAAGAGGTCAAAAGAAGCTTCTTACAAAATCTAGATCTATTTTAAAACACTAATACTCCCTTAAGTATGAGGTTCACTTACTAGATATTTTTGTTATTTCTATTGCACCATAATGAAAAATATTTTAATGGCATCTTTCTAATCTTGAGTAAAATTGAAAAGTGATCATTGGGAATTTCAATTTCCCTCATTTTTTTTCTTTTCTTGACCATGAATAATTAAAAGTTGGCCAAGAGGTGGTGTGCCCTACGTTTATTGAAAGTTCACCTACTGATGATGTTAAAAAATAATAAATTTAAGACTTTCAGAGAATCAGGCAAGCAATAATTACAAGTAATGGTTAAGAGCATGGGTTAAGAGCATCCTCCAGCCATGGCTGGTTCTGACTTCAGTATCTTAAATGTGTGGCGCTGTTATTTCACTACAAAAAAACCTGTTTCCTTTCCTATACATGGAGATTGTCCCTGTCTTATCATACCACTATGAAGATTAAATGAAATAATACCTATAATAATACAATAAATACTAACTTTTAAACATAAACAGTACCTTGAAATAAATATTTTCAAAACCAGAAGTTTGTATACTTAACAACATTTTCAGTATCCCATTGTCATTATAAAATATGAAATATTATTCTATAATAAGACATTAAGTATGGATGTATTTCTGGCTCTCTGATACTATGTCCTTTCCAAAGCTATAAATTTCCTGTGCAAAGTCTGCTTTATTTTCAAAGGTTATGCTAGAGTCAGGATAAATTATAAGGAGGGTATATTATGCACATGAGGTGTAACACAACTTTTGTTATTTTCTAAGAGTAGAAACTTATATATAACACATTTTGTTGGAAATGTACTGAGGTTAAAAAAAAATCACTTAGGTTTTATTTGTTATTCCATAAATAGGAATTATTAGCTTCTGCTAATTGCTGAATATCTATAAACACTTTCAGCATCAGCTTCTACTTGCTGTTTTTGTGATTTAGTAAGAACATTAATGTTGTATTAGTAACAGCAAAATGGGCAAGAGTGGCTCAGGATTCAATAAAGCAGTCCTTTACTGCTGTACCAACTACTCCAAGCTAACTTCATCTTAAATTGCCATAGGCAAACAAATACAAAAACCTTAACATGAAGAGAAAAGAATAACCCACAAACCTGGCACATAAACCCTAGCATAACATTTCTTTCAGGTTAAGAAAACATTTTGACTATAAAGGGAAACTTTTTTGGTGAGATGGTCTTTGAAATATACGAATGGATATAGAAATACCAGTTGAGTAATGACAATAATTGCAGTGTTCAGGGGGAAAAAAATGCCACCTTCATGTGGTAGCTTCTGATAAGTCCCTGAAGAGATATTGCTGAAGAGCCATGGTCTAGTGGCTGTAAAGGAAAACCTGTATCTGCTCCTGCAGCGAAAGCCTAGCAAAGGTGCCTTTACAATTGATAAACACAACAGTTTCCATGAGGCCCATCTGTGGTAGCTAACTGGAATGGCCCAGATCCTGTTACCATCACAGACACTAGAATCCACATATTTCCTCTTTGTGGTCCCTTACCAGCATGATCTCTTTGCAGCTAATCCAAAAGAGAATAGGTGCACAGAACAACCTTGGAAGAATGTTTGCTTTTGAAAGCCCACGTATAATATGTATGGAGGCGGTAAGGGAAGACTTGAGGTCTCTCTACATTAGTGCTTAATCAGGTTGACAACTTGGAATATATGTTCATGTTTGAGTTCTGAAAAAGCTGGCTCATTTTATACACCTATTAACTTTATTGTTTAATGTATTTTACTTAACAAGTAAATATAGCCCTTACCCTTAAATAGGAACTATGTTGAGTGCTTTACAAATATTAACTTATTTATTCCAGACAGGGACCCTATGTGGTGGGTATACTATTGTCCCGATCTCACAGATGTGCAAACTGAGGAACACAGCTATTAAGTAACTTGTTAAAGGCCACCAGCTAATAAGTGGCAGATTAGGGAAATGAATCCAAGTAATCTGACGCCAGAGACCAGTTTCTTAATCATTACACCATCCTTGAAGACATTCTCAACAGAACACAGCAACCATTTCTCATCAAGGCAAATAGGACCCATTGTAAAAATAGACAAACAGCTCCTGGCAATTCATCCATTGTGAGTGATTAAGGCAAAGCTAGTACAGCTCTTGGAAACGTTCTGGAGTCTCAGAGAAATTTTTTTTTCATGCAAAAGTCTTGTTAAATTAAAAACAGAATATTACTCCCTTCCTAAGAAACACTTTCTTGCTTATATATTAGACTAAATCACTAGGCATACTAGCTCTAGAATGTGTTTCTGACCGCTATGTTTCTTAGCTCTCTGTATGTGGTATGACTAAAGAATGAGGTTATATTCTTGAGAGTAATAATGGCTGTTGTTGTTCTTATAAAAAAAAAAAATGCATCTGGGGCACCTGGGTGGCTCAGTCAGTTAAGCATCTGACTTCGGCTCAGGTCATGATCTCGCAGTTCGTGGGTTCAAGCCCTGCGTCAGGCTGCGGGCTGACAGCTCAGAGCCTGGAGCCTGCTTCAGATTCTGTGTCTCCCTCTCTCTCTTTCTCTCTCTCCCCCCCACCCTCTATCTCTCAAAAATAAATAAACACTAAAAAAAAATTGTTAATGCATCCTTTAGGCATAGATGATTTAGAATGACAACTTTATAATTTACTTGCTCGCCTTATGGATCTTCTCAAAAGACTGGCATTTCCTAACTAATCTGGTATCTCATAATATGAGGTATATAACCTGAAGAGGTAGGTCAGAAAAAATATGTCAAACTTCCATTGTAGATGGGACAAGACAATGCGCAGAAGAACTGGGATCTCCATACAACAGAAATATTGTGACTAGATTTGTCTTTGGTATCTAGTTCCTAATATAATGACTGGCACTAAATAGGTGTTCAATAAATGCTTAGCAAATTCAGATTCAGGTATGATTTTGTTCTATTTCCATTGACAGGTACAGCACACACAGTTTTTTAAAAAAAAACTCCAAATTTATACATAGAGTGCCAAACCTGCACACATAGAAAACATCCTCTAGGCATATAAAAATATTCTACTTTTTAAAAACATTTTAAATTCTTTTTTGATATATAATTGACATTAGTTTCAGGTGTATAACATGATTCAATATTTATATACATTGCAAAATAATTACAACAAGGATCTACTTAACATAAAATTTTTTGTGTAAGAATTTTTAAGATTTATTCAGTTAGCAACTTTCAAATATGAAATACAATATTGTAAAGGATAGTCATCATGCTATATTTAATATCCCAATGAGTAAATTATTTTATAACTGGAAGGTTGTGCCTTGTGACACCCTTCACCCATTTCGCCCACCCCCAACCTTCACCTTTCATGACCACCAATCCATTAACTGTATCTATAAGCTTGGTGCTGTGGGTTTTTTGTTTTATTTTCTTTTATTTATATTCCACAAATAAGAGATATCATATGGTATTTGTCTATGTATGACTTATTTCACTTAAAATAATGCCCTCTAGGTCCATCCATGTTATTACAGATGGCTGAAATTATGCCATTGTATGTGATACACACACACACACACACAACATTTTCTCTTTTCCTAAGTTTTTATTTTAATTCTGATTAGTTAGTATACAGTGTTATATTAGTTTCAGGGGTACAATGTAGTAATTCAACAATTCCATATATCACCTGGTGCTCATTACAACATGTGAACTCCTTAATCCGCATTACCTATTTCATCTACCCCCCTCCCCCCACCTCCCCTCTGGTACCATACAGTTTATTCTCTGTAGTTAAGAGTCTATTTCTTGGTTTGTCTCTCTCATATTTTCCCTTTGCTCATTTGTTTCTTAGATTCTACATGAGTGAAATCATATAATATTTGTCTTTCTCTGATTTATTTCACTTAGCGTAATACACTCTAGCTCCATACATGTCATTACATAATATATATATGATACATATATGATAGATATATATATGATATATATATATGATATATATATATGATAAATTATACACCACATCTTCTTTATCCATCCATCATTTGATGGATACTTGGGTTGCTTCCATATCTTAGCTATTATAAATAATGCTGCTATAAACAGGTGTGCATGTATCCCTTTGAATTAGCATTTTTATATTCTTTGGATAAATACCCAGTAGTGCAATTGCTGGATTGTAGAGAAGTTCTGTTTTTAACTTTTTGAGGAAACTTCATACTATTTTGCACAGTGGCTGTACCAGTTTGCATTCCCACCAACAGTGTAAGAGGGTTCCCCTTTCTCCATATCCTTGCCAACACCTGTTGGTTCTTTTGTTGTTGATTTTAGCCATTCTGACAGGTGTGAGGTGATACCTCCTTATAATTTTGATCTCAATTTCCCTGATAGTGAATGATGATGAACATCTTTTCATGTGTCTGTTGGCCATCTGAATGTCTTCTTTGGAAAAATGTCTGTTCAGGTCTTCTGCGTATTTTTATATTGTATTATTTTTTTGGGGGGGTGTTGAGGTTTATAAATTCTTTATATATTTTGGATACTAACCTTTTATCAGATATGTCATTTGCAAATATCTTCTCCCATTGAGTAGGTTGTCTTTTAGTTTTGTTAATTGTTTTCTTCACTGCACAGAAACTTTTTATTTTGATATAGTCCTAATAGTTCATTTTTGCTTTTATTTCCCTTGCCTCAGGACACATATCTAGAAAACAGTTGCTGTGGCTCATGTCAGAGAAGTTGCTGCCTGTGTTATCTTCTAGGTCTTCAGGTCTTACATTTAGGTCTTTAATCCATTGTAAATTTATTTTTGTGAATGGTGTAACAAAGTGGTCCAGTTACATTCTTTGCATGTAGCTGTACAGTTTTCCCAAAACCATTTGTTGAAGAGACTTTTTTCTATTGGAAATTCTTTCTTTGTTGAAGATTAGTTGGCCATATAGTGGTGGCTTTATTTCTGGGTTTTCCATTCTGTTCTATTGATCTATGTATCTGTTTTTGTGCCAGTTCCATATTGTTTTGATTACTATAGCTTTGACATATAACTTGAAGTCCAAAATTGTGATGCCTCCAGCATTGCTTTTCTTTTTAAAAGCTGCTCTGGCTATTCAGGGCTTTTATCATTCTATACAAATTTTAGGACTGCTTGTTCTAGTTCTGCAGAAAATGCTGCTGGTATTTTGATGAGGATTTCATTAAATGTATAGGTTGACTTGGGTAGTATAGACAGTTTAGCAATATTCTTCCATTCCATGAGCATGAATGTCTTTCCATTTCTTAGTGTCATCTTCAATTTATTTCATCAGTGTTTTATAGTTTTCAGAGGACAAGACTTTCACTTCTTTTTTTTAATGTTTATTTTTGAGAGAGAGAGAGAGAGAGAGAGAGAGGCAGAGTGCAAGTTGGGGGGGGGGGGGCAGAGAGAGACAGAGACACAGAATCCAAAGCAGGCTCCAGGCTCTGAGCTGTCAGCACAGAGCCCAACACAGGGCTCAAGATCATGACCTGAGCCGAAGTTGGACACTCAACCAACGGAGCCACCCAGGTGCCCCATAAGTCTTTAACTTCTTTGCTTAGGTTTATTCCTAAATATCTTATTATCTTTGGTGCAATTTTAAATGGGATGGTTTGCTTAATTTCTCTTTCTGCTGTTTCTTTATTGGTGTATAAAAATGCAACCAATTTCTATGCACTCATTTTGTATCCTGCAAATTTACTGAATTCATCTATCAGTTCCAGCAGTGTTTTGGTGGACACTTTTGGGTTTTCTACGTATAATGTCATCTCATCTACAAGTAGTAAAATTTTACTTCTTCCTTACCAATTTGGATGATTTTTATTTCTTTTCATTTTCTGATTGCTGTGGCTAGGACTTCTAGTATTATGTTGAATAAAAGTGGTTAAGAGTGGACATCCTGACCTTAGTTCCTGACCTAAGGTTCCTGACCTTAGGTGAAAAACTCTGTTTTTCCCCATTAAGGATGATATTAGCTATGGCCTTTAGGATGTTGAGGTACATTCCCTCTAAACCCACTTTGCTGAGGATTTTTATAATTAATGGATGTTGTACTTTGTCAAATGCTTTGTCTCTGTCTATTGAAATGATCATATGATTCATATCCTTTCTCTTGAAGTGATTGATGCAAATCAATGATTGACTTGCAGATACTGAACCACCCTTGCAATCTAACAATAAATCCCACTTGATTGTGGTGAATGATTTTTTAATGTATGTTGAGCTCAATTTATTAGTATGTTGAGTAGTTTTGCATCCATGTTGATCAGGGATATTAGCCTGTAGTTCTCTATTTTAATGGTGTCTTTATCTGGTTTTGTGGGCTAATGTGATGTATTCTGGAGAATGCTCTGTGTACACTTGGAAAGAATGTATTCTGCTGTTTTAGGATGGAAAGTTCTGAATATATCTGTTAAATCCATCTGTTCCATTGTGCCATTCCTAGCCATTGTCTCGTTTATTTTCTGTTTAAATGATTCGTCTGATGATGTAAGTGGGGTCTTAAAGTCCCCTACTATTATTGTATTATTATTGATTAGTTCCTTTATGTCTTTTATTAATTGTTTTATGTTGGGTGCTACTATGTTGGGTGCATAAATATGTATAATTGTTATATCTTCTTGGATTGTCCTAATTATTATTAAATAGCATCTTTCTTCTTTGTCTGGTTACAGTCTTTGTTTTAACATCTGTTTTGTCAGGGTGCCTCAGTTAGCTAAGCAGCCAACTTCAACTCAGATCATATTCTTGTGCTTCATGAGTTTGAGTCCCACATCAGGCTCTGTGCTGACAGCTCAGAACCTGGAGCCTGCTTAGGATTGTGTCTCCCTCTCTCTCTGCCCCTCCCCTGCTTATTGCTCTGTCGATGTCTCTCTCTCTCTCTTAAAAATAAACATTTACAATTTTTTTTAATTTAAAAAAAAATAGTCTCTTTTGTCCAATATAAGTATTGCTATTCCTGCTTTCTTTTGACATCCAATTGCATCATAAATTTTTCCATCGCCCTCACTTTCAATGTACAGGTGTCTTTAGGTCTAAAATGAGTCTTCTGTAGGCGTCATATAGATGGGTCTTATTTTTTATCCATCCTGTCACACTATGTCTTTTGATTGGAGCATTTAGTCCATTTACATTCAAAGTAATTATTGGTAGATATGAGTTTATTGACATTTTGTTACTTACTTCATGGTTGTTTTTGGAGCTTTCCTTTGATCCTTTCTTGTCTTTGTCTCAAGTTTTGTTGATTTTCTTTAGTGATATATTTTGATTTCTTTCTATTTACACTTTGCATACTCACTAGGTTTTTTTTTTAATATGGTTACTATTAGGGTTGTGTCTAACTTCTTCTGCCTATAGCAGTCTACATTAAGTTGATGCCTGTGTAAGTTTGAACCCATCCTTTACTCCTTTCCTCCCCACATTTTAGGTATATGCTATATTTTATATCCTTTTTTGTGAGTTCCTTGGTTGAATTTTACAGAAATATTCATTTTTACTACTTTTGTGTTTCCTACCTTTGTGCTGCCACTTTTGGCCTCTATTTTCCACTCGAAGAGTCCCCTTTAAAATTTCTAGCCAGGCTGGTTTACTGGTTACAAACTCCTTTAGTTTCTGTTTGGGAAACTCCTGATATCTCTTTTTATTCTTAATGGTAGTCTTACTAAGTAGAATATTCTTGCTGCAGATTTTTCCCATTCAGCACTTTGAATATATCATGCCACTCCCTTCTGACTTGGAAGGTTTCTTCTGAAAATTCCTTGCTAGCCTAATGGGCTTCTCTTGTATGTAACTGTCTTCTTTTACATTGTGGCTTTTAAAACTTTTCCTTTATCACTGTATTTTCAATTTAATTACAATATGTCTTGGTGTGGATGTGCTTTTGTTGATTTTGTTGGGGGTTCTCTGTGCCTCCGGGATTTGCATATCTGTTTCCTTCCCCACATTAGGGATTCCAGTCATTGTCTCTTCAAATAAATGTCATGCTACCTTTTCTCTTTTTCTTCTGGAACTCCTATAATACGAATGTTATCACATTTAATGACATCACTGAGTTCCCTAAGTCTATTCTCATTTTGCATAATTCTTTTTTCTTTGTTTCAGCTTCATTACTTTCTGTTACTCTATTTTCTAGGTCACCAATTCGTTCCTCTGTTTTTTCATCAAACATGTTCATTCCATCACAAGTTTCTCATATTGTTTATTGAGCCTTTTATCTCTGTTATTCCTTATGTCTGTGTGAAAGCTCTCGTTCATGTATTCCACTTTTTTCTCAAGTCCCATGAGTATTTTTATGATCATTGCTTTAAATATTCCATTATGCATGTGACTTATATTTGTTTTGCTTAGATCTCTAACCATGGTCTATTTTTTCATATGGAATAAATTTCTCCATCTTTTCATTTAGCCCCAAGTCTCTGTGCCTGTTTCTGTGTGTTAGGAGAGTCAGCTATGTCTCCTCTTCTTAAGAATAATGGCATTATGAAGAAGAGGTCCTATAGCGCCCTGCCATGTAGTGTCCCCTGTTCCCCAGGGCCTATTGCTTCTGAGAATGTCTTCAATGTGTGATGTATGTGCTCTGCTGCTTTGTCTTGGCTACTTTATCCTTTAGGCCAGTCATCTGCAGAGGCTCTCTTTGCCTATTGTGAGCAGTGTTTGGTCCCTGTCCTGAAGGTGGCTCATTTTAATGAGGCGTGCTCTGGTCTGCTTGTGAAATGAGACCTGTTGCCACCCCCACTGGAACTGAGGTTCCATAAAACTCCTCCCATGTTGGGAGATGTGGTGTAAGCAGAAGTTTGGGGTCAGTTTTCTGGGGGAGGGGGCCTGTGAAGCTTGACTGAAGCAAAAGTGACTGTGAAGGGTGGTTCCAGTAGACTGGAGAAGCAGGACTTAGTGTAAGCTAGTTAGTTAGCAAGAACCTGCTCTGCACTTGTTCCCACAGGTGGCCCTGTGCTTATGCTGAAGGGTAGGGGAAGGAAATGGCAATAGTCAGTTCCTTTGTTCCCAGTGAGGTCTCTCTGTGAACACCGCCTCTCTGGTACATGCTCTGGGAAGAGCAAATAATCCCACACTGTGTGCCCCAGGTTCTCTTCAGATTGCTATTTCCATACTGTGGATTGTTAGCTTGCCTTCTCTCCAAGATCAGCACAATGCCCTCTGGGCTCGATCTGAGCCAAATCTGCTGACCTTTAAAACTCCAAGCTTTAAGCACCACAGGTGCCAGAAGTAACAGAATTCAGGCCCTCTCCCTTTCCAAGTCCATTGATATGGGGATTAATTTACCCTGCATAGTCCTCTGTGTTAGTCTGCTTCTCAGCCTTTTCCGTGTCTCTGGCTCCCTCCCCGCTGTAGTGTCCATTATATGTTTCTCTTCCAAACCACATCTCCACCGTTCCCACCTTCCTTTATATGGCCTCTTCTCTACCTTTAGTTGTGGAGTTTGTTCTGCCAGTCTTCAGGTCAATTTCTGGGGTATTTAGGATGATTTTTATAGTGATCTAGTTGTATTCGTAGGATGAAGCAAGCCTAAGGTCCTCCTACACTGCCACCATATTCCTACATCTTAGCACATTTTCTTTGTTCATTCATCCATTGATATACAGTTAGGTTGCTTCCATGTCTTGGCTACTGTAAATAATGCTGCAGAGAACATGGAGGTGCATATATCTCTTAAGTTAGTATTTTTGTTCAGATAAATGCCTAGAAGTAGTTTACTGGCTCATATGGTACTTTTAGTTTTGATTTTTTGAGGAAACTCCATACTGTTTCCATGGTGACTATACCAATGTCTATTCCTACCAAGAGTACACAAGGTTCCCTTTTCTTCATATCCTTACCAACACTTGTTATTTCTTTTTTTGATAGTAGCTATTCTAATGTGTGTGAAGTGACATCTCATTGTGCTTTTGATGTGCATTTTCCTGATGATTAATGATGTTGAGCATCTTTTCACATATCTGTTGGCCATCTGTCTTTGGAAAAATGTCTATTCAGATCTTCTGCACATGTTTTAATCAGATTTTTTTGGCTATTGTTTGTATTCTTTATATATTTTGGATATTAACCCCTTATCAGATATATGATTTGCAAATATTTTCTCCCATTCTGTAGGTTGTCTTTTCATTTTGTTGACAGTTTCCTTTACTGTGCAGAAGATATTTAGTTTGTGGTAGTTGCAGTTGTTTCTTTTTCTTTTTGCTTTGGGTGTCAGATTAAAAAAATCATCTTCAAGACCAACATCAAGGAGCTTACTAATGTTTTCTTCTAGGAGTTGCATTGTTTCAGGTCTTACATTCAAGTCTTTAATTCACTTTGAATTAATTTTTGTGTATGGTGTAAGATAGTGGCCCAGTTTCACTCTTGGGCTGGTAGCTATCCAGTTTTCCCAATACAACTATTGAATAGGTGATCCTCTCCCCATTATGTATTCTCAGCTCCTCTTTTGTAAATTAATTGACCATATATGCATGTTTTTATTTCTGGGCTGTCTATTCTCTTCAACTGATCTATGTGTCTGTTTTTATTCCAATACCATACTGTTTTAATTACTATAGCTTTCTAATGTAGTTTGAAATCAGGAAGCATGATATCTTCAGTTTTGTTCTTCTCTCAAGATTGCTTGGCTATTCAGAGTCTTTTGTGGTTCTATATAAATTTCAGAATTCGTTGTTCTAAAACTGTGAGAATTGCCATTGGAATTTTGATAGGGATTACACTGAATCTATAAAATGCTCTAGGTAGTATGGGCATTTTAACAATACTAATTCTTCCAGTCCATGATCACAGTATATCTATTTATTTGTGTCTTTTTCAGTTTCTTTCATCAATGCCTTATAGTTCTAAGTGTGCAGATCTTTCACCTCCTTGATTAAATTTACCTATGTATCTTATTCTTTTATATTGGGATACTTTTCTTAATTTCTCTTTCTGAAAGTTTATTATTAGTGTATAAAAACAACAGATTTTTGCATATTCATTTTGTATCCTGCAACTTTACTGTATTCATTTATTCTAAGAGCTTTGGTGGAGTCTCTAGAGTTTCTAAATATAATACCATGTCATCTGTATACTAACAGTTTCCTCCTCGTCCTTTCCAATTTTGATTTGTTTTTGCCTAATTACTCCACCTAAGATTTCCAATATTATGTTAAATATAAGTGGCAAGAGTGGGCATCCTTTTATTGTTTCTAATCTTAGGGAAAAAGCATTCAGCTTGTCACCATTGAGGATGATGTTAGCTGTGGGTTTGTCATATGTGGCCTTTACTATGTTGAGAGTTTCTATCATAAATGGTTGTTGATTCTGTCAAAAAGCTTTTTCTGCCTCTATTGAGATAATCATATAATATTATTCATCATTTTGTCAATGTAGTGTATTCACATTTATTGATTTGCAGATGGTGAATCATCTTTGCCTCTCTAGAGTAAATCCCTCTTGATCATAGCATATGATCCTTTTAATGTACTGTTGAATTATAATGCCTGAAATTTTATTGAGAATTTTGCATCTATGATCATCAGGGATGTTAGCCTATAATTTTATTTTCTTGTGGCATTTGGTCTTGGTATCAGAGTAATGCTGGCCTCAGAAAATGAGTTTGGAAACATCCCCTGCTCCTTGATTTTTTGGAAGAGTTTGAGAATAATTGGTATTTAATCCTTCTTTGAATGGTTAGTAGAATTCATCAGGGAAGCTATCTGGTCCTGGACTTTTGTTTATTGGAAAGTTTTTGATTACTGATTCAATCTCCTTACCAGTAATCAGTCTGTTCATGTTTTTCATTTTTTTCATGATTCAGTCTTGGTAGGTTGTATGTTTTTCAAAGTTCATCTATTCTAGGTTATCCAATTTATTGGTGTATAATTGTTCATAGTAGTATGTTATTATCCTTTGTGTTTCTGGGGTTTCAATTGTAACTTCTCTTTCATTTCTGATTTTATTTATTTGGGTCCTCTTTTTAGTGATAATAGCTAAAGATTTATTAATTTTGTTTATCTTTTCAAAGAACTATATCTTAGTTTCACTGATCTTTTCTATTGTTCTTTGCCATTGCTTTTCTTCTAACTTTGGGCTTCATTTGATATTTTTCTTATATTTCTTTTTTTTTCAACGTTTTTTTTTTTTTATTTTTTTATTTATTTTTGGGACAGAGAGAGACAGAGCATGAATGGGGGAGGGGCAGAGAGAGAGGGAGACACAGAATCGGAAACAGGCTCCAGGCTCCGAGCCATCGGCCCAGAGCCTGACGCGGGGCTCGAACTCACGGACCGCGAGATCGTGACCTGGCTGAAGTCGGAGGCTTAACCGACTGCGCCACCCAGGCGCCCCAGATATTTTCCTTATATTTCTTAAGGTGCACAGTTAGGTTGCTTATTTGAGACCTGCCTTGTTTCTTAACATAGGCATTAATGGCTATGAACTTCCCTCCTACAAGTGTTGCATAGGTTTTGCTTTAGCTTTGTTTCATAGTTTTTGGTATGCTGTATTTCCATTTTTATTTGTCTCAAGGTATTTCTTTTCATTTTGATTTTTGACCCATTGGTTGTTCAAGAGCATGTTGTTTAATCTCTACATATTGTTGAATTTACAGTTTTATTTTTATAATTTCTAGTTTCATTCCACTGTAGTCAGAAAATATGCTTGATATGATTTCAATAGTCTTAAATTTATTAAGATTTGTTATGTGGTCTAACATATGATATATCCTGGAGAATCTTCCATGTGCACTTGAGAAAATGTGTATTCTGTTGTTTTTGGATAGAATGTTCTGTAAATATGTGTTATGTCCATCTGGTCTAGCATGTAGGTTAAGTTTGATATTTCTTTATTGATTGTCTATGGATGACCTATTGGTAAAAGTGGAGTATTAAAACCTATTTATTGGATTGCTATTGATTTCTCTCTTTAGGTATATTAATTTTTCCTTTGTATATTTAGGTGCTTCTATGTTGTGTGTGTAAATATTTCCAAATGTTACATCCTTTCATTGGATTAACCACTTTATCAGTATGTAATGCTCTTCTTTGTTTCTTATTACAATCTGTTTTAAGGTCTATTTTGTTTGATATAAGTATAGCTACCTCAGTTTTTTTTGGTTCCCATTTGCATGGAATATATTTTACCATCTATCCACTTTAAGTCTATGTGTCTCCTTACATCTAAAGTGAGTCTTTTTTAGGACATATACAGATGGGTCTTATTTTTTATTTCATTCAACCATTCTGTATTCTGATTTTAGAATCAGCCTATTTACAATTAAAGTAGTTATTGGTAGGTATGGACTTACTGCCATTTTGTTACTTGTTTTCTGGCTGTTTTTTTTAAGCTCTTCCCTGTTCCTTTCTTCTTCACTTGCTTTCTTCCTTAATAATTTGGTGACTTTATTGAGTTGTATGTTTAAATTTTTTCTTTGTCTCCCTAAGGTTTTTATTCTGTGGTTACTGTGAGGCTTACATATTTGTAATGGTCTATTTTATGTTTGTACTGAAGTTATTATAAGCTTATCTAAAGCTCTACATTTTTTTAAGTTTACTTATGTATTTTAAGAGAGAGAGAGAGACAGAGAGTGCACATGTGTGTGCAAAAATGAGGAAAGGGCAGAGAGGGAGAGAGAGAATCCCAATCAGGCCCCATGCTATTGGCACAGAGCCCAATGTGAGGCTCATCTCATAAACTGTGAGATCATGACCTGAGCCAAACAAAAGAGTCAGATGCTTAATCACCTGAGCTACTGAGGCACCCCTAAAACTCTACATTTTTACTCTCCAATCCCACTTTTTATGTTTTTGATGTCATATTTTACATAGCGTTGTTTTCCTTAACTAATTATTGTACTTATTACTTTGTCTTTTACCCTTCATACTAGCTTTGTAAGTGATTAATGCACTACTTTTTCTTTATATTTACCTTTACTAAGGGGATCTATACTTTTCTTGTTCCTAACTAGAGCTCTTTCTTTTCAACTTAAATCCCTTTAGCTTTTTTTTTTTTTTTTTTTTTTTTTTTTTTTTTTTTTTTTTTTTTGAAAAGCCAGTTTAATGATGATGAACACTTTTGGTTTTTCCTTGTCTGGAAAACTTTATTGTTTTCTCAATTCTGAATGGTAACTTTGTTGGGTAGAGTGTTCTTGGTTGTCAGGTTTTTGTATTTGTTTCTTCCTTTTAGCACTTTTATACATCATGCCACTCCCTCTGGTTTGTCGTTTCTGCTGAAAAATTGATAATTTTATGGGGGGATTCTCTGTACATAACAAGTTACTTTTCTCTTGTTGCTTTTAAGATTCTCTCCTTGCCTTTAACTTTTTAAATTTTAATTATAATGTGTTTGGGTGAGGTATTCTTGAGTTCATCTTATTAGAAATTTTCTGAATCAAAATTAGGTTTCCTTCCCCAAGTTAGTAAAGTTTTCAGGCATTATTTCTTCAAATAGGCTTTCTTCTCCTTTCTCTTTCTGTCTTTTCCTTCTGGGACCCTTATAATGTGAATGTTAGTCCACTTCATGTTGTTCCACCAATCTCTTAAACTATCTTCAGTTTTTTAATTATTTTTTTCTTGTTGCTATTCTGATTGGATGTGTCCCACTGCCCTGTTTTTAAGTTACTGATTTCTGTTTTCTGCTTCCTCTAGTCTGCTGTTGAATCCCAATAGTGTATTTTTCACTTCAGTATCATATTCTCCAGTTCTGTGACTTCTTTTTGGTACCTTCTTATATTTTCTATTTCTTTGTTGAAGTTCTCAATGTGTTCATCTGTTCTTCTCTTGAGTTTGGTATCTCTGTACCAAATAGTATTTTTATACTATCAGTTTGAATTTTCTATTATATAACATCTCCATTTCATTAAAGTTTTTTCTGAAGCTTTATCACATTCCTTTGTTTGGAACACACTCCTCTGTTTCTTCGCTTTGCTTGACTCTCTGTGTTGGTATGTATGCATTAGCTGAAACAACCACCTCTGAGACTCTTGAAGGAGTGGCCTTATGTAGGAGATTCGCCTTATTGCTCAACACTGCCATAGCTCTTGGTTGTGTCTCAGACCTTTGTAATTGTCCAAGCAGCTTATTCTATTTTTATTAGCTCCCAGTGTTTAAGGGTGTGCTACAATCTATGTGTCCCAAAAGGGGTGGGATCTAGATTCAGCACCTAGATTCAGGCTAATTTTAAGTGACATCCTTAGACAGCAGATTTTAGAGTATGCAAATATAGTCCTATGTACTACATGTGTAAGCCTTGTTAGCAACCAGAGCCAGGCAACCTGGAGGTGGCCACTGGGTGGCAATCACAAAACTCAGGACTCCACACAAGTGTATAAGATCCTTTGTGGGAGATATTGGTGCTCTAGAGCACAGCAGAGAGGGAGCATAAAGATGGGACCTGCCAGGAAAAAAAAAAAAGTTGGCAACTGAGTGCTGGAGCAAAACATAGGGAGGGTGTGAAAATGGTGCCAGCCAGTCTTCATCCCCAGAAAATATTCCAACAGTGTCCTACATATGTATGTTAAATGAGATGCTTGCCCCTTAGGCCAACACTTTAATATAAGCAAATGAGACTCTCACTTAAAGTCTGAGCATGATCTGCTACCTTTCAGCAGGGCCCTGGGGCAGGTGACTCCAAGTGCACAAGCCCTTTAAGAGGCATTTCCCAATTCATTGCAGCCTTGTGGGTCTTACGAACAACAGCTCCGTTGTTTTTCAAAGCTAGATGTCTTGGCAGTTTCTCTCTCAGGTGTGTCTCTCTTAAAAGTTAGTGTATCCAATGTGAGGTTCAAACCCTTTGCTCCTCAGGGAAAAGCTCCAGGCTTGGAATTCTTTCCCAGTTGTGCGTTTGCTAGGCCAGGGATAAGGTTGATAGTGAGATTGTGTCCTGGTCTGTCCTACCCACTTAAATGTGGGTTTTTTTTTCTTGTTTGCCCAGTGTGTAGGAGTTATTTAGCCAGTCTTGAGGATTTGTTTAAAAACCTCTTCCATATATATAGACTTAGTGTGTCCATGGAAGGATCTTCCTATGTTGCCATCTTGAACCAGAACTCCTAGAGAAAAACTCCACTTTTTGAACCTGCTGCAGTTGGGTATATCCATAACAGTTTTGATCAAGAATTGTGGTCAGATTTGTTGCTTCAGGGCTGATTACATAATCGCTAGTACAAACCCCTCCAGAATTATCTTTCCGTCTACCTTGGAAAACAACAACATGCCAGACCATGTCTGCACTTTGGTCTTAGTTATGGAAAGAGGATGACCCAGAATTGACACTTTGAGGCCCTCTATGATGAGAATTTAGCCTGAATAAGACATAAATCTTTGCTTTAAATTATGGATGTTTGAAGCTCATTTTTTTTTTTTTTAGGCTAATCTGACTAATGCAGAGTCCATCCCATCAGATCATGTGTTGGAACATCTCCTGGGCAAAAACAATATCTTACTCATATATGTATATCCACAGGATTTAGTATAGACCCTGACATATAGTAGGTATTCAATATTATTTTAATAACTGAATATCTGTTTAATCTTTATCAGCACAACATTAAAATGAGGTACAATACCTACAGTTTTAGGGAAACAGAGTTTATAAACAGCACTGGAAAATTCTGTAATTCACGGAAATCAAGTCAGGGGAACCTGAGTGGCTCAACAGGTTGAGCATCCGATCCTGGCACAGCTCATGATCTCACTGCTTGTGAGTACTAGCCCCAAGTTGGACTCTGTGCTGACAGCTCAGAGCCTGGGGCCTGTTTCAGATTCTATGTCTCCCTCTCTTTCCACCCCTCCCCTGCTCATGTGTGCACTTGCTCTCTCTTTCTCTCTCTTTCAAAAATAAAATAAACATTAAAAATTTTTAATAAAAAAATCAAGTCAGAAACCTGATCAAAAGGGGTTATTATATGGATGCCTAAAACAAAGTCGCTGAATTACAATTATAAATTTTGTATAGACCTTCTATTATGCAAAAACAACAGTTGTCAATTGAAAGTCCTAGAGTAAAGTTTACTTAAGTGATTTACAATGCATTTCTAGTCTCCAAAAATTCTCACTTGAATATTGGTGCATTGGTTATAATTCTGCATGCCCATGGCTAGTTCAAAAGGTCTTTTCTTCATCAGATACTAAGTACCTTGTTTGGTTTTTTTTTCCTTGTTTTCATCTTAGTACAAAAGTTCTTCCCGATGGATGTGTATAATGCATGGATCTTGATGAATTGGTATTGTTTCCCTCATGAAAGCTGCAAGTTCCTCACATTATACCCTGTGAAAACTACTACCAGTATTTTATCTGACTTCTAACTATAGAAATGTCTTAACTTTTAGTGGTGGGTCTACTTCTTTAGCCCTTGTAATTGTATATGGATGATTATACACACAGTGTTGAATATTCACAATATTTCTTCTAAGAATATCCACTATGCAGTCATAACATTTGAAGAACAAATGACAATCATGTCAATATTAGTCAAAACTGAGAAAATATTGTAGAAAATATATTTACATTATAATGGTTACATGGCACCTAGAGTTTTTATACTTCTTGTGAACAATATATTTATTTGGAGAGTGTATAATCTTTGGTATCAGATTGGTGTTTGACCTTTGTCACTTACTAATTATATAACTTTAAGAAAGTTAATTTCTCTGGGCCTCTTTTTCTCATCTGTACTAAGGAATAAGAAAACTTATAATGCCAATGTGGTAATTACTAGAAATATTTTGTTGAGATGATATAGCATAGTACCTGGCAAACGTTGTAACTCATCAAAGACAGGTATTATTATCAATGTGATTGCTATTTCATATCTTCTATTTTTTAATACTGTTGCAAATAAAATATCCAAATGTATTAGGACAGGAGGGCAGCCTTTTGTTCTAATTAAGATTTTGAATGGATAAGGTCCACCCACATTATGGAGGATAATCAGCTTTACTCAGAATTCACAGATTTAAGTGTAAATCACATCTAAGAACACCCTCACAGAAGCATCTAGAATAATGTTTGACCAAATATCTGGGTACTGTGACCCAGATTAACACACAAGATTAACTGTCACAAAAACTAATTTGTTGCCTTTGACTTTCTGAACATATGATTCCCATACTTTACCATCTTGTGAATAAACAAGATTATCTGATGACTAAGCAAAAACTACAATACTTGTTGAACTTCTCTCTAGTGGACATTGAAAGAGACACTCCTAATGGGATCATTCCTCTTATAAAACCTATTAAGAGGTAGTTGACATCTGCATTTTGAATGGGGATTAGTCTATTTTTATGTTTGGTTTGTAGAGCTCTCATTTTGTACTAGATGAGAAAAGAAGGCAAGTGCTCTGGAGAATGTAGTATTTCTATTCCAAATAATTAATGGCAACACTAATACCCTATCCTCATGTTAGCAAAATCTACCTAGTAGCACTCTGGAAGAGCACAGCATACTCGGCAGGCATTCGTCATGACACACAGTTGGTGTGCATGTGTGAGGATGTGGCTGAGAGAACCACAGTGAAGAAAAGTGTAAGGATGACATTAGGCTTATAAGGCTTGTGGTACCTTGACGTCACTGCACAGCAACCAGAGCAACCCTCCTGGGGAAAATGGTGAATTAAAAATCACCTGATCCATCCTGACAATGTCTTCATCTTTCTGTAATCTCAGTAACTTCAGAAAGGCTGAACCCTCAGTGAGAGGTTACTGGTACTACCAAAAATAATTCTACCCTAGATTTTTTGAGATCACTGATAGGAACACTTTCCTTCCATGTTATGATACCTGTGGTATCATATAGCAAAGTGATATAGTTTCACTGACTAGGGTCTCCTTAAACCACCACATAAGTGTAATATCAATTTGTCAAGATTAACATTAACGGCCTTTATTCTAAACCTGTTCATAAGGAATCCCCTTACATCTCCTATAAGAAATCCTTATAGTTAAATGTTAAAATGTGGAGGCAGATAGTTCACATCTATGTTACATATGCAAGGGTACTCTCAACAAGTTGATTTCATTTGTGAAATTTAATCTCAAACAGTGGTTGACTGTCTGCCAGATATATGCCTTCAGTAATCTTGCAAATCAGTCATATGTTGTAATTGAAGTTGGAGGTTGAGATTTCTAATCATGATACCTGTTTAAATTTTTCTGTCAGCCAAAGTGTCTACAGAGAATATTCAATTTTATTTCTTTCAAGACAGTATAAAAACATCTCAGTACATGAATCCTAGAAACAGTCTGACCAAATCAACTCTCCCCACAATTATTCCAACAGCTCTTTCCAGAAGAGGTTATTCTGAAGTTGCAAAGTAGAGATTGTATTCAATTATTTCCAAACATCCTTAGAAAATGAATTTACACTACCTAGTATGACCTATTCTGTCTCTCTCACTCCTATTCTTTTCCCAGTCCTGTAAAAGAAAACTAGGAGATATAAGGTAAAGGTAAAATATGTGTGCCACCAGAAGAGAACAAGCAATAAAAGGTGAAGTAGTCAAGAGTAAGCAGAACCCTACAGAATAGTCCTTTATTGACTTTGGGCTAATCCCACCATACATCATGGGAACCCAACATTGCTACTTAATATAAGAGTAAAACCCAATAATACTAAACCACAAGAGCTAAAGGTATATTCAACAGCTAAATAACTCTCATCTTTATTAAGTTCAGTATTAACCGTTACAAGAAATAGAGTTCCTAGCTTAATATAAATGATAAAAATATTTATTTTAATTTGGCAATTTGAGTTTTAGATCTTTTCAGCTGAATGGCTGACTTTGCTTTAAAATATATTAATTGTGGTGCACCTGGGTGGCTCAGTCGGTTGAGCATCCAACTTTGGCTTAGGTCATGATCTCACAGGTCATGGGTTCGACAGCTGACAGCTCAGAGCCTGGAGCCTCCTTTGGATTCTGTGTCTCCCTCTCTCTCTGCTCCTTCCCAGCTTATGCTCTGTCTCTCTCTGTCTCCCAAAAATAAATAAACGTTAAGAAATAAATAAAATATATTGTTTTTAAAGTGTTATTTTTTTAAAAATTTGTTAATGTTTATTTATATTTTTGAGAGAAAGAGAATGAGCAGGGGAGGGGCAGATAGAGAGGGAGAGACAGAATCCAAAGTAGGCTCCAGGCTCCCAGCTGTCAGCACAGAGCCTGAAGTGGGGCTCAAACTCACAAACCACGAGATCATGACCTGAGCTGAAGTCAGATGCTTAACCAACTGAGCCACCCAGGTGCCCCATGTTTTTAAAGTGTTCTATAAGCTCAAAGCATTAATAAATGTGTACACTGTTGTGAGGCTCCAGTATTATTTCATGGCCACAATCTTAAACTATTTTTTTATTTAATCAGTTATTACTATTACTCTCCCATATATAAAATCCTTCTTTCCCCCTCTCCTCTCTTCCATATTTTGTAACTGGTAGGAAACTTTAAAATGATTTAAAAATCTAATCTGAGAAGTTTTACTTATGGGTCTATTCAAATTATTTCTTGTTTCAGTTTTGGTAGCTTGTATGTTTCTAGGAATTTGTATATTTCTTCCAGATTTCCCAGTTTGTTGGCATATAATTTTTCATAATATTTTCTTATAATTGTTTGTAGTTCTGTGGTGTTGGTTGTGATATCTCCTCTTTCATTTGTGATTTTATCTATTTGAGTCCTTTCTCTTTTCTTTTTGGTAAGTCTGGCTGGGGGTTATCAGTTTCATTCTTTCAAAGCATCAGCTCTTAGTTTCATTGATCTGTTTCATTCATCTGTTTTTTATTGTTGTTTCTATATCATTCATTTCTGTTCTAATCTTTATTATTTCCCTTCTTCTGCTAGCGTTAGGCTTTATTTGCCATTCCTTTTCTAGCTCCTTCAGGTATAAGGTTAGGTTGTGTTTTTGAGACTTTTCTTGCTTCTTTAGTAGACGTGTATTGCAATATACTTCCCTCTTAAGATGCCTTTTCTCCATCCTAAAGGTTTTGAACTGTTATGTTTTGATTTTCATTTGCTTCCATGTATTTTTTAAATTTCTTCTTTAATTTCCTGGTTAGCCATTCATTCTTTAATAGGATATTTTAATCTCCATGTATTTGTGATCTAAATTTTTTCTTGTGTTGACTTCAAGTTCCATAGTATTGTGTTCTGAAAATATGCACGGTATGATCTCAGTCTTTTTGTGGTTTTGAGGACTGCTTTGTGACCCAGTATGTGATCTACTCTGGATAATGTTCCATGTTAACTCAAAAAGAATGTGTATTCCACTGATTTAGGATGAAATGTTTTGAATATATCTGTTAAGTCCATTCAGTCCAGATTGCCATTCAAATTGTTTCCTTGTTGATTTTCTGCTTAGATGATCTTTCCATTGCTGTAAGAGTAGGGTTTTAAAGCCCCATACTATTATTTTATTATCAGTGAGTTTCTTTACATTTGTTATTGATTGATTTATATATTTGGGAGTTTAAGTTTGGGGCATAAATATTTACAATTGTTAGATCTTCTTGATGGATAGACCCCTTAATTTTGATAAAATTCCCTTCTTCGTCTCTTGTTATAGTCTTTGTTTTAAAATCTAGTTTGTCTAATATAAGTATGGCTACTCCAGCTTTATTTCTACATCCATTAACATGATAGATGGTTCGCTATCCCCTCACTTTCAATCTGCAGATGTCTTTAGCTCTAAAATGTGTCTCTTGTGGGCAACATACAGATGGGCCTTGTTTTTTTTTTTTTTTGTTTTTGTTTTTTTTTTTGTTTGATACCCTATGTCTTTTGATTGGAGCATTTAGTCCATTTATATTCATAGCAATTATTGTGTTACCTATAAAGTTGGTGTTCCTGGTTATGTTCTCTGTTCCTTTCTAGTCTTAATTGCTTTTGGTCTTTTATTTCCCCCGTCAAAGAGTCCCCTTTAATATTTCTTGCAGGGCTAGTTTAGTGGTCACAAACTCCTTTAGTTTTTGTTTGTCTGGAAAACTCTATCTCTCCTATTCTGAATGACAGCCTTGCTGGATATTCTTGGCTACGCCACTCCATTCAAACCTGCCACATTTCTGTGGACAGATCTGTGAACCTGATCTGTCTTCCCTCATAGGTTAAGGACTCTTTTTCCCTCTCTACTCTCAGGATCCTTTCCTTGTTTGTGTTTTTGTGAGTTTTACTATGATATGTCTTGGTTATGGCTGTCTTTTGTTGAATTTAGTGGGAGCTCTCTGTGCTTCCTGGATTTCGATATGTTTCCTTCTCCAGATTAGAGAAGTTTTTATTATAATTTGATTAAATCTCCTTTTTTCTTTCCCTCTTTTTTTCAGCTTCATTATTTTCCATAATTTTATCTTCTATATCACTCATTTGTTCCTCCACTTTGTCCATCCTCTAGTTCTTTTATCTCTGCAGTAAGGGATTTTCTAATGTCTTCTATGATTTTCTCAAACCCAGCTAGTATCCTTGTGATTGTTGTTTTAAATTCTGGTTCAGACATCATCTTTGTATCTGTATTGTGATTAAATCCTTGGCCATGACTTCTTCCTCCATCTTCTCACTTTGTGTGGGTCATCACTGTTTTTCGTATGTGTTAAGAAAGCCTGTTGTATTTGGGCTCCTGAGAGAAATGGCTATAGTAAGAAGAGGTCCAGAAACAAAAAATTTAAAAAAATTAAAAAATAAAAAACAGGAAGCTAAAATCTATTTCCCCTAGAGCTGAAACTTTGCAGCACTCTATGATCAATAAATTTGATGCATGGGAGGGGTCTGTGCTGGTGTTCTGGGGGTAGAGCTTGCTGTGCTGATTCATGCTCTAGTGGAGGCCATGGGGGGGAGGGAGGGGGGTGATGTAAGCAACTCTGGCCTCCACTTGGGGGTGCTGTGTTGCACACTAAAGTTGGTCACTGCTGATGGTGGTGGCGGGAAGGGAGAGAATGGTGTGTCCCTGCCCTCTCATCCTTAGAGCAGGGAGTTCATGCCTGCTACCTCTTACTGCTACTCTCACCTCTCTTCCGTCAGATCCCTGGCTTCAATGAGCTGTCTGCCTGCCAGACAGCGCAGTACTCCTGTTTTTTTTTTATCTCAGGTGTGTTGCTGTGTTTCAAAACTCCAAATCTTAGGGACCCACGATGCAGACCCGCACTTAGCCTCTGGGAGAGGGTCTGGTTACACGTTTGTTTTTTCCTGGTTTGTCCCAGAAAAGTAGTCCCACCTCAGTGCAGCAGTTCAGAGTTTATGGTAAAACACAGCACAAAGCCAGCAAAGGTTTGTTTCCCTCAGCCAGTGTCTTTCTTCCTATACTAGGAAACAGGGCAGCAGGTTGACATCACCAGTTCTTTTTCTCCCTGGAGAGGCCATGTCAGCACTTGCAAATGTACTCCAAACAGGGGAACTATTTCTCCCCAGGGGGCTCAGGGGATCCTCAGACCATACTGCCTGCTTCCAGGTCTCTGCCAAGCCCACCAGGCATGACCCTGGTGATGGTGTGGACTTCTAAAACTTCAGACTTTCAGCTCTGCTGCTTATAACTTGTAGTATTCAGCCCCTCTTCTTTTTCCAGTCAGTGGTTTTGGGAAAAAGTTTTTCTTGTGCAATTTCCCCATGTACTTTTACTCTCTTTACCTCTCTCTTGCTCCTCTCTCTCTGATAAGGGCTCCCTTCCCAGCACTCGCAATTCTTTTCTTCCCCAAATTAACTCTCCATAACTCCCTTCTTCCACAATGTCCCATTTTTTTCTATCTCTAGTTGTGCAGTTTTACTCTCAGTCCTTGGATCAATTTCTTGGGTATTCAAAATGATTTGATATTTATCTAGGTGTATTTGAGGGATGAGGCAAGTCTAAGGCCCCCTACTCCTCTGCCATCTTAATCTTCTCATTCTGCTATATTCTTATTTTATATGTTTTATATTCTTATATATTCTTTATATGTTTTATATTCTTTATATGTTTTATATTTATATATATTCTTTTTATGTTTTTATTTCTTTATATTTATATCCTTTATATCCTTTATATTCTTTATATGTTTTATATCTTATTTTATATGTTTTAAATGTTTCTTATATTACATTCTAGTTTAAATAGATGTATATTCTACAGTATTTTCAATGGTTTGTCAATGGTACCATACAATGAGGAAGCAAATTTTAAGAATCTGAGGGTAAATCATATTCAACTAACAGATTGTGAACTTCTAATATTTCTTGCAAATGTCATGTTCAGAAAGAAATTTAAAGTCCACATAATCTGGTAGGTTCTATATATTTGTTGTATAAATTGATGGCCCTGGCTCCCTGGAACTCTCTCTTTCTGCATTTTCTAAGACTCTACAGTCTCTTCGTTTTCCAGTCACTCTGTCCACATTTCATGTTCCTAAGCAGGGACCTTCTTGTGAATTACCTGCAAAAATGTCTTTGATTCTCTTCTCTCTCAACACATTTCTTCTCTGACAGCCTTCAGAATCATTTCCTCATCATCTAGGGGATAACTGTTCTCAAACTTCTGTCTTCATCTCTAAGGCTGTATATCAAACTGTCCAGTCGATCTCCATCTCATTGTGTCCTTGTCAATTAATATCACCAAATAGGTTAGGCCAAAAATAGGGACCTTTCTGAAATTTTCCTTTCACTATATTCTTATATAAAACTGCCAAACCCTATTGATTCTACTTCTTAGGCTATGACACCCTCAGTGTGTCACTTTCCTATCTTAGTTCAGGCCCATCATCTCTTACTCCTCTCAATTCCTTGCAGGTGACACATTGCCAACAAATAGATTTTCTAAAGTGTAAACCACATCTCTTCTCTTTTCATTAAGGTTCTTCAGTGGTTTATCATCTCTTAGAGATTAACATCCAATCATTTAGCATGGCATTTTAAAAAACTATTATGATAAAAACTCAACCTGCCATGATTCCCCTCACACACACATGAACTGATTTGTATTCCATGAGCAAAGAAAGACATGATCTTCTATACCTCCCTGCCTTTGCATAAGCTGTTTTGTGGTGGTGATGGGATAGTAAACTAGCCCACTCTAAATTTCTGCACATCCTTTAAGTCACAAATTGATGACTTGCAGAAATGTGGAATTTACTTTTTCCCAAGGCAGCCCATTCAACATCATCTAGAGCTGACACCATTAGAGTTATTCCTTGCCCTTAATTGTACTCCTTGTGGTCATGCAGAACAAGTCTAATGTTTTTCTTTTATGTGATAGATCTTCAAATAATTTAAAACATGTTACTCCTAGTGCTTCTGTTCTGTGACGTAACTATCCACAAAATCCTTTAGATAAGCCTTTTTTTTTTTCCCCTAGCCCACTAAAAGTTAGCATCCAGAACTTTATCATGGTCAGACATGGTCTCTGGGGTACACAATAGAGTGAAGCTTGACTCCGCTGTTTGTATTATGCACACCTCACATTATTCACAAGTGGATTGCTCAGCAGAGAGCTGGGATTCATGCTCATCCTAGAGAGAACTGGGAATTAGGCCACAGTTTTGTTTTCTTATGCAATCTCTGCACCAGTCATAAAGCATTTGAAATTCTGAGCCTGTGGGAAAATTACCTTTTATTTCTCAGCTGTATCTTCATCCTGTTGGCCAAAGTAAGAAAATGAAATTGGATCTGAAATCACTGATTAAGAGTTTTAGATTCCATGTAAATTGTATGAAGAGTAGAGAAGAGAAAGAAGTATGGGGGATGTATACAGTGAAGATTATTCATGGTTTTTGACAGAGCTGTCACCCACTATTGGAAAAGGAGAAGGCATAGAACCCCCACTAGCTAGGGTGCCTTGGAGAGGAGAACGGAATATTCAAGTCCTTTGAGGTAGTGTTCTTCATATATTAAGGCACTACAGATAACCAAAAACGGGCTTGCCTCTCTGAGGGATAGTTACCTCTGAACAAACATCAAGCTCTTCCATATTAAAAATGTATCCCTCACAGAAGTTTAATCCTCAGATAAGAGAGAGGGATGTGGTCCTCACCACTTAATTCACAGGACATAAGCAAGAACCTAAGGATGTACCTCATAGTTGCTAATGAACTTGTACCATGTCCCAACTTGATTCTATTACCATGTGTGAACATTCACAATCAATGTTAAGATTATAATCACAATATTCAGAATAACATCTACAAATAAACGCTTGGCTCAAATACTATAGAAGTATTTAAATCTTAAAGGAACTTCAACGTATTCATATGTTGCCCATTTTTCATTTTAATTATAAAACTATAGGCCTGATTTTGGAAATATAGCCCTGATGATATGTATTTTTAAGTCTTTGCGTTAATTTCCAATAACTCTCTAAAGAAATACCAAGAGAGACACTTCTGGCCCTACTAGATTATTCTTAAGTAAGCAGCTCTTAAATTTAAAACACCAGGTTTAAATGTTACTTTTACCAGTGCTGCTACATGGACACTAGCTTGTTTTCCTACCGACCTTTGGATTCATTATCTAATTGAGGGGGAAAAGTCCTTCAGTATATTAATCCATTTCTGTCTGCATCTCTTTAAAAAAATTATTATAGTAATTATATAGTCCCTTATATACTTTTCCAAATGTCCCTACTATTTGAAATTTTAAATCTTTTGTGATATTAAGGTCACTCAATGTGTGTATTTCTTACTATAGTAAAAACTTTTTACCTACTCTTCTTAATACATATCAAGTTCAAGATGTCCTACTGTATTTATTTCCATTAATTAAAGGACCTAGACTTAGCAGTATTAATGCAAAACATAAGACATGCTCTGCCTACAATCGACTCCATCTCCCCTACTGGCAACTTCGTCATTCTGCGTGCTCAGGACAAAAATTTCAGTCAGTCGTGATAGGCCTCTGTTACCCTTCCAATCCTAAACTTAAGCCTCGCTCACTGCACTCCAGCCACACAAGCACCACTGCTGTCCCTTGAATGTGATATTCCCACAGCAGGTCCCAGGTCAGGTCCTTTGTACCTGTTCTTCTCTTTACCTGGAAAACCTGTCCTCTAGGTAGCCATGTGCCCCATTCCCTCACCTCCTCCAGGACCTCAGTGAAATATGCAAACCTCCTCCTCTGCACTGTCCATTTTCTTCCATGGCACTGATCACCATCTACCATACTATCTACTTCCCCTACTTATTGTCTCTCTCTGCATGATAGGTACAATTCTAAAGATGGACCCCCAAGATTACTGTCCCCTAGTTACTGAAATAACTTTGTAAGGGACTTTGTAAGCTCTCTAAAGTTGCTAAACAGCTGACCTTAACATAGGGAGATCATCTGGGCTATCTGTGTGGAGCCAATGTAATTATACCTGGCCCTCAGAAGCAGAAAAGTAAGGCAGAAGACATATGGGGGTCAGAGAGATTCAAGGTATGAGAAGGACTCCATATGCAGTGGCTGGTTTGAAAATGAATGAGTGTGATGAGGAAAGCAGGCATTCTGACTGAGGTGAGAGAGGCTCCCTAATGACAACTACTAGAAGAACAGAAACCTCATTCCTGCTTGTACAAGGAACCAAATACTGTCAACAACCTGAATGAGCCTAGAAGCAGAGTCTCCCTAGAACCTCCAGACAGAAACACAGCCCTGCTGTGAAAAGATGAAACACATCCTGCAATTTCAGCGTGAAACCCAGAGCCGATAAATAACTGAACCATGCTGTGCCGAGTCTTACCAACAGAGAATAAATGAATGTTACGGTAAGTCACTACATTTGCTAAGGGTGCAATAGAAAACTAGTATACCCTATTAGAATATAAGCTTTATGAGGGCACAGATTCCCATCTGGGATTTTTTTTTTCCATGCTGTGTGGCAGAGCCTAGAATAGCACCTCACAACAATAGACAATAAATACTTGTTGAACGAATGAATATACACAGTATATGCATTCTTTCCCATGAAATCTGTATTTTACAAGATGATAACGTTTTTTGACCCCAAAACATTGAATGAAAATATTTAAAACTAAAATGTAAAAGGTGGATTGATTTGAAAACTGTTTAATCAGTAGTCTGTATCTCTGCAAGTTAGTGGCGACTGGTTGCCACTTCCTAAAGCACTGGTTTTCAAAATGCATATCCTAACAGGTCATAAAATCAAGTTATGGGGTTGAGATAGGTAGGAAGAAAATAAAACCAAAAAATTAGAACTTTAACTTCAGTGTGGGATGTATGAGTGTGTGTATTCTGGATCACACTGTAGGATGTATTTCTTACTGTAGAAATGTACCAGCAAAATAATTGGAAAACAACAGCCCTAAAGGTCACTGCACTCTGTGCTGTGGACCAGGATGCAATTTAGGGCCTGACCAGAGGTGAGATGAAGACAAATGAATGGTGAATGTGTCTGTTACAAAAGAGTTGATCAGGAAAGAACTACACTATGCTAAATCTGTGATTAAATTTGCAAGGCAAGAGAGAGCACTATGGTTGAAGTAGTCACACAAATTGCACCATGTTAAAGTGAAGAAATGAACCCTTTTCCTCGTGTGATGTTTTTTTGTTTTGTTTTGCCTTGGGGCTGGAATGGTGCCTCTGGACACTGTTCAGACCCCCCCTAACAAA
Source organism: Panthera tigris (assembly GCF_018350195.1). Lineage (NCBI taxonomy): Eukaryota > Metazoa > Chordata > Mammalia > Carnivora > Felidae > Panthera > Panthera tigris. The sequence goes on from NC_056666.1 coordinate 86,673,727, forward strand.
GAACAGTCAGTGTTCTTGGTATAAAATCCAACAGCATCAGGAAGAGGAAGACTTGAGGCTTTCATCAGCAAAGCATCTAAGATGCTGTTTCTTTCTTCCCTTACAGGGAAGGATTAAAAACCTAATACCTATCTATCTTCTGAGATTAGCCAGTTATTAGTGTCATATAAATTTAGCAGGAAAGGAAGTTAGAAATTTCCTTGGCACGTGGAACCAAAAAATAAATACTGGTTAGAGAAACTGGAAATTGAATCTAACTCAATATTCTCATTTATTTTGCAGATGACGAAGCTGACCCAAAGGCTTACACTATCCCCATTATTATAACAATATTACTCTTATATTTATCCATGATTCCAGTGCTGTCTGTGGACTGCATATGGATAACAAATATAAGGATTGCAACTGTATGCTCTTCATTCCCCTTCTCAAGGGCATACTTCTGGCTGATAGGGCTCACACCATGTATCTTTGTACCCTCATTAATGCCTATTGTGGTTGGGGAACTAAGATAATACCTGCAGTCCACTTAGCAGAGTGCCTAGTACACTATAAAAGCTAAGTAAATACCAGCATATATGCTTTTGTGGCTTTGACTGTAATAAGAGCATTATTACTATAGAATGTTTATGCATGGGGAATTCTTAACAGCTGTTGATTTTCATTGCATTATACGACAAAAAAAAAAATCACGCTTTATCCACTTATATTCAGAGACATTAGAAAACTAGAGTTTTTATCTCCGTAATGCACTTTAAGTAAATTAGTAAAGATGAAAGAATTCCAATTAAAAATCACCCAGAAAATTTCTTATGTGAAAAATAAATAGAACTAGGATTTGTGATTCATAAAGATAATGTTTCTAATGAAAATATAAAATCTTGCGTATTATGAAGTTCATCTTTCTTTAGGTAAGAATCAGACTTAATGCTACATGACCATTGGCATTTAGAGTTTCGAGCCCATACCCAAGGCCATGGGCTCAGCAAAATGTGAGTTCCTTTAGGAGAAGTTCCACAAAGAAAGAATATCAAAACATTAAAATAAGTGAATCATAGTCTGTTTTTTTTTCTGAGTATCCAACAATGTTATCAAAGATTTTTTTTTCCCTCAAATCTTACAGCTCTATAGCACCTTTCCCCCCTGCTACTTTTGTATGATAGAATTAGCGTATAATTATGTGCTCTTTCACACTGGAAAGACCATTCTTTTATTAATGACTCTTTGAAAAAGTTCTTTATTATTTATCTTTGAAAGTGAGTTTGAAATCAAAAGGCTCTCATGACTTTTCCTTTCCTTCTTTTGAGCTTAGGGGTTCTTAAAAGTAATACAATAGGTGGTTATGGATGTCACAGGCAGTCCTAAGTTTCCATTTTTAAGATGAGAAATCAGGTTCAGGAAACAAATGTTGCATCCTCTTTTCCCTCCACATTAAATGTTTGAGGTGTCGAAGAACATGTATGCAAAATATTGATGTTCCAAAAAGGCTATTTGCCTTTTCTCTCCCTTGTCAGGACAAATAGAAAATGGGTCAGAACAATAAGAAGGGGGATATAATTCACATTTTATAGTAGGCAAATTCCAAATTAGTCTTAAATGAGGGATTCACCCAGCCCATAATCTATAGTCAATTCTGGAAGGTACCACTGTATCTCTGCGGAGGCTAAGCAAGCCTCATTGCTGTTTTTGGCTGACTGCTTTTTTTCTAACATTAGGCTTACCAGAGTACTCCAGATTGAATATGGGCAATTAAAAGGGAGGGTGTACATTATTGCAAATTTTAATCATTTCTCGAGCCATTTTGCTTGCAGTGATAATCCCACATGACCAACATATCTTGCATAAGAAACTCAAATGACTCTTGGCTGCAAGCAGCTCTTCAGTTACTTTGTAACCTATTCCTGCTTAATTTCTTGGACTTTCCCCACTTGTGGCCAGGACCTGCCAAATCAGGGCTTCAGTGGCTGCTTGGCTCCCCACAGCCATGGCTAACTTATCTAAGACTGGCACATGAACAATAATGCCAATGACTCAAGTGATGATCAGAATCTTCTCAATTACACTGCTGCCATTTATGTATGGCAGAAACTCTCTCTGTCCAACACTTCCACTGTGTGCAAAGTAATACTGTGCCAGAACTATTTAAAAAATGTGTACCTCCTATGTTTTTGGTACTATTTCAGTGGAGAGAGAATAATAATAACCTGATGACCTTGGAAACTTTGTTTTTGAGGCCTCAGGGAAATTTACCCAAATTTTTTTGTGAGCCAAAAAAACATTCCAAATTGCACATCTTTTTGCCTAGCCATTTGGAATGCCATGATATCCCTTTAGTTGGAAATGTCTACATAGCTGCATTCTCACCAGCCATCTTTTGCTTTTGAAGAAAAAAATAATAATTTACTTTGTACTCAAGAAATTCCATCTTTCAAGCTCACTGGTCTTATATATGATGATTTTTCCTTTTTAAATGAGAATAGTTGCCTGAGTCCTCCCTCAAATATCTTCAGTGAGGTCCTCCTTTAACAGATCTTCAGGGCAAAAGAGACAAAATATAAACAGAAAGTACAAGCCACTATATGTGGCATCACACCTTATAACTAAAACAAAATGGAGGATCTAGATATGGTCTTCCTCACTCACAAGTTCTTAGCCTGTCATCCAACTTGTTTAATTACATTATGAAAGCCAGTTAAACCTGAAGAATTTCAGAGACTCAATTTTACCTTTGGACCGCTGAGACTAGAGCCCAGCAGGGAGTGAAGCAACCACTTGTAAAACAATTTACTATGAGAATTTCCATCCCATGGTCTTGACCTTTTCATTTCAATGATCCAGAAAGTTAAAGGTCTACCTGATATGAATAGAACAATAGGAAACTTTCCTCACTATTACTTAGTTAAACTTAAGTTACATTATCCAGTTTCAACTACGGTTTAAGAGATTAGATTCTGGAATGAGCCTGCTTGGTTTGAACTCTGGCTTCCCTGTTAATTAGCTGGCTGACCTTGGGAAGTCACTGAAGATTCTGAAACTTTGGTTTACTCATCTGTAAAAAGGAGATAATAATATTATCTTCCTCACTGGGCTGTTAAGAGGATTAAATGAGCTCAGTCACATGCGGTACTTTGTTCGGTTTATGGCATATGTTTTAAGTATCCAATAAATGTTAGCTTCCCCATGTCCACCGAAGTAATAAAAAGCTAAGTTTAGTTGTAGAGTGCTATTTTTTTTTTTTTAATTTGCTTCAGAATCTCAAATCTTCAGTGAATTTCCATGAGTGCTATTTTGATCTAAGAATTAATAGTGTTAGGAAGGAAATATTTCCATGCTATAAATAACTTATAAGGAAATTTTATATTGCCAGGATGTTTTTTAACAAATCAATATAGTTGATATCATGTGCTAACTGACTGAATAATACAATTATTCTAATTAACTGATCATACAGTCTATGGGTTTTGTAAAAGTGTGTCAGCATTTAGCCAACAGATACAGTCATGAATAATTTGACAAAGTATAAAGTTATTATTTTTGCTGTTGGAAACTTAGTTTTGTGTATGTGTGAACAGTCAATGCACTAAACATGTTATTCAACAGACTGAATTATATATCTCATGGGATTTTAAAAATAATCCTCTTGAATAGGTCCAGACAAGGTTTTAAAAAAAACTGCTATTATTAAACACTATGGTAAATTAACCAGTCTCTGGTTTTATGTTACTTTTTATAAAGTATCACCTTATATCATTATTCTGTTCTTGTCTCCAATTATCCAATTCTAATCAATAGTCTGCTTTCCCCTCAAAGCAAAAAGCAAAACAAGACAGAACTTTCATTTGCTGATTCTACAAAGAATTTAAATTCTGCCAGTCCAGAATATCCATGGAGCTAATTAGGAAATTAGAGAATAAATCTAACCATTGTTCACTTCTCTACCATGTCCCAGAAGTCAATCATTGCAAAATGAAATACATCATTGTCTGAAGAGTATTCCTTTCATATTGACCCTGAGATTTAGAAACTACTCTAGGTAACTCATTACAATGATTACAGAGTTAACCATTAGGAAACTATTTACTCACCCAGAAATCAGGGAGATCAAAATAATTACTTTCATGAAAATGAAAGAATCTTCACTGGGAAATTGAAATAAGGTTTGTTTTGGTTTTGGTTTTTTGGGTTTTTTTTTTCCCAGAATTTATTCAAATTACTGTCCATTAGAATTAAGGATTGGGGTTACCTTCCCAGCATTTAACATGCATCCTCAGGGGATTTCACATTATTGTAAGTATCTCATGAAGGAACAAATAACATTAATTTATTAAATAACATGACAGTTTATGGAAATCTATAGAAGATGTTATTCTGAGTGAAATAAAAATGTGCTATGAGAAAATGAATTAGGAAGAAAATGGAGGGGGTGGGCGGAAATGTAGTATGGAAAAGTCTTCGTTCTACAACCATCACTTAATCATGTTACTACACTTTCCCATGCTCTATAAATTCAGAGACCTTTTGCTTTCCCAAGCTGGCTGTCCACTTACCCTAGTTGTTTTCACTTTATTCCCAGAGGAACAGCTCCATCCTTTCCGATCCGGAAGAACTTTACATTCCTCTCCCTCAAGACATGGCTGCATATGGCACCACCATTTCTGTTCCACTATTGAAGCTACAGGAGATAGAAAAATCAGTTCAGTGTTTTCTATTTGGACTAGTTAATTCTCTGAATGTACATTTAAAGAGGAAAAAAGGGCACCAATTTTCCCCATCATTGGGTAGATTGGGTTTTGAAGCATGCTTCTCTTTTTGTCCAAAGGGGCTGAATCTTTCTAGATTTTCTGACTAAAAGAATTTTTATTTTCTATTTTAGTTTATTGTGGTGAGAACGCTTAACATGAGCTCTACTCTCTTAACAAATAGTATTGTTAATTATAGGCACATTGTTGAAGGATTTTTTCATGTGAACATATAGGCTTCATTGGAAAGAGACTTCTGTAGGCATATGTGTGCAATTATTTACCTAAACATATAAAAAAATAAACCTATTACCAGTTCATAGTATTTTAGAATCAGTGTAATATTTCCCACAAGTAGGCTAAAATTAGGAGGCTATTAGAATTAATGTAATTGGGGGGGGGGATTTTTTTTCTTGTATTTTTTTTAAATTTTATTTTTTTATTTTTTAAAATTTACATCCAAATTAGTTAGCATATAGTGAAACAATGATTTCAGGAGTAGATTCCTTAATGCCCCTTACCCATTTAGCCCATCCCCCCCTCCCACAACCCCTCCAGCAACCCTCAGAATTAATGTAATTTTTTTAATGTGGGCACTAACCATCATCACAAGGAATGAACCATGCTAATATGAGTACTTAATTATCTATGATAATATCAATTAAATAGACCCATACAAAGATTTATCTCCTATTGTAATTAGGTGAACCCTCCAATAAAGAAATTAATATTTTGATGGATCTCCATAGAAATCAATATTTCATGTGAATTTAATCTACAACTACAACTTTGCTCATTTGTATGGTGCTTATTTTTTCATTCTTAAGAACCATCCATGGGTTCTTAGGCAACCATACTGTTTAATCCATTATTTTCATCCTTCCTTTCCCAATTAATTTACATACACAAGCCCTTCACTGGCAAATCAGTATTTCATGGTATCAAAGTAAGAAACACATGGACTTGTCGGAACCTCATTATAATGCCTTATTACAAAATGGAGTAAGGTCTTCGACCTCCTTCCAAAGGATTTCAGATTTCAGAATACCCCCCAAATAATCTCTGCACAGCCACATGATTTATGGTATGGTCCCTCAGGATTGACCACAGTCAACAGCATTGTAGTGGGGTTCCAGTTCTAATGAGTCACCAGCTATACAACCACAAGGAGCAATGGAAGAAGTCTCACCATCCACACAAGATGGAGCTGCTCGCGTGGTGCCTGCCACCTGTCCGGGGAAGCAGGAACACTTGACCGTCTGTGATCGCTCTTCTATCTTGTTCTTATTACAGCATCTGTGGAGTGCCACCACCTCACAAGTGCCCGTTTTAACATGGTGAGCTGCACAAACAAAAACAAGAGATAAGGCAACGCTGAGAAAGCTTTGGATACTCCTGCCCCTTTTTAATTAGAAGTGCATTAAATATTGCTCTATAAGGGACCCACCATGCATGAAACTAGAAATACAATGATGCTGACTCCATAATGCAGATTTGATTTCTTTTCTAAATGTGGTAGGACCATTTCTGTCAGTAAATGCTTGGTGAAGCAGGAACAATTAGTGACCAGATTAGGATGAGCTGTTAGAACAGTCTGAAATACAGAGACAATATGTGGTGCCATCAAAAACATACTTATCTGCATATGACTTTCTGTCCAACAAAGAAGAGTAAAGCCATAGACAAGGTATCCTGCAGTGGGGCTAAGAGCACACCTGGTCTCAAAGTGGGGGAGGAGGGATTAAGGTTATGTTGTTCTTCTAGAGATGAGTGCAAAGGCCAGAAGCGGAACCTCTTTTCAGGAAGCAAGTACAGGGTGGAACCCATCTTCTAGGTATTCTTCTGCCCAGTTTCCCTGGGCATGAATTAATTGGGAATTCTTCAAGTTGCTGCCATTTTCCTGAAAGTCCCAGCCAGTTTCAGACCTGAAAATCATTTCTTTCAGTTCCTCCTGAGGGAACAACTGCCACCAATAGCAACAACTGTCGCCAGAATGTGGATGGATTTATATCTAGCCTGGAAGCCCCATCCAACCAGCTTTAAGTGTCCCCGACCCATTGCGTTAACCTGGCAGTAAGGCTACTGAATGGTTTGGGTGCTTGAGAATTTTGGACCTCACTTATCACGTTACGTTAGGGTTCTAGTTTGCCCTCACTTTTTTGCAGCATTTCATCTTCAAAGTATTAACCCTACTGTGAAATGATAAAGAAGTTTCATCTGCTAAAAATAACAAATTTAAAATCAAACATCTGTTGAAACACTATGCTTTCAGAAATTTAAAAAATGTGATTGATATAAAAAGCACATCTGAAGTTGTTTAATGTTATGAACATATCGAGGCCCATTTTGTAAATGAGATCAGTACATCATATATTAATCTTCCCCTTGGGTATGAGTATCACTGTGCTGTAACTCAGGTTAGGTACCTTCCTTAGATTTTTCTTGTGAGAGAGAACAAATCACACATATTGTCAACATCATCCCTCTATGTGAGTCCAAGAAAGTTGGGTGTGACATACAGCTTTGACATGCGACTCTCAAAAGAATTTGCAAGAAGCAGATACCATTTCCAATGTCATAAAGATCTTCCTGCCACTGAAGATACAAATGGGGATGTCTCGGTGTTTGATTCAAACAGAAGGCTATCTGTGGGAAAGTTAAAAACTTGAGAGCGAGATTTCTTTCTTCTTATGCTCTAGAAAACATTTTCTTAGCTAAGGATGATTCAGTTTGTTTTAATTTATTGAATGCTTCACATTATGCCATCCAAGTCCATATACTGCTTTCTATACTGCACTTCACTTAATCAGATTTTATTTGAGTCAATATCACACCTGAGGTATGTTTCTGAGTACTGGGGTTACAACAACAAAAAGGCGGGACATAAAGCCAATACTAGATTTTTAAGCTCCTGGAAGGAATTTCTGTAGGATAAGGTGAGAGTAGGGAGGGAAATTATATTTTTGTAAGTTTCAGAGAAGACTTCTGTGAGTTAATCTAATGATGACCTGAGTGAGAAGAAAGCATCTATTATGAAGATCTAGGAAAGGAAGAGCATTCCAAAGAAAAGAAGCAGTAAGTGACAGGGAACTGAAATGGCGAAATGGGGAAATGTGTGCTGTGTTCCCAGGCTACAGTGTGGCTGAACAGTTGAGAGGTCTATGGAACTGTGTCAGAAATGTAGGAAGATCAAGTGGGGGCTGGGATGCTGCAGTGTGGGGACTGGATTTCACAAGGGAAATACTCTGGGTGGATATGGTACCATCTCATAAATGCTTTAGAAGTTTGCTCAGACTGTTCTTTAAATAATGGACTGAAGAAAGCAAGAGTGTGATCAGGGAGACCAGTTACAAAGAGTTTGCAAGAGTCTCAAAGATAAAGGATAGGACTTAGGCTATACTAATAGCAGCAGAGTTGGGGAGAAGTGGAAGATTAGGAGTATTTCCCTGTAGAGCTGTCTGACTTGTTAGGGGATTGAATGTGAGCTGTGAGTGAAGGAGGAATTAGGATTCCTCCTCAGCTTGTCCTGAACAATTAGAAGTTGGTAAATTGGTGTTCCTGCAAATTGATGTTTGCCAGATGGGAGATTGGGGGGTAGGGGGTTGAAATAGGTGAAGGTACATTCATCATGATGAGCACTGAGCAATGTGTAGGACTGTTCAATCATTATACTGTATACCTGAAACTAATATAGCACTGTATGTTAATTATACACGAACCATATACATATATAGTGGTGGTTCTGGCAGATAGAGAAAGCCTGGGAATAGGGGGGTCTGGCAATAGCTGGGTGGGGTTAAGACATCTATAGTTCTGTATTGTCAGTGTTAAATTTGAGATTATTACAAGGCACCCAAGTAGCTATGTAAATCAGGCAGTGGCATTTATGAACAGAGCTTAGGGAACAGACATGGGCTGCAGATACACACTTAAGAAATCTAGGCTCATAGGTGATATTTAAAGCCACAGACTAAACCAAATTACCATGGAAAAGTTGCCGTGAGAGAAGGGAAAGAATAGTCAAAAAAAACCTCAGTCCGAAATGGGGAAGACAATAATAAAGACTGACAAAGAGCAGTGCATTAGGTAAGAGAAAAAGACCACGGGATGAAAGCATGAAAAACCAAAAACCAAAATGTTTCAAGAAGGAGGGGCTTGATCAGCTTTGTCAAGTGCTGCTGAAAGGTTCAATAAGCAAAGAGAAATCACTGTCCATTAAAAAAGTAATATCATGTACTAGCCTTGAAAACCAGAGTAGCTGGGTTCAAATGTAAGCTCCTCCGAAAAGCTGTGTGACCTTGGGCAAATTATTCAGTATCTCTGAATAGCATTTTTTTTTTCCTATCTAAAAGAGGGATACTAACAGCACCATCTTTATAGGGTTGGTTTGAGGCTAAAATGAGTTAATGGATATAAAGTATTTAGAGCACTGCCTGCCTTATAGTAGGCACTCTGTGTTAGCTATTGTTAGCATTTGATCACAGTAAAAATCATTTTAGAGGCATGATGAAAATAAAAGCATGATTAAAGTAAGTTTATTGGAGAATGGGATGTAAAACAGTGTAATTATACAAATTTCTTCGAAGAAGCTTTTCTGTTAAGGGAAGAAGGAAGCGAGGAATAGTTGGAATGAAACATGGTGTCAAGGGAATTTTTTTTTTTTTTTTAATGGATGCCATAAAGGCATGCTTGCTTGCTGGAACGATCTGGTAGAGAAACGCACAATATAGGAAAGAAGATGGGTAATTACAAAAGAATGTTCTTGAGAAGGCAGAAGGAATTGAGACTCGGAGCACTTGGGGGGTTAACAATAAATTGATGTGAAAATAATCCATTTTAACAAGAGTGAAGGTCGGATGTGTAGCTACCGAGGCAGGTAGGTGTGAGTAGACTAGGCGGTGAGGACGTGAGGCAGTTTCTTACCTGATTTCATCTAATTTTGCCATGAAATATGAGAGCTGCTTGAAAAGAAAAAAGAGGATATACAATAGTTATCTGAGAAAGAGGAAAGTAATTGTACTGGGAAGGAGTAGGAGGATCGCCTGAGGGAGCTGGCTGGTGCACACTGTAAACTGCAGAGGACATGGCAGGATGCAAGAAGGGCTGGGATTTCAGAGCGGAATGGAGAAGACCCTCTCTGTCATCATTATTTGGGATCCTTGGACTTCTGATAGTGATTCGGGAAAACGGAGATGTAGGTCATGAGATCAGCCCTACAAGTCTTTGAACGGAAGCCAGGCTGGAGGTAAGAGATTATTAGTGACTCTGTTCAGCACTGAGCTGAGACAGCTCTGGGGACAGCCTGAGGTGGTGGGGGTTCTGGTCCCTTCCACAGTACAATGGCAACCAGGAGCACAGAGCAGCAGGCCACTGACCTCTCCCCTGAAAGAAGAGGCACTATTTCAGCACTCACAAAAGCCATTTTACCGTCTTTGTTATAAGGAGAGTTTATCATACACTGGAAAGGGATGGACAGGCAAAAACTGTGCATCTGGTTTCCCCTTCCCAATGCCAGTACCAAAATTCATTTCTACGTTGCCTGATAAGAACTATAAAAGGATAAAGTAGTTGTGGTAGTCATAATAAACATTAGTGCTGACTGCCAAATATTTCTGGTTCTCTCTCTTCTGGACACATGGTAATATTGTACTTTTCCACCTCATTAACTTTAGATGTGGTGATGTGACTTGCTCTGGCCAATGAAATGAAAGCTCAAGTAAAATGAAAGCAGTCACTTATGAGCAAAAGCAAAGGATATCAGTCTGTGTGGCCGCTTTAAAAGCTAGTGTGTAATTCACTACATTCCTCCCTACCAGCCCGAGCCACCAAATCTGTTCCTAACAGTGGGAACTACATCAACCTGAGTCTCCAAGTGAAGAGACATGAAGCAGAGTCCCCACCAACCATGATGGACCTGAGTGGGAAATAAGCCTTGAGTTGTTAGAAGGCTCTAAAATTTTGACGTTGTTGTGGTTACTGTGTCAAAACTTAGCCCGCCCTGAGGACATAGTAGTACTTTCTACCACATCCTAGATTTTTTAGTAGGATATATTTTTCAGAATGCATTAGTTGGAGGATAAACCAGTGAAGCATCATATCTCAAAACATATTCTAGCTTCTATCTGAGTCAATGCAAAATGCATAAAGAAAAGTGTTTATATATTATATAAAGGACTGCAGAGAATTATTCCATGATTGGATAATTACATTGGCTAGGTTTGATATGTGAGGACTCTAGTGAAGGAAGTTATGCTTTCTTGTCTGAGGAGAAAGGAGGTAAAATGATGCCCACATGGCATAATGAAGAGGAGGAGAAGGCAGGAGCTGCACTGGGAAGACTGACAGACATGTCCTCCCCCTCAGAGAACACGCTACTAAATATGAAGAGATTAATAATAAAGCTGACCAGGAAGACCAAGCCTGACAGAGTCGGGCTTTGCTGCCGTGACCTTTCTCTTCATTGAGGAAAGAAAAGAAAATGTACAGACATACAGGTTGAGTTTCCTGGTGAGAAATGAGACTGAGTAAAAACATCTCTCTCAGCGTTTGTTCTTCTTATTATAACTGAAGTTGTAAAGCTTCTTTTGTGGAGAAATGAGAGAGTGTTAATTAACCTTTTTAAAATAGAATAGATGATAGGTAAGTGGATGGATGGATGGATGGATGGATGGGTAATATACTCACAGTGTTTGAAGGCATGGGTAGGAAGAATATGGTCCAGTATGTTATCATACAAGCCGGTAAATATGCCAAGTGAAACAAGACACCTCAAAATGCGGAAGTGAAACTTCTAGCAGAATTTAGTTCATCTAAGCATGGCCAGTATATACATATACATAGTTTTCTTATTTATCTATATGTCTAATGTCTTATGATAACCAGATTCTTATATACAAAGACTGATTTTCATGTAAACTGCCCAGCATGTGATATGTGTTTAATAAATGGTAAACAAGCAATTTAAGAAAATAAAACTAATTCCCATGGTTTTCCTTAAAAGGTTAATGAGACTGTAGGAAATTCCAGCAGTTACTAGAATTCTCTACGCAGATTCAGACAGAGCTCCATGATAAACTAACCTAATCAAATATTAGGGCTTTCCAAATTAACAAAATAGGCTTCACAGACAGTTAGCATCATATTAAAATAATGCAAGACCCCCTGGAGAAGATTTAAATGAAAAAAGAACAAACAAACAATTTTCTTCATGTCACAATTCCCAAGTCAGGCACAAGCAAATAAAAAACACCTTTCTTCTATTCTATTTTTTCCTCCCTGGATGTGATGCATAAACACCAAGTGTTGCCTCCTACATTTTTGCGAAAGGATGCTAGAGACACATAACTCTTATGAAACATTAATTCTTATGAAAACAGGGATATCAAGTTTTACACAGCTCTAATTGTTGCCTTCCAAGGTTATTACCCTATGTCTCATTTCAACAATAGGATCATTAGCCTAGAGTACCCCCAGAACATGACCTTAAGATAGAAAAGAAAATGTACAGACATCCAGGTTGAGTTTCCTGGTGAGAAACTCACCTTGCCTTACAGGGCAACTGGGTGGCTCAGTCGGTTACGTGTCTGACTTCAGCTCAGGCCATGAACTCATGGTTCATGAGTTCAAGCCCCACACTGGGCTCTGCACTGACAATGCAGGAGCCTGCCTGGGATTCTCTCTCTCCCTCTCTCTCTCTGTCCCTCCCCCACTTGCTTGTACTCTCTCTCTTTCAAGAAAAATAAACTTTAAAAAAAAAGATACTGCCTCTTACATCATGTCTCAAGACTCCTGAAAGTTTTCTAAGGCTATTGTGACTGGTAAATTCTGTGGCATGAAGTCCTATAAGGAATTTTAGCAAACGTTTGTTGTTTTCAACTACTTTTTTACCTACTGAAAGGAATTTCTCCAGAGGGGGGAAAAAATTGAATGAAATAACATTTGCTCTGTATGCATGCATAGCTTTTTAAAAATTATATGGCCATACACATAATTATGTATGTATATGTATATACATATATATACACACACATAAGCCTTGTAAAAATTATGCCCGTAACACATAATTATATATGTGTGTATATATATATATATATATATATATATACACACACACACACACACACACAAACACACATATATACATATATATATATACACACACGTAGGTTTATACATATGTTAATATGGTCACATTTTATTCATCAACTGTGAATCAGCTATAAACATATGGGTATGAAAAATTGGTACACCAAAGAATAATATTTATGCAAATCATTTCACCTTGAGTAGTGTTTGCTGGCCTTAGGTTAATAAGAGCACAGAGCTACACATACCACATTCTCTATATATGAATTACTCACTCTGAAAACAATGTATAAAATAATGATTACTGCTACCATTTATTGAATATTCACGGTATGCCAGGCATTATTCCATTTTATCATTACAACAACCACTGGAGAAGAAGATAAAATTATCCCCAATTTACAAATGAAGAAGCTGAGCCCCAGAAATATTAAGTAAAATAGCTAGTAAGAGAAAAACCAGAGATGAGAATCCAGGCAGTCTGCTTTCAGAAACCATCATCTTAAACACTATCCTACAGTGCCTTTTCTATAATGCTCCACACGCATCAACAATCTCCAGTTCCAGATGACTGGAGGAATACAGGACATGTTCCCCCACAAGCGATGCTTGGTAGCCTCAAAGGGACATGGGCTCTGGAGCTCAAATACCCCAGTCCAAGTCTTGCTATACCTACACTGTACTTGAGTAAGCCCTTAAGCAAATCCATTCACCAAAGAACTGCTTCGTACATCTCTAAAATGGCTCCACAAAGTCCTTGTGAAGACCACATGAGACAATTTATATGAAACTGCTTTTAAATTGTACAGCATTACTGCAATATTAATTAAATTTGTTTTTACTATTAATGTAATTAACGAATACAAAATGATGGAACATATATAAGTTACAAAGACACAAGAGCTAGGGAAAATTATCTACATTTTCTAAAAGTTCTAATTTGATATTTCAAAAAATCTATATATATATACTTAATTGTGTTGACATGAGATGCATGTAAAAAAATACTTAATTTGACACGTAAGCTACAGAACAGAGTAAATTTAGCATCAAGTTGTGAATTTGTTCCTAGTTGGTTTCCTTTCCATTAGATTTCAGTTCTTATTTGTATTCTGATTTGTCTCATTGATTCCAAAATTTTGTTTGTCTCCGTACACTCCTATTTAATAGTTTTACCCAGCTTGACTAGCTCCCCGGAGAGTCTGCATTACACCTTCTAAGCAGAAATAAAGCATCACCTACATGCACCAATAGACATCTGAAATGCAAGCTAGTTAGTGGATTTAGGTTGCTGTAAATCACTTTGAATGGAAAAAATGTGCTGAAACAAAAACTTCTTAAGACAGCTAATTTCTCACTTTAATTCATTAGAAGGAGAAAATAGGGCACATTTTTAGACTTTCATGCTGAAGCAATCTAATTAAAAGAAATGGTTATTTAAAGAGCTCAATGAAATTTCAAAAGTTCACATAATTTATGAAGTCAAAATGATCAGGGAGGAAATAGCCAAGTGCTGGTGACATTTTTACAAAGCCTGTTTTCTAAAACTGCTCCGTTTTTATCTGAAAAACAGTCATTGGGGGAAAAAAGATTGCCACTAAAGGATAATAACCCCACTAACAGTACCATTCTATTAAGAGAAAGCTCTCAACCAGAGGATGTCCACCAATCTATTTTAAGAGAAAGAGGTAGAACAGAAGAAGATCCACTCTTGAGAGAATTTTAGACATGTTGCCCCTCAACTCAATCATGAACATCTTCTACATCCACATTCTTTTAATATTTATTTATTTTTGAGAGACAGAGAATGCACACACGTGAGCAATTGTGAATGAGCAGGGGAGAGGCAGAGAGGAAGGGAGAGAGAATCCCAAGCAGGCTCCACATTATCATTTTGGAGCTCTACATGGGACTCCATCCCACAAATTGTGAGATCATGACCTGAGCTGAAACCAAGAGGATGCTTAACTGACTGAGCCATCCAGGCACCCCTACATCCACATTTTAAATGAGAATTGATGTTGAGGGAGACAAACCTCACAGAATAGTGGTCTCTTTATAAACTGTCCAGAACTTCTGCTGGTAATGCCTGCTCTGAAGAACAGAAACTGGACGAATCAAATCCCTCTGGCTGGAAATTTGAAATGAAAGCCACCAAACTGCCACATGGAAATGGGCACTTGAGCCAAAGGTCATCTGGCATTCAGAATCAGGTGGCCCACGGAGAGATGTGTGTATGTGTCACGGTGATGGGACTCAGAGGAAGCAGACGAGAAACGGAACTAAGCACAGATACAAAGCGAGGTTAGAGATAAGAGAATGAGTAGTCTGACAAGCTGCCTTGGTGTTTGCCCTTCCTCAGGTCTTCCTGAAAATTTTCCTGCATTCCTGAAGTACTTTAGAGAATAAGTTTCAATGAACCTCTTTTTTTTTTCCCGAGGTAATTTCATGATGTTTGTGTTCTTTGACCCAAAAATGTGCTGACCAGGGTAATTCTCTCTTTTTTTCTAACTGAAGTTATTATTAACACAAGCTAATTATCAGCTAGAATTATCTCTGTCCCCACTTGTAAGAGCAGGAGACAAGTGTCTACCTTTTCAAAGTAGGATCCAAGAAATGCCCAATCCACTTTCTACATTTCCCTCATAATGAAAATTCGACATTTCAAGTCATGACCCTGAGGCCATCTTGAATTGCTCAGACAGGAAAATGGCCTGTTGTGCTTTTTTAAATGTTTCTAATGTCAAACGTTTAAAAGCAGATTTTCTGCCTAATCCCAAATTACATACACATTTAAAAAATGTGAAGAATCAGAACATCCCCAATTCCTATAAACTGTAAGAGTCATGCTGTTCTTTTATGATTAATAATATTCCTGTGAGTGTCCCTGGGAGGAGGGTAGCACAGCCCAAGAGCTTCTTGAGGAAAATGACATGATGAGTAGAAAAGCAGGCACAAGAAAGCTGGGATATTTGGGCTCTCATGAATAGTTCTCTGTCTCTGAAGAGTGTAATGTGGAGTAGGTCATTTAGGTCTCTGGGTATCTTTCCTCTCCTGCAAAATGAAGAAATCAGACTAGTTTTAGTGGTAATTTAGAATTGAAAGTTCCTTCCAATTCTAAAATTCTTGGAATTTATGAAATGACTAAGTTTCATTATAATGGGTACAATATATTAGACCTATCAGAAAATGAAAGTCAAAGTAAAAGATTTTTTAACTGCTTCAAACTAACATAAATTAAGTCTATTAATTCACTGAACTTAATGAGAAATTGAGAAGGGAGTTTATGAAATTTATATTTTGAATATATTTCTTATCTGTGTGAAGTCACAAATCTTAACTACACAGAATAATATGCACTATAAAGTCAACCTGCATCCTTATATTGTTTTATGTACAAAACAGTTTAATTACTGTCAATTCCATGAAAGCAATCAAATCCAAAAGGTAATATAGCACAGTGGTTTGGGTGAGGATTTTTTTTAGATATTTGTTTTTAAGAGACATAGAGTGTGAGCAGGGGAGGGGCAGAGAGAGAGAGGGAGAGAAACAACCCCAAGCAGGCTCCATGCTGTCAGTGCAGAGCCTGATGCAGGGCTCGATCCGAAGAACTGTGAGATCATGATCTTAGCCAAAATCAAGAGTCAGATGCTTAACTTACTGAGCCACCCGGGAGTCCTGGGTGAGGATTCTGATGCCAGATGGTCTAGGCTCAAGTCCCAGCTTCAAAAGAGAGTGCCTAACTGTTCACCAAGCCTTCTTTTTCTTTTCTTCTGGGCATACAACTAGACTGACTACATTTTCTATTCTTTCTTGCATGTGACACATGGAATATAGGCAGAAGTTATATGTCTTCAAGAACAGGTCTATAAAAACCTACTTTGTCAGCCACTCTCCCTCTTCCTCTTTCATATAGATGTCAGTGCCAAAGGTGACCTTGAAGAGCTACCATCAGCCTGTGACCCTGAATGACTGTACCAAGGAAAGATCCAGCCCCTGACACTAACCGGTTTCACAAGCACAAGAAACAAGCTGTGTTAAGTCAATGAGATTTAGAGGTGTATCTGTTACAATAGCAAGTATTAACCAATATGCAATAATATTCCTATTATTGGAAATAGGAAAGAGTCAGGTAGAGCACAAATGCTTCTTAAGGGAGTTTATACAGTGAATCAAAAGAGCAGTGCTGTGTTTTGAATGTTTGTGTCCCTGCAAAAGTCAAATGTTAAAAAAGGTATGCCCAAGGTGATGGTATTAAGAGGTAACACCTTTGGAAGTTGATTAAGTTTACTGCTGATACAAAAGAAGCCCCCGAGAGCTAGCTCACCCCTTTTGCAATGTGAGGGTACAAAGTGAAGTCAGCATCCCCGAGAAGGGTTCTCACTATACCATGCAGGCACCCTGATCTTGGGCTTCTAGCCTCCAGAACCATGAGCAATAAATTTCTCTTGTTTATAGGCTAGTCTCTGGTATTTTGCTATAGACAGCCTGAATGGACTGACAGAGAACAAAAAGATATGATCTAAAAAAATTTTTTCAAGTCTCTATGCTTCAGCTACTCATCTGTAAAATGGTAATTATAATATCATCTACCATAAAGGGTTGTAATGAGGATCCACTGAGTTGACATTCATAACGATGCTTATATTTTGATGAAGAATAAATGTTAGCTATAATTATTATAGAGGCTAAGATGACCTTACTTAGATCCTTGATTCTATTTATATAATACAAGTATCTAAGAGAGAACCATCAATTTGTAGAGACTTAAAGAAAAATAGAGGTAAAGTCCTACCTTGCCATTTTACAAAAAGGAAATTGATGGTTAGAAAACATCTACAATATTCACTAGCGCAAGATCACAGAGCTAGAGAGTGGAAGATCCATAATTAGAACTCGGCTGTCTTAATTTTCCATTCAATCTCACTTCCATTACCTAACCCCCACATCTCTGTTCACCACATTCCTCTCATTCTGCCTCTGTACTCCTTAATTTCTACCCCTTCCACAACTTCACTTCTACTGACTTGGCTCAAGCACCTTTAGCATCTTTTCCTTGCATAACCATCAGGGGCCAGGACTGGTCTCCCTATTTGCTAACTTGTTCCCTTACACACACATAAACATATGCATTATATTACAGTAGATCTCTTTAAAACTAAGCCCAGAGTGTAAACTGTTCCTAGCTCTTCATTTTTTTTTTGTAGGATACAGTCATACTCTTGGCACAGCCCAAGCATTTCTCCACTGGTCCATCCTCCAGCCACAATTTCATAGGCACTCTTGTTGCACACCTCACTAAAATCCTATAAACTATTTTTAGAATCTTATTATTATATCTTTGCTCAGGCTACCTATCACTCTTGAATCCTTGCCCACTTTTTATCTCCAGGAAACCTCTACCCCTTCTTTCAAACTCAGAACATCACAACATCTACTCTTTGAAGCTGTTAACTCCTCAGGTAGACTGAACCACTCTGTCCTCTGAATAACATTTTCTTACTTTTTCTGCAATACCTGTAACAGTGTTCTATATTTACTTTTTATATCTCTGTTTTTCTCTACTAAATTGTGAGACCCAAATTCATGATTATTCATCTCTGAATCCCCAGCTTGAGGCACAGTTTGAGATCCATAATAGAAAAATCAATATGCTTGATGAATAAATGAATAAATAGGTGATTTACTATAAGAGTTCTCAAAAGAGAAAAAAACAGTAAATTGAATCATTTTTCCAAATGCATGCTTAGATGAACTTACTAGAAATTGTAAAAACATTTGACCTTGTCATTTTGTGGTGGTGTGTGTATATGTGCTTAATTTGTTCTACTAGAGAGCCAAGTAGGGTTTCAGGAGGAGAGATACACTCAGTGAGCCCTGGATTGGGAGATGGAAAGTCCTAGTTTCTATTTATAGCACTACCATGAACTATTTAATCTTTGGTAAATCAGTTATCTCCCTAAGTAACAAGTTATCTGTAAAATAAGGAAGTTGGCTATGATGACAGATGATTTAATATCGTGTCATAATGGGAAAAAAAAGTGTAAAGTCAGCTAAAAGTATCTCAACCAATAGTATTGGCATATAACAGAAGAAACCTCCAATGTAGTCAATGAAAACTTATTCATCTGAGGATTATGACTTTCTGTTCTTCCCCCCAAAACCTTGATTTTGGTCCCAAATTGGTCAGGACAATTCTTTGAAAACTCAATTATTTGGATTTCAGTTTCCTCAACTACAAAATTAGAAGGATCTCTCAGTATCTTCTCCTCTCTAAAAATGTAATCTATGGTGTGCTATATGTACAAATCAGAGGGATAGAGGTACTAAAGTCTTTTAATTTTAGGAAATAATTATCACCTAAGAGAAGGAAAACTTTTACTGTTTTACTGTTTCCTTTATCTAATTTTGCAGATTCATAATTCTATACCCTTCAGTATACTAAGAGGTTTTCTACATATGGGGTATTCTTTGAAGCCAGCAAGACACCTATAAGCAGAAGAAATCAGTATCACTCAAGAATGAACAAAATCTTTGCCTTCCAACAAAATCTGTTCTCACACACAGATTTGCTTTGTTCCCAGTGATTGACATGAAAAGCAAATTTAGATTATCTTTCCTCTACACTTCAGCAATTTCAATATGGAACATCCAGGTTGTGAGTGTCACTCTAGATCAAAAGGATATAAATCTTAAGTCAAATTATTAAGGAAGACTAGATGAGGCTTTTTTTCAGTTTTTAGAAGAAAGATGCCAGAAACTTTTTGAGAAATTACATGCCATACTACCTATTCAGTGGATAAGGATTTACACTGCTATCAGTTAAGCTTTTTGTTGTTGTTGATAGCTTCTGAAAATGTCCTTTTAAAAAATGACTTTAGAATTCATTAATGATGTGAAATTCAAATTAGAATAGAGAAGTAGCAAAGTATAGTGAGAGCATCACTGGTTGGTGAGTTGGAAAATCTACATCCTCATTTGTACTCCATTACTAACTAACCAAGAGAGCTCTGCCAACTCATTCACACGCTGAAGAAGCATCCAACACTGACTCAGTGCCAGGCATTGTGCTGTCTCCCCAGAATACAGACCAAAGGAAAAACTCTACCTGTTTTCATGGAGCTCAGCAGGCCGTAGAGGGAGGGCATCATGTATACAAAAAGAAAATAAAGGATAAAGGGGCCATGATACCAGGAGCCACAGAATGTACTAAGAGTTTTAAAAAATAATAATAATAATCCCACCCAATGAGGGGCAGGCATGAGAAACGAAATAGGAAATAATTTGTGAAGAAGAGGAGGGAATTTTTTTTTAATGTTTATTTATTTTTGAGAGAGACAGAGTGTGAGCAGGGGAAGGGCAGAGAGAGAGAAGGGACACAGAATCCGAAGTGGGCTCCAGGCCCTGAGCTGTCAGCACAGAGCCCGACACAGGGCTCAAACCCACGAACCATGAGATCATGACACCATGAGACCATGACCTAAACCAAAGTCAGACACTTGACTTACTGAGCCATCCAGGTGCCCCGAGGGAATAATTTTTAAAGAAGGTGATGCTTAATCTGAATTTTGTGAGATGCCTGAAAGTTGACATGTCAAGTCAGCAACATTGGCCTCACTTAGTTTCCTGATCTAGACTAGATGATCTCTATGTTATCTCTGATTTTAAATTTCTATAACTTTATGTGCATTCTTAATAACAATACAGAGAGGTACATATTTGTGTTTTGTTTACATGAGTACATTTAACCATACCACATATACTATCTAGAATGCTATATTGAAATATTTCTAATATAAAATTTTTAATATTTATTTTTGAGAGAGAGGGAGACAGATGATCCGAAGTGGACAGAGAACCCAATGCAGGGCTCAAACTCATGAACCCTGCCTCAGATCATGACCTGAGCTGAAGTCGGATGCCTAACCAACTGAGCCACCCAAGTACCCTCTCATATAAAACATTCTAAAACATTTACCTTGCCTTTTATTTTTTTTGAATGTTTACTTATTTTTGTGAGAGACAGCACAAGCAGGACAGGGACAGAGAAAGGGGGACAGAGGACCCAAAGCAGGCTCTCTGCTGACAGCAACCAGGTCAATGTGGGGCTCAAACTCACAAACTGTGAGATCATGAAGTCAGAGGCTCAACTGACTGAGCCACCCAGATGCCCCCCACTTATCTTGCTTTTTTAAAACAGTATCTCCTAAATATCATTTATATTAATCTTGGCCATGATCATAAGCATTCAGTTCTCAGGTGTGTTGGAGTATAGCTTTATACAGATGCAAAACAAAAAGAAAGAAAAACCCAAACAAACAAAAAACAAACACCAAGACATAGTGTGAAATATGTACAACGTATACTGACTGGCATCCCAGGAATTCTTGAAGAGGTCTCTGGTGTTCTGTTGTTCTTTTAATAATTTGCCTTTTTCTCCTGAGGGTGAAGTGAGCACGTACAATAACATGCCCTCCTGGGCAGCTTAAAATAGACACCACCCAGCAAAACTAATTAATGAATCAAAAGCTAAAACACCCCTCTGTGGGAGGCAGCAGAGCTTCTGGGATGTTCAAGGGAAAAATCAGACAGATGCCAGCTTTTCCACAGCTGTCAGTAGCTGTGTGACTGAGCAAAGTAACATCCAAGCTTCAGTTTCCTCATCTGTACACCAAGAATAATAAGCTAACTTCACATTATTGTTGAGAAGATTAAGAATAGGGAAGGCTCTTAACACCGTGTCCAGCACATAGACAGTGCTCAGTGATCATTGGCTGTTGTTATTATCATCATTATTACTAATCCAGAGACTCCTATTATCCTTGTGAGAACATTCCTCAGGAGGAGAGGTACACAGGTGGCAATGGTTTTAAGTGAAGCTAATTTAAGGATCTAGTCCTCAGCAAGTTACCTCTTTGAGAGTCGGTAGATAACATAGTTAAGCAGTAATTATGAAAACACAGATTCTGGAGCCAAGCTATATGGGTTCCAATTCCAGCTCTGCCATTTACTTCCCGCATCATTTTTGACAGGTTAAGTAACCTCATCTCAGTTTCCTCTTCTGTAAAATAAGGCACAACCACAGTGTCGGCCCATAGCACTGTTCTGAGGACTTGATTAATGTATCTAAAGTGCGCGCAACAGCATTTGGCCACAGCAAGTATTCTGTAAATGATTGCCACTGATAGAAGTGACATTTTGCTTAACACCTGTGGACAAGGAGGAGGTAGTGTCATCCATGGGGAGTGAGAGGGACACTGGTGTTCATGGTAACATCTGCCTTGGTGGTTATGGTATTCTCATGAAGCACCCTGAGAGTTCATTCTCTAGTGTCAGACCCAAATTGGAAAGGTGACCTCTTGTGCATGATTTCTGCTCAAGTTATTTCACTCCAAAGTCTCAAGGGACTCGGTGATAACATAGGAATAGCAGTATCTACCTCATAAAACTGTTGTGAGGATGAAATGGGATCCTGAATGTAAAATGGTTACTTCTATACTAGATTTTTGGAGATATTTTAAAGGGCTCTACCTTAGGCTTAACTGAATTTGAAGCTCACACCTTGACCGCTGCCCCGCACTGTCTCTGAGAGGCAAGGAAGCTACTCAACTGCCAAACTGTTCCACTGCCAAACCCCCGCTCTTAAACCTTGTTACCTCATTATATCCGTCTGCCGGTGCTGCACTGGTTCTCACCCAGGACTCTCAGTGAGCATCCTCATGATGACTTGTGAACATACACATCCAACACTGTGCCTCCCTCAGATGCCATCTTTTGTTCTTATTCCCTCTCCCTCTCATGTGTGACTTTAGTCATTCATATATTTACAAACACCTGTGATTTGCCAAACACAGGGAAGCCAAAGTCCCTGCCCTCATGGAGAAGATAACATTGAACTATGACAGGGAAAGGCAATACAGGGGGCCGGTTCAGGACACAGGCTGTGGAATTAGATCAACCTGGAGTTAAGCCCCAGTCCTCTTGTTCATTAGCTGTGTGTTGAACAAACTAGGTAATTGCTCTAAGCTTCAATTTCTGCTTTTGGGAAATGTGAATGCCAAAGTCCACTTGAAACTGGAAGAATAACCCTTTTGTTGACCATCTACTTCGTATTTGCCTCTTAGAATTAGCTGCAGACCAAGAAAGGAAAATAAATCATCTTACTAGTTCCCCTTTGCTTACAGAGTCTGACAAGAGAGGGTAACTTGCTTTAAAATGTAATTAGTTAAAAAGGTGGGGGGGGGAGGAGTTATGTTTTCAAAGCTTTGGCCAATTTTTCTGTAATAAATGGTCACCACCACATTTCTGTCTTTTGAAAACACAAAGCAGTGAGTCCCAATGGAGAGTGAATTGTGCTTTACATCGCAATGTAAAGCTGTTTGTTCACTGTGAGCAGGTATCTTTTCATGTCATGTTACATTTAAGACATTTTTCTTCCTCAAATTACACTTAAAAGGTAGTCAGCCTAAAAAGCACATTTTTTCCCTTGGAGTAGTGGTGTCCATCATGTGAATATGTGTATATGTGTGAGAGACAGAGAGAATGAGAAAATGTAATCCAATAATTGCACACCTGAAAGCATGATTGAATAAGGAGACGCACCTTCAGCACATGCTAGTAGAGGACCCTCAGAAGGGATCAGTACATGGAGTGAACAAGCTCCAGTGACCATATAATTTATGATCCACGTCAGGAGCCATTTGAAAAGTAAATAGATTTGCTATTAATGATTATATTGGAATAATAGGTGTTAACTGGAGCTGTGTGGATGCAAACTGGAACATATAATCACTGCCAACGCTCACTCTGAACTGTTCTGCTAAAGCCTGCCCTTGCTAACTATGGTGTTATTCTAGCCTAAATACCCAGGCTTTTGAAAATGTGCTGATCTGGGTCATTATGTCCTATGAAGTCTCGCATTGGGGTTGGGGCGGGGGAGACTAAAATCCTAGTGATGAAGTTTTGGGGTGATGGTGCAGGGTTTGGAGCTGACGGCCAAGAAAGAATTTTTGAAGATGTCTTTGGTGCAAAAAGGTAATTTTATTAAAGCATTGGGACAGGACCCGTGGGCAGAAAGAGCTGCACTGGGGTTATGACGGGTAACTGATTACATGCACTCAGTTTGGGAGGGGGTTAGGGATAGAGTAGGTCTTTAGGGAATTTTGAAAGCAAGGTTTCCAAGACCTTGAGGGGGTAGCTGTTGTTAGGAAAACACCATTTATTATCATTTAGTAAAACCTTAGTCATGAGACCCTTCAGATCTGTATCAGAGGCCATAAACTTGGACTATGATTGCCAGCATATATCTTGGGGGAGTTCAGATAAAGGAAGTTTTATATATTAAAGTAGACTTACAGGATCCTGGGGGCTGGGATAATGTTAAGCTAAGATTGTCTTTGGCCCCTAGCCAAGTGTCATCAGTGAGGCAGCTGAGCTCCTAGAAGGAGGTCACTCTGCCAGTTTCAAGGACTTGTCAATGGGCTGTAGGCAGGAAGTGAATTTAATTTTTCATTTACCTTGGTTCCCCACATCACCAGGCAAGCACTTAAACCCCTTTCCTTTGTTCTTGGGTAGCCAGGAGTATCCGAGGAATATCATACATATTCCACCTGGGGGGGTAGGGGGAATGCCGTTAGCCTGTACTTTGCCCTCAGCTTGCCCCACACTCCCTCATCATAGAAGAGACTAAAGTCAATTGGTAGGGAACAGGTTTTCCTACATGGGCATAGGGATTTTTGCACTCTGAAAACTCAGCCACATGTTTTCTCTGAAAAGCCTAGATTATATTGGCTGGGCTTGAAGCCTCCCAGATACAACACAGGTGGTTTCCTCTTGCTCTGCATCTATGACATCTTTTTTTCCTTTGTTTTGTGACTACAGATATTAACCCCCAATATGTAACATCTCTATTCACGAAGGCATGCAGCCCAGTACTATGTGGATTTTAGACAAAACCTTATAACCGGAGGTATAAATAACACTGTGTTCAGAGGTGTGTTTGAGGACATCAAATACAGAAAGTTACGATATGTAAAATCATTAAATGCAAACGGAAACAATGTCAAGTATCCCAGAACATAATGTATGTGATTCCAAGCCAGAGGGCATGTGGAACAAATGGCAGAAATTAGATTAAAATTGGGAGAGAAGGCACGTAAGGTTGAGGTAGGATAAATGCTAACACACATACCTCTGCGAGGGCAGAGCATGTATCATAAATGCAAGAAACTAATAATACAGGGATATCAGGTCAACTACAGTCAATGCAGTAAGAACCAAACATTTTATAATGTTCTTCAGCAGGCTGGAGAGCTTGTAGGTGGCGTTAGAAAGGGGAAGAGTGTGGAAAGTGGATGGCCAAGATGATCTTATGGTTCTCCTCAGCCTGACTGAACCTGAGACAGGCTTTGCCCAGACTGTATATCTCTGACCTCCCTTTTCTTACAAAACTTACTTTAGAAAATATGCACTTGTAGATTCTTTCTCTGCCTCTTTGAAATGTAAATCTTTCCCCAGACTTTTGCCCATTTTATAACCCAAGAATATCTTTCTCAAGGACCCTGGAGACATTCCTTTGAAATGCAACCAAGGAAGACAGAGCTTCTGTCTCCCAGTCTCTGTGACAGGTTAGGAGGCTAACTTTGATATTCACCAATTAGCAGACACAGATGGCCCCAGATAATCACATTGACCAGTCTCCCCAAATTGTCCTTGAATACTCTTCCACCAATTCACCCCACTGTTTAAAAATCCCCCTTTTTTTGAGTTCATTCTTTCCACCCTTTTGCCATAGTCTTGAATAAAGTCTTCCTTGCCACTTTTAAACAAGTGTCCAATACAATTTTCCTTCCATAGGGCTTACTGTAGAGCATCTGCTCGGACAGCTGAAAACATCATAAACTCTAAATTAAATTTGCTTGACTAGAAGAACTGTGATTTCAGGGGCTCCAAAGGGCCTCCTCCTACCTTACTCTCCAAAAACAATCTCCTCACCAGTTTGCAGAGGAAAACAAAATTTTTCTAACAAAGAATCGGCCTCTCCTACAATCAGAGATAAAAGGCTGGTTGAGGTAATGCTTCAGTGTGAAGGCATTTCAGTAGTGGTGTAATCAGCCAATCAATAGGTATAAATGGGTCATTATGAGAGCCTTTCCTGTTTGGATTAAGGAGCAGGAAGCCTGAGAAGAATAGAAAGACAGGGGGCTGGTGGTGCAGAGGAGGAAAAAAGGCAGAAAAAATGAGGGCAAAGAAATTTCACAGGATTTACAGCTTCGCCTAGAGTCTGCCTCATCAACCTCCAACTGGTTTAGGATAAAAAGAAGTTGGGGGCTGAGGTATTTTTGCCATGCAGCTGCACACACAGGCAGCCACACTTGGTTTGATTAATGAAGATGTTCAGGGTTTGTTTTATTAAACACTTCTGACTTCTTGTAAAGTAGCTTCGATTTTAGAATATCACTGTACTTGAAATCTAACATTGTTTCTTCACTTTTCTTTCTATAGCATGCATCAAATTAGCGTGTGTATGCACGTGTGTGCACGTGTGCACACACACGCACCACCATAGCCTCGGACCTTTCGGCAAAAATTACCAATCTCCCTCCATTCCATTTATTGCTATATTGAAAAAAAAAAGCCCTCAGCAATAACATTAGAAATAAACTACATATATATATATATATATATATATATATATATATATATACATACACACACACACACATATATGTATATATATATGTATAAAGTCGTTAATAAAACTTTTAGGGAAAAATATTGTAACACAATTATATATTGATACAAAAAACTCAATAGATTTTACGAAATAACCTACAATTGACAAAATAATTGAGCTAAGATAATAATAATTACAATTAAAAATCAGGAAGACCAGCAATTTTTACTTCTGTGCAGGAAGAGTTGCTAATAAAAGAGGTAAAAAATAGAAATTTATGAGATTTCATGCCATCACCAACCAGTAAAGCTCATAAAATTCTTCTAGATGTTTTTTTCTCATACCTCCTGAACTGGGATATCCCTTAGGAAACGGGGAATTTGAGATGAAGGGGAATCTTGACATAATAGTGTAAATGACTACTGAAAACGTCAACATTTTCATGTAAATGTTTCCACCCAAAGGTATAAGCTTAAATTATAGGCCTAAAAACAAACAAACAAACAAACAAAAAACCTTGCAAAGATTTCTCCATCTTTCGTTATTTAATCAGGTTTTAAACTCCTCTGTAATTCAAGAGACTCTTTAGAAGAGGTTTTAAGTAAAGTTGCCATTGTATGTGACACAGTATTTATGAGCTCAGGTGAAGCAAATATATTTATTTCCTATTTAAGATATTTAGCAAAGACTTGAAACCTACTTCCCCTAAGAACATTCCAAAGAGTTCTTTCATTGTCTCATAATGAAGAGCACAGCTGACATACAATTTTTTTTCCTGGAAGTTTTAGAATTTAATCTTAAAGCTTCAGGAAAACATTTATTTTTGGAGAATTTATGTTAAATTACTTTACATATTGAGTTTTCAACATACTATCACATCAAAGGGTCAATAAGTTGTTTGAAAACTACTTATATAAAATACTGCTTACAGATCATTAACTACCTGATGGACAGCCCCAGGCAAGGAAGTCTGAAGTGCTTGGAGCCCAGGAAAGATCAATCAGAAATGTGAAAACAAATCCAGAAAAGGATATTATAAGGAATACAGAAATTAGTATTCATTTTACAGAGAACTGTTGAATAATGCCTCCCTATTTTGATTAAGACAAATTCCTGTGAATAAGCTTTGATTTCACGTGCCTAATTATACATGACAGAATCAAGTTTATTTCTGGTAATAAAATTAAGAGCTTGTGACAACTCCTCTTTTGTACCCCCAATGCGCTGAGGCAGTTATCAGATTCTATGGTAAGAACTGGCTTCCTATGAGACAGACATTTCTTGCATTTGGCACAAAGTACGTGCTCAATAAAAACCTATTGACTTAAAATTAATGAACACTAAGCATATGCCAGACAAGAAGCCAACCAGGTGTTCTCCACTTCCTGTCCCAGACATGATATTAATTACTTCATGAACAGAAAGCAACTTCAGAAAGGAAGTGGGCAAGAGGCTCTGCTCTTTAAACTAGTAAAGGAATAGATGGTTAATATTGTAAATTATTTTAAATATGACTCATTGGGACTTAAGTCCCAAGACAAAATCAACAAGACCTCACCAAAAACTGCAAAATTCAACATTACATTTTCTAAAGAAAATTCATTGCCATTAAGGAAGGTAAGAGGTATGCCTTTTAAGTATTTATATAGCTTAATGTTCCATTTCAAGGCTTGTATTAACAGTTCATTTAGTCAGAGGAGATTAATATATTGGTATTTTTCTTAAAATAACTCAAGACAATCCACTTTAGATCACGTATAAGTGGAAAACTAAATGGAAGCCAAAGGCATAAAAACAGCATGGCTACTTTATGAAAACAACATACTTTTGTCATCAAAGTTTGTTTGGATAGTCATGCTTCCTCCTGTGAGACTGAGACCTTTTCTGCAAAAGGGATGTAAAATAGGAAAGAAGGAAAGAAGTCATAATCTAATTCTTTTAGGTAATTTGGAAATAAGCCCAGCCTATAGAGAAAAATATGAAAAGTGTAGAGGGAAGAGGATACTGAGTAAGAGGTCCAGGAGGATGTCTCCTCCTATGACAAAAATATAATAGACTGGGTGGCTTAAACAACGTACACTTGTTTTCTCACAGTTCTGGAGACAGACCTGGTGTCTGGTGAGAGCTCACTGCCCTGCTTGTAGACAGCTGCCATCTCACTATGTACTCACAAGGCTGAGAGGAAGAAGTCATCTATCTCCAGTCTCTTACAATATGAGCACTGATCCCATTCATCTGGGCCCTGCACTCATGATCTAATTACCTCTCTCTCCTAATACCATCACTTTGAGGGCAAGGAACTTCAATCTATGAATCTGGGGGAGGAAGGGAGGGAGGGAGGACACAAGCATTCAGTGCACAACAGAGACTGCCTCCCACTTTAAGTCATGAAGCTTAGGTGACTGGGGAAGGCCTGAGAAGTAATTTTTCTTGCTAAAAGAGTGATCAACATAACAAAGAACTGTCAAGTATATTAAGTGCTATAAAAGAAGTCCCCTCAAAAAGGGGTGAGGCAGGACTCTTCTCTGGTCCTCATAGTGTCTCAGATTGATGAAGGAGCCAAAGACAAGCTGAGGGCAAAGCAAAAGCTAACACCCCCTCACACTCCCTATCCCCCAAGGTGGGATATGTGTGATATTCCTCAGGCACTCCTGGTGCCTAAGAACAAAGGAAAGGGAAAAACAAATGGTTAACTGATGGAGATCACAGTCATGCAGGACACAGTCTCCATCAGTTTGCAACTTTTAATGATTTACAAGAACAAAAGGCTATCTCCAGAAACCTATAGACTCAGTTTCCTGGAGCCCTAACATCACCCTACCCTCCATTGTGTGTGGGGAACAAGAAGAAAATGTAGATAAAACTAAATTTCTTTATAACCTGCAGCCCACTGACAAATACTTGAGACAGGCAGAGTATAACATTTCTCTAGGAACTCCCTACTGTCCTAATGTTAATGCTTTGCTAGAGGGAAAAACAACAGAGCTTGACAACAGCTAAGCATCCTTATGTCAGGAGTCCTCTTTAGCATATGAAAGTCCTTATGGAAACCTCTCTTCTGCCTTTACCTCCCCCAACTCCATAGTGCACAGTCACTTCTTACAGCCCCAGTGTCACTCTTTCTGCTCACAGGTCTTGCCCCCATGCTTTAATAAAATCACCTTTTTGTGCCAATGTCTCAAGAATTCTTTCTTGGTCATCAGCTCTGGACCCCCACCATCACTCCACAACTGCAAAAAGATCAGAAGTGAGAAGAACCCTCGAGTTTCACTGGCACAATATTATCCTACTGGAAGTGGTTCCAAACCACAGTATGGGAAGAGAGTTTATGGAGGGAATTTCTCACAGTCCAGTACAGGGGGAGAGAATATGTTACAGATATAAGTATGCAGTGTTCAAGAATTTTTTGTTGTCAAAAGAACAAAGTTAGGTTTGAATGTATCACTAACTCTAATCAAACTTAATGGGGACTTCAATATGTCTTAAAATATCTCCCTCCATTTTTCAAAAAATTGTATTTCAAATTTATGTTATGTACAAGGGAAGCTTTATGTATTTAGTCTTTCTTAAATTCCCTCATTTTTAATTATTTACTTTTATCTTTCCTTGTTTAATTTCATTTTCTGACTCTTAAGGAAAGAATCAAAGGAAATGAACATTTTACTATAGTGTAGTTTTTCTATGCTACAAAAGCCAAGATTACTTCTACTTGTTGGCAATGGAATAATAACTGTAAATATAAAAGTGCACCTCTCATGCCATTTTGCAGTCCGTGAAGTATCAATTATGCCTTGAACTTTGTAAGAATTAGGACTATAATATGTCCGCACTTTTAGTGTATGAGCAAGTTTGTATTATATTGTTTATTGACTCTAACATATTGACACAGATACAGGCAAAAAATCAATGCCACACACACACACACACACACACACACACACACACACACACACACATACACACACGTGGCTCCTCTCAAAATCCTATATAAGAAATATTGGAAATAAGATATAATTATCAATAAAAAAGAAGAGATATTGGACATGTGAGAAAATTAAAAATTGAGCACAAAACAGGAAAAAAGTGCTTTACCAAAATATATGTTTATAAGAGGATTGAAGTCTTAAAGATACTTTTCAAGTTAGAAGCTATATATGTCATATTGCCAAAATGTGTTGTTGTAGCACTGAGATAAAAAGCATGCATAAGGTTTACTTTCATCTGTAAGCTTCTGCAATAGTTATTCATATGTAATTTATTTGTAATTTTTTTTTTTGCATATTGTGATCTATATGAGATCCTTTTCCTCAACTGATACTCTAAAAACCCAAATATTAACATTAGGAAGAGTCCAAAAGTGCAAAATACATTTCTTATCTTATTTCTCATATAACTTATCTCATAGAAACTTCATAACTACATATCGGCAGGGAAAGCTGTCACCTTAGACTTTTGGAAACCGAGGATCAGAGAGGTTTAGCAACTTGTTCAAGGTCATATCATTTATAAATGATAGAGCCGGGACTGAAGCTCCGGTCTTCAGATGCCAAATCTTACTTTTATATAATTTAAAATGATTCATTTATTAAATGGCCAGATATTTGTTATAAGCCCTATACCAATTGTGTCATAATTAAAGTTACTTTAAAATTTGTAGGTGACCAAAGAATTAGTTTCATGCTTTCTTCAAAGGAAACAAATTCCCATTCTAAGAATAGTTTGATCCCTATGAGAATCACATATAGGATGAATTATTAAACTAAAAAACATAACAAAACAAAACAAAACAAAACTAGGGAGGAGAAGCCCAGATGGGGCCTAGCTGATGCCATGATGCCCAGAGTTAAGGAGACACAGTTGTGAGAAAAAGTAGCTAGAGTTCACAGAGCAGTTTACCAGAGAGATCAGCTATACAGAGAGAGAACCTGAATATTCAGCAGAGTACTGATACCACATGCTTCTGAGAAAATTCTCTGAAGCAAGGGAAATACTCAAAAGGATTCAAAGAAACAGTCGCCAGAGACCACACAGGACTGGGAGTTGTAGGTGTAAAGTATGTGGGTATAAAGTATATTTAATTGCAGTTTCTGAAAGAAAGGAGAGAGAGGTTGGGAGATAGAAAAAAATATTACAACATTTATAAGAACTAATGGATAAAAATCCCCCAAAGTTGATAAAAGTATATATAAACTCACAGATCCAAAAAGTTCACCAAGCACAAGAAATATGAAAAAACTGCATTAAGGAATATTATATATATATATATATATATATATATATATATATATATATATATACATATATATATATATATGTATGTATATATATATATATATATATATATATATATATATATATATATATTCTTACAAAATGAAAAACGTTGCCAGAGGAAAAAGTCTCATTAGGTACAAAGGAACAAAGATGAGGATATTAGCAGATTTCACACTAGAAATAATGCAAATGAGAAGTAGTGGCACAACATCTTTTCACAGCTGAAAGACAAAAACTGTACACCATAATTCTATACCCAACAAAAATATCTTTTAAAACTGAAGGCAGAATACACACATCATTTGACATAAAACTATTAGAATAATTCATCACCAGCAGACCTACACCACAAGAAATGTTAAAGGAAGTCCTTTAGACATAAGGAAAATGATACCCAGTGGAAAAATGGATCTATACCAAGGAATAAGAATCCTGGATGTGGTATTATGTGGAAAATATGTAAGTTTTTCTGATAATTCAATTCTCTTAAAAAGATAGTTGACTTCTAAAGCAAAAATAATAATAGTGTGGTTTGAGGTGTATACAACAAATGAAGGAGTAAAATATATAACAACAATAGCACAGAGACCAAAGAGGGAGAAATAGAAGTACATTACTATAAGATTTTAAACTGTACATGAAGCAGCATAATATTACTGTCAGATAGACTGTTACCTTAAAGATGTGTACTGTATACTCTAAAGCAAAATAAGAACTATAAGAAAGTTACAATTAACAAGCCAAATAAGATATGCTAGAATTGTAAAACTTAATCCAAGAGAAGTGAGGAAAAAAAGGAATGAAGAGCAGATAGAAGAAAACAAAGAACAAGATCAGTGATTTAAACTTAAACATACAAATAATCTACATTAAATAAAATAGTCTGAATGCTCTGAGAGGCAGAGATGATGAGATTAGGTAAAACCACAAGACACAACTATTTCTTGCCTATAAGAAATCAACTATAAATAATGAAGACATAAATAGTTCAAAACAAAAGGATAGAAAAAGAGACACTATGCAAATACTACACTAAAAACTTGGTTGTGACTATTAATTTCAAATAATGTTGACTTCAGGGCAGAGAATATTAACAGGGATTTAAAAAAGAATACTAATGGATAAAGAGATCAGCTCATCAATAGGATATAACGATCAAGTTACAGAAAGCATGTTATCTGGCCACATGGAATGGAATTAGAAGTCAACTAAGGAGCTATCTAAAAATTGCCCAAATATTTGGAAACAAAGTAACACCCTTTAAATAACTCATGGGTCAAAGAAGACATCAAAAGGGGCACCTAAGTGATTCAGTTGGTTAAGTGTCCAACTTCAGCTCGGGTCATTATCTCATGGTTCCTGGGTTTGCATCCTGCTTGGGCTTTGAGCTGACAGCCCAAAGCCTGGAGCCTGCTTTAGATTCTGTGTCTCCCTCTCTCTCTGCCCCTCCTCTGCTTGTTCTCTCTCTCTCTCTCCTCTCTCTCTTTCTAATAAATAAATAAATATTTTAAACATTAACAAAAAGATAGCAAAAGGGAAAATAAAACGTGTTTTTAACTAAAATATATCAAACATATGTCATTATTGTTAGGATGTCCTTGGAACCACAGTGGAGGGGACGGCCATCTTGCCAGCACAACCCAACGAAAAGCCTCTAGTAGCGTGCCAGAACGAATTGGAGGTTAACCAATCACCGAGCAACAGCACGACCTGACGCGAAAAAGGCCCACCCGGACCTAAACCCAAACCGCTGCAGCTTAAAACCCCACCCCACCATACCTGGGCGCGACTTCCCTGACTCCTCTCTCTCTCTCCCTGAGCCACGGAACCTCGCCCCAGACCTTAGTTCCCAATAAAGCCTTTGACTGCTAAAATTTTTTTAGCCTCTGACTCTTATCTTTACCCTGCCTTACGCCTGACCCTAACATTTGGTGCCGAAACCCCGGGGAGGTAGTAGCTCGCCTCCCTTGTCTGAGCTCCCTCCTCGCCAAGCCAGACGCCAACCACCCTACTCCCAAGCACCTTCAGGAGCCGGTAAGTAGGACAGACCCCTCCTTCCCTCCTCCAACTATGGCTGACACCCAGGAGACATGTCTCACAAGCAAGGCCCGCACGCCAATAGGCCCCTTATTGCAGTGTGAGGGGCACCTCGCCCTGCCACGCCAATGGGGAGTAACGAGTCTAAACTGCCTCGATCTCTTACCCCCCTCCAATGTCTGTTAAAAAACTTCCGGCTCCTGGGCTTACAAGGAGAACTTTGTCGTAACCGACTCATCCGCCTTTGCACTGTAGTCTGGCCTCAGTACAAATTAGATAATGATTCTCAATGGCCACCCGAGGGGTCTTTACAATACCAAATCTTAACCGATCTGGACAATTTCTGCCATCGGCTGGGAAAATGGGGAGAAATAGCCTACGTCATGGTCTTTTGGGACCTCAGGTCTCGCCCCAACCTATGTTCCTCCTGCCCCTCTGCATGCATGCTCCTTGCCCACCCACAACCCCCCCGACAACCCCACCTCACCAACTTCCCCGTTCTCTGACCCATTAGAGGATCTAGCCACACTGCCCACCTGTCCTCACCCCCTTCCGTACTCCCAACCCCCAGCCGTCCCGCCCTCGCCTCCCATATCATCCCGAACTGGTGCTCAGGCCCCTCCCAGCGAACAGACCCCAGTGGCCATCTTACCTCTCCATGAGGTGGCAGGACCTGAAGGCCTGGTTCACATTCACGTCCCCTTCTCCCTCCAAGACTTATCCGCCATCGAAAAGCGGCTAGGGTCATTCTCGGCTGACCCCACCCAATACATTAAAGAATTCCAATACCTTGCCCAAGCCTACAGTCTCACATGGCATGACATCCATGTAATCCTCACCTCTAGCCTCACCCCTGAGGAGAGGGAGCGCATCCAGGCCACAGCCAGGGAACATGCAGACCAAACCCACATGACCGACCCCACTATGCCTGTAGGGGCCGATGCTGTCCCGGCGGCCGACCCCAATTGAAACTACCAACATGCAGGCAATGGTCACCAGCGCCGGGACCAGATGATCCAGTGCCTACTAGCAGGCATGAGGGCAACCTCGAACAAATCAGTTCAAGAAATAATACAGGACCCCAATGAAAACCCCGCAGCCTTCCTTAGCCAGCTCACAGAGGCACTTACCCAGTATACCAGACTAGACCCTACCACCCCCGCCGGGGCCACAGTATTGGCCACCTATTTTGTTTCCCAATCAGCCCCTGATATTCAAAAAAAAACTAAAAAAGGCCGAAGATGGTCCTCAAACCCCTATGGCCGACCTGGTAAAGATGGCTTTTAAAGTTTTTAATGGCCGAGAGGAAGCTCAAGAAAAACGGCGACAGGCCCGTCTCCAACAAAAGGTACAATTACAGACCCAAGCCTTGGTAGCTGCCCTGAGGCCAGCCACAATAAAGCCCTCTGGACCACGGCCCCCTCCGGGCCCTTGCTTTAAATGTGGCCAAGAAGGCCATTGGTCTCGTCAGTGTCCCCATCCCAAAAAGCCTACCAGTCCATGCCCATTGTGCCAACAAATGGGCCGTTGGAAATCCGATTGTCCTAACCCAAGGGACGACAGACTCGCGACGCCTCCACATGGCAAGCTTCACCCTGATTGGACTCTGCCTTCCAACTGCTGGAGATGGAGGATGACGACTGATGAGACCCAGACTCAGTAACTCCAGTGACCCACGCTAAGCCCAGGGTAAAACTCCAGGTAGCGGGTAAGTCCATCTCCTTTCTGTTGGACACAGGGGCTACCTATTCCATCCTGCCGAGCTATTCCGGCCCCATCACACCATCCTCTGTTTCAGTCATGGGTATAAGCAGCACCTCCTCCATTCCCCCGTGCACACCGGTACTCACCTGCTGCCTGGATGGCTTCCACTTCTCCCACTCCTTCCTAGTCATCCCCACCTGCCCCGTCCCCCTGTTGGGCTGAGACATCCTCAATAAATTAGGAGCCTCTATACACCTACCAGCTATCTGCCCCTCTCCCTCCCCCACTCATCTCCTACTGACTGTTATCACAGACAACACAGACCACAACCTTAACCCACACCCAGACCTCCCAGTAAACCCAATCATATGGGATAGGTCCACCCTGACGATCGCCACCCACCACCAACCTGTCCTCATTAGACTCAAAAATCCATCGCAATTCCCGTCTAGACCCCAATACCCAATTTCCCACACCCACTGACTAGGCCTAAAGCCCATCATCGATCACCTACTCAAGGAAGGCCTCCTAATCCCATGTCACTCCCCCTGCAACATCCCGATCTTGCCTGTAAAAAAGCCTAATGGCTCATATAGACTAGTACAAGACCTCCGAATAATCAATGAAGCGGTAATCCCTATCCACCCAGTAGTGCCCAACCCATACACCCTCCTCTCCCAAATTCCCCCATCCACAACCCATTTTACAGTGCTTGATCTCAAAGATGCCTTTTTCACTATTCCCCTACATCCTGAATCCCAATTCCTCTTTGCCTTCACATGGCAAGATCCAGTCACCTCTTTGGCCTGCCAACTCACATGGATGGTACTTCCCCAGGGGTTCTGTGATAGTCCCCATCTCTTTGGGCAAGCCTTGGCCAGGGATCTCCTCAAAGCCCCACTCTCTAGTCACTGTACTCTACTACAATACGTAGATGACCTTCTACTATGTGGTACCTCTTTCAACCACACCAAACAAGATACAATCCATATCCTAAACTTCCTGGCTAACCTGGGGTATTGAGTCTCCCCACACAAAGCCCAAATCTGTACCAGCACAGTCACATTCCTGGGAGTCTCACTCACACCTACCACCAAGGCCCTAACCCAAGACCATCTCCAAGCCCTCCAGACCCTGTCCCCACCTACTAATGCAGACGAAATCCTCTCCTTCCTGGGTTTAGTGGGCTTCTTCAGGCACTGGATCCCTAACTTTGCTGTACACACAGCCCCCCTATACAAAGCAGCTAAAGAAACCCCTCAAGGCCCACTCCCCAGCCCAGGATTGGTAGCAAGGGCCTTCCAATGGCTGGTCACATCTCTAGTCACTCAACCGGTCCTTTCCTTCCCCAATGTTTCAAAGCCTTTCCTCTTATACACAGATGAAAGGGCTGGAATTGCAACAGGGCTCCTAGCCCAACCATGTGGCCCCAAGTTACAAGCTGTCGCCTACCTCTCTAAACAACTGGGCCCTACTATCAAGGGGTGGCAACCCTGCCTCAGAGCACTTGCATCAGCTGCCACCCTAACCAAAGAGGCACTCAAACTTACCCTACACTGCCCCCTAACGGTACTTTCATTGCACCATCCATCTGATCTCCTTACACATAAGGCCTTGGCGCTGCTCTCCCCATCACGCACACAATTGTTCCACCTGCTCTTTATTGAAAATCCTGAAATATCTCTCCAACTCTCCCCCAGACTCAATCCAGCCACCCTACTCCCACAAATTGACCCCAAAGACACTTCACAGCCACCCTTCCACTCCTGCACTGAACTCATAGACATTCTCTCCAAACCTCCATCTAACTTAAAAGACCTTCCTCTCACTTCCCCCGATCTCACCCTATTTGTAGATGGTAGTTCACTAGTTGACTCCCAAGGCCACTGACGAGCAGCGTATGCTGTGGTTACATTAAACCAAACCCTAGAGGCCCAGACACTACCCACGGGAAACACATCCCAAAAGGCTGAACTCACAGCTCTCGCTAGGGCTCTCCAATTGTCCAAAAATAAGAGAGTCACAATATACACAGACTCAAAATACGCTTTCCTTATTGCACATACACACTCCCACTTATGGGAAGAAAGAGGATTCCTCACAACGAAGGGTACCCCCATCATCAACGGGCCACTCATCGCAAAACTCCTTGAGGCCCTCAAACTCCCACAAGAGGTGGCCATTGTCCATTGCAAAGGCCACCAACCCCTAACCACAGAGATAGCTATAGGAAATCACAAGGCTGACAACACCACCAGAAAAACAGCTCTCTCTCAACCCAGTTCCTATGGGCATCCTCACCGATGATACAACTCCCGACTACACCCCAGATGAACAAAAACAATACATGGCCCATCCCGATGCCCATACCAATGCAGGCTGGATCATGTTAGGCCCCCGACTGGCCCTCCCAAATAACCTAGCCCCTTCCCTACTAACAAAAATCCACAAAACTCTACACAGTGGGCAGGCCACCTTCTACTTCCTTGAGCCCATTATGTACCATCCCCACCTACAACAACTGATCACCAAAACACACCAACAATCCACCACATGCGCTGCAGTCAGCCACCAAGGGGGAATTAGGAGCCCAGGCCCCACTTATCAGATGTGGGGCCATCTCCCGGGCGAAGACTGGCAAATAGATTTTACTCACACGCCAAAACACAAAAAATTACGGTATCTCCTTACCGTAATTACGGTCACTCCTATAAGTGACACCTTTACAGGGTGGATAGAAGCCTTCCCTACCTCATCTGAAGGGGCCTCCACAGTGGCTGAGATCCTACTCAAGGACATCATCCCTCGCTTTGGTCTACCAAGAAGGATACACTCTGACAATGGGCCTGCTTTCATCTCAGCAGCCACCCAACAGGTCTCCAAAGCTTTAGGCATTACTTGGAAACCACATACCATACCACCCCCAATCTTCCGGTAAGGTTGAAAGGGCCAATGGCCTCATAAAAGACCATCTCACTAAACTCTCCATAGAGGCTCAGCTTTCTTGGCCTCAACTCCTACCTATAGCACTCACCCGACTCCGAGCCGCTCCCCGAGGACCCACAGGCCTCAGCCCATTTGAACTCCTGTACGGGCGACCCTTCCTGCTACCCCAACCCATACCAAAAGATCCTCCTTCTTTGGCTGCCTATCTTCCTTACCTTAGCCTGCTCTGCCACCTGATCCGACAGCACGCTGACCTCATTCTACCAGCTCCCACCGATCTCTCCTCTCCCCCAGTATCTGTAAACCCAGGAGACTCGGTACTTCTTCGAGTAAGACAAAAACCAACCCTTGCCCCCCGATGGAAGGGTCCCTACATGGTCATACTCACAACCCCCACGGCTGCTAAATTATTGGGCCACATCCCGTGGGTTCACACCTCCAACCTCAAGCGGGCCCCCCCCTTTACTCCCCATACCAGAAGAGTCGTGGACCTCCCAACCAACCGGCCCCCTAACCCTCAAACTAACTGGACAAACCCCTTCATGACTGACCCTTCCCCTCGGTTCTCCACCTTCACAATCATGATACTACATGAGCTACAACTCTCCCACCCATCCGACCCTACCACCTTCCCCTCATTCCTCTCCTGGGTCTCCGACTGTTGGCTTCAGGGAACTCTCTCCGATTTCTCCCCTGCCGAAATCTCCTTCTTTACCTTTTTGTTAACCATACTTATATATCATGATGATACTCCCCCTGTTACTCCTCGTTAACATCTTCCCCCTTATACCCTCACAGCCCTCCTATAGGTGGATTTTTTATCTATCCGAAACTTTTAATGGACACACCTCTATCATATCCTCTACCCCTTAACCCCTTGTTGGGTGCCAAAATCAAGTTACCTTTAAATTTCCCTCCTTCAACACACTCTGAACCTCTGCACAGATTACTCCCGCCATTTGCTTTTTATATGACCAAACTGACAACAAATGCTCCCAAACCTCCCCCCACAATATGGGGGATGCCCCTATTACTATTGTAACATACACTGGCTCAACCAATACTGTTTCACAGGGACAAAGATGGGCCGCTTCTGCTTGAGAAATGGCAACTTTACCCTTACTATCCCCGATCCATGGGATATCTGCTGGCAAACTGGAACAAGGGGCAAACTGTATCAGAACGGCCATCACTCTAACCCCGTCTCCTCTTTAACCATCTATCGATCCTAGGAACCCTCAATGGCTCCTTCCCTCTCCAACCTTAACGATCTTACCCAAACAATCACAGACCAAGAAAACCAGCTCAACACCCAACTACAGACACCCCCACACAACATCCCTTCTCATGGCTTACACTAATCAGACAAGGAGCGATCCTGCTTAATCAATCAGGCTTAACTAACCTGTCACACTGCTTTCTTTGCACATCCCTCCAGTGGGATCCAGTAATAGCTGTCCCATTACCCACCCCCTTTCCCAATGCCACTAACTCCATCAATCACCCCAGAAGTCAAATCTTCCTACAGGTTCCCATCCTCACTGAGACCCCTCAACACAACACATCTCACCTGACATGCTACTCTTCTCATGCCTCCCCAACTTGCCCCTCCCCCTTGCCTATGCCTAGCCACAATCCCTCCCCACCCAGGGGGATTCTATTGGTGTAATGGCACAGCTTATAAACAAGTACCAAAACGCCTCTATCTGCCTCCCAGTCACCATCATCCCCCAACTCACCCTATATGGACAGGAAGAACTCCATCAACTCCTCGAACTCCGTCTCCAAAAACGAGCCATTTTCCCCCCACTAATGGTCGGACTATCCCCGGCCACCTCCCTATTGGCTGCTGGGGTGGGGAACAGCTCCCTAATACACTCCA
The DNA here is from genome assembly GCF_018350195.1 of Panthera tigris. Lineage (NCBI taxonomy): Eukaryota > Metazoa > Chordata > Mammalia > Carnivora > Felidae > Panthera > Panthera tigris. The sequence goes on from NC_056666.1 coordinate 86,714,069, forward strand.
TTAGCTCTTCCAAGGATCTGTTGGACAGGCTCCCAATCGCAATAGAAGCCTCAGCAACCTCCCTATCTGCCTTACAAAGGCAGATCAACTCCCTAGCACAGGTCACTCTACAAAACCCACGGGCCCTAGATCTCTTGACAGCAGAAAAAGGGGGAACATGTCTATTCCTGAGAGAGGAATGTTGCTACTACCTCAATGAATCAGGCTTAGTCGAAACCAATATAGAACACCTAAAGGAAATCCAAAAAACTCTATCCGCCTGCCCAGGATCCTCAGACCCCCTAACCTCCCTCCTAACTTGGCTCCTCCCCATAGTCACCCCACTAGTTGCTATCTGTATAATACTTACGCTCTTACCTTGTTTTCTCCATTTCGTATGAAAACAAATTCATGAAGTTTCCCAGGTTGCATTTCACCAGATGGTGGTCTGGCCATATTCCCGCATTCCAACCTCAGACCCCACATACCATAATGTCGCCCTTACACCCACATGAAGCAGCCAGATCAGATCCGTCGCCCATTATCACCAATAAGAGATTGGAATGTTAGGATGTCCTTGGAACCACAGTAGAGGGGATGGCCATCTTGCCAGCGTAACCCAACGAAAAGCCCCTAGTAGCGTGCCAGAACGAATTGGAGGTCAACCAATCACTGAGTGACAGCACGACCTGACGTGAAAAAGGCCTGCCCGGACCTAAACCCGGAACCGCTGCAGCTTAAAAACCCCATCCCACCACACCTGGGCTCGACTTCCCTGACTCCTCTCTCTCTCTCTCTCTCTCCCTGAGTCACGGAACCTCGTCCAAGACGTTAGTTCCCAATAAAGCCTTTGACTGCTAAAATTTTTTAGCCTCTGACTCTTATCTTTACCCTGCCTTACGCCTGACCCTAACAATTATATATTTGCCCAAATTCAGAAAATGTACAAAACAAAGAGAGAACCCTAAGGTACACTAGGGACTTTGGATGATTATGATGTATCAATGTAGATTTAATCTTGGTGGAAAAGTACCGTTCTGGGGAATGTTGATAATAGGAGAGGCTATGCAAGTGTGGGGGCAGTGAGTGTATGGAAATTCCTCTATCTCTCTCTCGGTTTGCAGTAAACATAAAACTGCTCTAGAAAAAACTGTCTTTAAAAACAACACCAATCTGTTCTCTGTATATATGAGCTTTTTGTTTTGTTTTTAGATTCCACCTACAAACAAAATCATATGGTATTTGTCTTTCTCTGTCTGACTTATTTCACTTAGAATAATACCCTCAAGATCCACCCACGTTGTCACAAATGGCCAAATTTCATTCTCTTTTTTATGGCTAAATAATATTGCATTTTTCTACATATATACCACATTTGCTTTATCTATTCATCCATTAATAAAACTAAGGTCGTTTCCATATTGTGGCTATTATAAATAATGCTGCAATAAACATGGAGTGCATATATATTTTTAAGTTAGTGTTTTCATTTTCTTCATATAAATACCCAGAAGTGGAATTACTGGGTTGTAGGGTAGTTCTATTTTTAAAATTTTTAAGGAACCTCCATACTTTTTTTTGCCAGAGTTGCTGTACCAACTTACATTCCCATCAACAGTGCACAAGGGTCCCCCCATTTCTCTACATCCTCTGCAATACCTTTTATCTCTTATCTTTTTGATAAGTTACTGTAACACGTGTTTAAAGTGGTATCTCATTATGGTCTTGATGTGCATTTCTCTGATGAGTAGTGATGCTGAGCATCTTTTTCACATACCTATTGCTCTCCTGTATGTCTTCTTTGGAAAAACATCTATTTGGATCCTCAGCTCACTTTTTAATCAGATTTTTTAGTATAGTTAATAATGCTCTATTGCATGTATTTTTTAAATGTTTATTTTTGGTAGTGCATAAGTAGAGGAGGGGCAGCGAATGAGGGGGACAGAGGATCCGAAGTGAGGTCTGTGCTGACACCAGTGAGCCTGATGCAGGGCTAGAACTCACCAACCATGAGATCATGACCTGAGCTGAAGTCAGATCTCAACGGACTGAGGCACCTGAGTGGCCTATTTTCTATTTTCTATTGAAAATTTTAAAGTCACTAAGAAAGTAAATCTTAAAAGTTCTCAACACACATACACATACACAAAAGTTCTTATCACAAAGAAAAAGATTATAATCGTATAGCAATGAAAGTTAATTTGGGCTCTTTGTGATGATCATTGCACAATCTATAAATACCAAATCATTATGTTGTTTATCTGGAAATAATATAATGTTATGTGACAATTATATCTCAGTAAAAAAAATTCAATTAAAAAAATCAAATAATACAAGCAAATTTTCTGGTCACAACTGAATTAAATTAGAAGTCAACAATAGAGAGCTATCTAGAATTACCCAAATTTATTTGAAAAAAATACATTTCTAAATAACTCATGAGTCAAAGAAAATATCAAAAGAGAAAATAAAACTTGTTTTTAACTGAATTTTAAATTAAAACAAAAACATAATCTATCAAATTTTATGGGATGCTGGGAAACTTATAACACTAAGCACCTATATTATAAAAGAATACGGATCTCAAATCAATGACCTCAGCTTCCACCTTAAGGAACAATAAGAAGAAAGGAAAATTAAGACCAAAGTAAGCAAAAGAAAGGAAATAATAAAGATTAGAATTAAAATTAGTGAACTAGAAAATATAAAAACAATAGAACGTATCAATAAAACCAAGAGCTAATTCTTTGAGCAGTTTGATAAGATTCATAATCTTCCACCCTGGGCTATCAGGAACAAATGTGAGGGGGGGGGGGAAATTACCCAAAACAAGAACGAGAGAAATGAGAACACTATTGTTTTTATAGATATTAAAAAGGGAAAAATAAAGATATTAGCTTCATACCAATAATTTTAACAATTTATATGAAATGGACAAACTCCTTAAAAAATACCAACTGCCAAACCTTACTCAAGAAAAACTGAATATGGGGCGCCTGGGTGGCTCAGTCGGTTGAGCGTCGGACTTCAGCTCAGGTCATGATCTCGCGGAGGTCCGTGAGTTCGAGCCCCGCGTAGGGCTCTGTGCTGACCGCTCAGAGCCTGGAGCCTGTTTCAGATTCTGTGTCTCCCTCTCTCTCTGACCCTCCCCCGTTCATGCTCTGTCTTTCTCTGTCTCAAAAATAAATAAACGTTAAAAAAAATTAAAAAAAAAACTGAATAACCCAAATAGCCCATATCTGTCAAAGAAACTAAATTTTTAATGAACCACCTTCCCATGAGAACTCTATGACTGGATGGCTTTACTTAATTCTACAAAACATTTAAGGAAGAAATAATACCAATTCCACCAAAACTCTTTCAGAAAAATGAAGAGGGGGACTACTTCTCAATTCATTCTATGAGGCCTTCATTACCCTGATAACAAAGCCAGCAAAAACATTATAAAAAAGGAGAGAAAGCTAAAAAAAAAAAAAAAAAAAACGCATACACACACACAAACTATTCTTCATGAACACAGATCCAAGAATTCTAAATAAAATTTTAGTAAAAAAAAAATCTAACAATATATAAAAATGATAATATAGAGTGATGAAGTGGGGTTTATCTTAGGAATTCATGGTTTAACATTTGAAAAATAAAAATCTGCCATATTAATAAACTAAAAAATGATTTCAATAAATACAGAACAAGCATTTAACAAAATCCAGTATCCATAATAAAATCTCACAACAAATTATGAATAGAAGACAACTTCCTATCCTTGATAAAGAATATTTATGGAAAACCTACAACTGTCATACTTAACTGTGAAAGATTAATTATTTTCTCTCTAAAATCAGTAGCAAGACAAAGATGTCCCATTTTCACCACTTCTACTGAACATTTTACTAGAAGTTCTGGATAGTTCAATCAGACAAGATAAAGAAATAAAAGGCATCCAGAATGGAATGGAATAAATAAAACTATTTGCTGACAATATGATCACCTATGTAGAAAACCCTCTTGAATCTAGAAAAAAAATACTAGAACTGAGTGAGTTTAATAAGGTTATAGAGTATAACGTTAATATACAAAAATAAGTTGTACTTATATATATGAGCAACAAACAATTAGAAACTGAAAATGTTTTATGAGCAATTATATGCCAATAAAATGGGAAATCTAGAAGAAATGGAAAAATTCTTAGAAACATATACACTACCAAAACTGGAACAGGAAGAAATAGAAAATTTTAACAGACCGATAACCAGTAAGGAAATCGAATTAGTAATCAAAAATCTCCCAAAAAACAAGAATCCAGGGCCAGATGTCTTTCCAGGGGAAATCTACGAAACATTTAAGAAAGAGCTAACACCCATTCTCTTGAAGCTGTTCCAAAAAATAGAAATGGAAGGAAAACTCCCAACCTCTTTCTATGAAGCCAGCATTACCTTGATTCCAAAACCAGACAGAGACCCCACTAAAAAGGAGAACTATAGACCAATTTCCCTGATGAACATGGATGTAAATACTCAACAAGATATTAGCCAATAGGCTCCAACAATACATTAAAAAAATTATTCACCATGATCAACTGGGATTTATACCTGGGATGCAGGGCTGGTTCAATATCCACAAAACAATTAACGTGATTCATCACATCAATAAAAGAAAGGACAAGAACCATATGATCCTCTCAATAGATGCAGAGAAAGCATTTGACAAAATGCAGCATAACTTCTTGATAAAAACCCTCAAGAAAGTAGGGATAGAAGGAGCATACCTTGAGATCATAAAAGCCATATATGAATGACCCAACACTAATATCCTCAAGGGGGAAAAACTGACAGCTTTCCCCCTAAGGTCAGGAAGAAGACAGAGATGTCCACTTTTACCACTGTTATTCAACATAGTATTGGAAGTCTTAGCCTCTGCAATCAGACAACACAAAGAAATAAAAGGCATCCAAATCGGCCAGGAGGAGGTCAAACTTTCACTCTTCGCAGATGACAAGTGCGAAATTTAGCACTGTCATGTGGAGGCATGTGCAAATGGAAAACCCAAAAAGTTCCACCAAAAAGCTGCTAGAATTGATTCATGAATTCAGCAAAGTTGCAGGATATAAAATCAATGCACAGAAATCAGTTGCATTCCAAGACACCAACAATGAAGCAACAGAAAGAGAAATCAAGGAATCAGTCCCATTTACAGTTGCACCAAAACCCATAAAATACCTGGGAATAAATCTAACCAAAGAGGTGAAAAATCGATACACTGAAAACTATAGAAAGCTTATGAAAGAAATTGAAGAAGACACACACACAAAAAAGGAAAAAGATTCCATGCTCCTGGATAGGAAGAACAAATATTGTTAAAATGTCGATACTGCCCAAAGCAACCTATGTATTCAATGCAATCCCTATCAGAGTAACACCAGCATTCTTCACAGAGCTGGAACAAATAATCCTAAAATTTGTATGGAACCAGAAGAGATCCCAAATAGCCAAAGCAATCTTGAAAAAGAAAACCGAAGCTGGAGGCATCACAATCCCAGACTTCAAGCTGTATCACAAAGCTGTAATCATCAAGACAGTATGGTACTGGCACAAGAACAGACACTCCGATCAATGGAACAGAACAGGGAACCCAGAAATGGACCCACAAACATATGGCCAACTAATCTCTGACAAAGCAGGAAAAATATCCAATGGAAGAAAGACAGTCACTTCAGGAAGTGGTGCTGGACAGCGACATGCAGAAGAATGAACCTAGACCACTTTCTTATACCATACACAAAAATAAACTCAAAATGGACAAAAGACCTAAATGTAAGACAGGAAACCATCAAAATCCTCGAGAAGAAAGCAGGCAAAAACCTCTCTGATCTTGGCCGTACAACTTCTTACTCAACACATCTCTGGAGGCAAGGGAAACAAAAGCAAAAATGAACTACTGGGACCTCATCAAAATAAAAAGCTTCTTCACAGCAAAGGAAACAATCAGCAAGACTAAAACGCAACCAACAGATAAAAAACGTATCAAACTCAACACCCAAAAAACAAATAATCCAGTGAAAAAAAGGGGCAAAAGACATGAATAGCCACTTCTCCAAAGAAGACATCCAGATGGCCAAGCAACACATGAAAAAATGCTCCACATCACTCATCATCAGGGAAATACAAATCAAAACCACAATGAGATACCACCTTACACCTGTCAGAATGGCTAACATTAACAACTCAGGCAACAACAGATGTTGGCGAGGATGCAGAGAAAGAGGATCTCTTTTGCATTGTTGGTGGGGATGCAAGCTGGTGCAGCCACTCTGGAGAACAGTATGGAGGTTCCTCAAAAAACTAAAAATAGAACTACCCTACAACCCAGCAATTGCACTACTAGGCATTTATCCACGGGATACAGGTGTGCTGTTTTGAAGGGACACGTGCACCCCCATGTTTATAGCAGCACTATCAACAATAGCCGAAGTATGGAAAGAGCCCAAATGTCCACCGATGGATGAATGGATAAAGAAGATGTGGTGTATATATACAATGGAGTATTACTCGGCAATCAAAAAGAATGAAATCTTGCCATTTGCAATTATGTGGATGGAACTGGAGGGTATTATGTTGAGTGAAATTAGTCAGGGAAAGACAAAAATCATATGACTTCACTCATATGAGGACTTTAAGAGACAAAACAGATGAACATAAGGGAAGGGAAATAAAAATAATATAAAAACAGGAAGGGGGACAAAACAGAAGAGAGTCATAAACATGGAGAACAAACTGAGGGTTACTGGTGGGGTTGTGGGATGGGGGATGAGCTAAATGGGTAAGGGGCACTAAGGAATCTACTCCTGAAATCAGTACTGCACTATATACTAACTAATATGGATGTAAATTTAAAAAATAAAATAAATTAAAAAAAGAAACAAAATGCTTTCAACAGCAAATAAGATAGCATCAAAAATTATGAAAACAGCTGAGAAAAAAATTGGAAGACCTATACTCTAAAAACTGTAAGGCATTTCTGAAAGAAAATAAGATTTAAATCAATGGAGACATATATCTTGTTCAAGTGTCAAAACAGTTAATATTGTTAAGGTGTCAGTTTTCTCCACAGTGATCCTTAGATTCATTGTAACCCTACTTAATACTAAAATCCTAGCAGCAGATTTTGCAGAAATTTACAAGAAGCTTCTAAAATTACTATAGAAATTTTAATTAATTGATCAATTTAATTAAATGATTAATTAATCTACAGACCTAGATTATTGAAAACAACTTTGAAAAGAAAAACAAAGTTGGAGAATTAATGTTTCCTGATCTCAAGATTTCTTATAAAGCTATGTTAATCAAGAATGTAAAGTACAGGGGCAGCTGGGTGGCTCAGTCAGTTTAGCGTCCAGCTCTTGATTTCGGATCAGGTCATGATCTCATAGTTCTTGGGATTGAGCCCCACTTTGGGCTCTGCCTTGATGTTGCAGAGCCTGCTAGGGATTCTCTCTCTCACTTTCTCTATCCCCTCCCAGTCTCTTTCTCAGTAAATAAATAAACATTAAAAAAAAAAAAAAGAATGTATAGTACTGTTAAGACACACAGGTGAGTGAAACAAAATAGAGTCCAGAATTAAACTCACACATATATGATCAATTGATTTTCAACAAAAAGACAAAAGCAATTCAGTGGAGAAAAGACAGCTTTTTAACAAATGGTACTGGAAAAATTGGCCAGCTATAAGCAACATGGATACTTCAATAACAGAAAAATATGATGAGTGACAAATATGCATATGAAAGGATGTTCCACATCAGTAGTCATTGTGAAAATGTTAAACTACACCACAAGAAAATATCATCACACACTATTAGAACTGCTAAAATGACTGCTCTAGAACAAGTATTAGTGATAATGTGAACAAAATTGAAGACGCTGAAGTCTCACACACCCCCCAGGAGGAATGCAAAATGAAGAGCCACCTTGAAAAGTAGTTTGACAATTTCTTACAATGCTAAACATACCACATGACCCAGTCATTCTACTCTGAGTACTTTCCTGAAGGAAATAAACACATGTGTCTATATAAGGACTTGTAAATAAAATGTTTATAACAGATACACACATACACTAATCAGAAACCGGATATAACACAAATGGCAAGCAAAAAGTGAATGGATAAATTATGGTGTAACCACACAGTAAAATACTACTGAGCAATGAAAAAGAAATGAACTATTGATACAAACAACAACATGGAGGCTATTCAAATAATTATGCTGGATAAAAAAGCCCGATTTAAAGAGTGTATATAATTCCATTTATATAAAGTTATAGAAAAATTCTAACTAATTTATAATGACAGGAAGCAGAGGTGCCTGGGTGGCTCAGTCGGCTAAGCATCTGACTTTGGCTCAGGTCATGATCTCACAGTTTGTGGGTTCAAAAGCCCAACATCAGGCTCTGTGCCAACAGCTGGGAACTTGGATTCTGCTTCAGATTCTGTATCTCCTTTTCTCTGCCTCTCCCCAGCTCATGCACTCTCCCTCTCTCGAAAATAAACATTAAATAAAAATTTATAATGACAGAGAGCAGGTAAGTGGTTGCCTTGGAACTGGGAGCTAGAGCAAGATTGGGAGGGGCAGAAGAGAGATTTTTAAAAGGAAAAAACAAAGAAAAAATGATAACATCATTCTCATAATCTGAGAAAAAAATTTCCTACTCCAATGGGAAAAAAAAGAGATCAAGAAATAAGATTTGAAAGTTATTATTAAAAGTGTGCTTTGACTTGATGGGCACCTGGATGGCTCAGTTGGTTAAGTGTCTGACTTCGGCTCATGTCATGATCTCACAGTTCATGAGTTCGAGCCCTGCATCAGGCTCTCTGCTGTCAGTGCTCAACCTGCTTTGGATCTTCTGTCTTCCTCTCTCTCAGCCCCTCCCCTACTTGCTCTCTCCTTCTGTCCCTCTCAAAAATAAATAAAACATCTAAAAAACTTTTTTTGTAAGTGTGCTTTGACTTGAAAAGTCATGAGTGTTTAGTAGTTTTAAGTCCAGCTATTTGTGTTCATGATGAATAGATGAGAAAATGGTGGCTTCATTCATCTTGTCTTACCTTTAGTGAACAATTCTGTCAAACACCGTCTTCTTCCCAAATTTTGGGAAGTGGCAGGGAATCTTTGCAAATCTGAAATTTACTGACTTCACAGTTTAACATATATACAAATGCAGAAACATATCTAACAACTAGCAAGAAATACAGGCAAAGAGGACATGCTTAATCATACCTCTTTCAAAGAGCTGTTACAAAACTCTCTCAATCAGACTAATTCCAGGGAGAGCAGTTGTGAATTCAAAGAACTAATTCTTGGTAAGTGTTTACTATACAGATGTTATGCCAGTTACATCAGAAGAGCTGATTCGACCAAGCAATTAACCCATTTAGTCCAGTTGGGTGTAGAATGTTGAGCAGAATTCACTGAGCATCACACACCAACAGCAACTCTGGTAGCCTTTAAAAGCGAGGCTAACAAATGGTTTGCCAGATCCACACTGCCAGGCATGCTCCACCGCATCATGCCAAAGGAGAAAATTCTCCTCCATCAGTCTGCCTGCCAGCCACCAGTAACAGCCATCTGTCAAGGAAGACTTTTCCTCTTTGGAAAAAAAAAATCAAGGGAAACTCAAATGCAAGCAATTCTCTAAGGAGTTTATACACTAATGACCTAGTGAAATTAAGCCCCAAATAGTCCCAGGACACTGCCCATGAGCTGCAATGGAAGTTGGATGGATTTATAGCTGCTGAGTCAGGAAAAAGTTTATACAAATTTCAATGGAAAATTGGCCTAGACTCAGTTGGGCACAAAAGTCATTAAAGCAACGACAACAACAACAACAACATAAAACCACAGATGGGGTACTCCATGTAGAAACTCTAGGACCTGGCCAGTTTTCAGCCATCTGAATTCAGCCTCCTGGCTTTACATGGACTCATTTTATTCAATCAGTGCTTCAGCACTGGTGAAAGCATGTTTCTCTGAATAGGTGATCTCATCTTCCACAAAGTCAAGATCTCTCCATGGCCACAGGAACAGAGAACTTTATTGCCAATGCTGTAATTAAGGGTGCAGGGATGGGCTGGACACCGGTTCCCTACACTTGTCGATACAAGAGCTTGCTGCCAATCAGACTTTCCCTAGAATGAAATTTTTGTCTTTCAACTTTTTGACTCTCAACCACAATAATAAATATATTTTATATCATGGTCTAGTACATAATACATGCAGAGGTGATTTTCCAAATATTTAATAATCAGTGTGTTAGAGGCACCAATCTATCAGAAGAGGGCATTAACTCAAGAGACCAAACATCAGCTGTAAACAGCCTATTATCACTATACCAATGTCGATTCGGTAAATTATCATGAAATGGAAGTTTGAGTAACGCGTACTCTTATGAGCAATGCATGCATAGGTGGTGGTTGTGTTGTTGTTATCTTCTCTTCTTCCTTTTATTTGTTCAAATGCTGATCATTGCTGTCAGGATCAACTGATGCCTTACGTCTTGCAGTTTTAAAAATATTGCTCTTGAAAATCAGTTTCATGTTTGTTTGGTTTTTTACTGTGGTAAAATACATGGAAAATTTACTGTTTTATTCACTGGAATTGAGCACATTCACATTGTTGTGCCACCAGCAACACCATGCCTCTCCAGAACTTCATCTTTCCAAACTAAAACTCTGTACTCATTAAATACTAACTCCCCCATTCTTCTCTATCCCAAACCCTGGAAAACACCATTCTACTTTGTCTCTAGGAATCTGACCACTTTATGTACCTGAGGTCCATTCGTAAGGCATCATGGTTCCATGAAATAGGACAATAAGAATATGTGCAGTGGGGGAAAAAGGTGAAACAGGACAAGAAGTGAACATATAGTAGACCCATTGTCAAAACGCAAAGTTCTACCATACTTACATATTGTATAGTTAACTGTTTTATAAAAAGATATTAAAGATCAGTGATACAGAGATCCACTAGGATACATAAGATATCTAAAATGTTCTATAGAATGCTAAGACAACTGACTATATGATCTTTCAGGAGAAATGCCCAGCACCAACAATGTTTATTCTCCCTTTTTCCTTGAGGGCCAAGTGCCCAGAATATGAAACCAGCAAGAACAGATTTCAGCCAAGAGACAAAAGCAGATAGAAAACACAACTTCCTTCATTTCAACTCCACTGAGTCTCTATACAACTGGCACCAAACGGGCACATATGCTTTATTACCAAATGTGTAAGATGCACTTTTCACTTTCAAACTCACGTAACAGATAATAGTATTTTGTGGCTAGAGAACAGTATTATAGAGTCCTTTTGTGATTCTTTCAGTATGTGTTTGTTCCTCATTTTTCTTCTTGTAACAAATTAATAATGTGTTGTTTATAGTTTACTGTTTAGCAGCATATTATTATTTTTACTTTGGAGAAGTCACATAATAAGTGTCATCAAACATTTTTGTCATTAAAGACATTGGTCCTATTTTAGATCACGTTTTCAATGTGTGATGAGAGGGGCTTGCATAAGAACTGAGGGAAGGCATAAGAGATCTCTCAGGGCACAGAACCAAGGCTCTCTTAGTATAGAACCCCTGTCTGAGGCTCATCAGAACTCTTATGAGGTAAACAATCAAAAAATATATTTATATCTCTAATTTAGAAGTGAAAAATTAAAAATCCAGAAGATAAAGTTGTTTACCCAAGTGGTGGAATCTGGACAAATACAGAGGTTTGAGGGTTTCAATACAGCTCTCTGTCCCTCCAGGAAAGAATCTTTCTATTCCTTCTAGATTAGGATTGCATAAAATCAAGTAAATTGCATTGCTCCCAAATAAATACTATCATTTGGAATGGTGAGCAAGTAATGGATATTTTTATATAAATGACAACTGAGAAGACATCATACAATTAATTTAAGTGGCACGTAAGAAGCAAAATGTACTTGGGGCGCCTGGGTGGCTCAGTCGGTTGAGCATTCAACTTCGGCTCAGGTCATGATCTCACCATTCGTGGGTTCGAGCCCCATGTCGGGCTCTGTGCTGACAGCTTGCTCAGAGCCTAGAACCTGATTCAGATTCTGTGTCTCCTTTGCTCTCTGCCCCTTCCCCACTTGCACTTTGTCTCTCAAAAATAAATAAATGTAAAAAAATTTAAAAGCAGAAGCAAAATGTACTTGAAAAATAAAACTGGTGATCAGATGTCATTAGCCATCATCATGAATGATAGATTCGGTATTGTGTGTCCCAGATATAATGTTGGCTACCTGTACTTTTGATGACTCTTTTGATCTTCACTACAACTGCAGGAAGTTGGTAATATTTGTACCCATGTGTTCTGTATTCAAATTTAAGGTTTGCTGCAGAAAGAAATTGCATAATTAAAACCTTGCTTTTAGAAGATATATTTGACAGATTTATACAATTTATACTTATTAGGAGGAAGCTGCAGGTGAGAAACCATGATTCAATAACTGAAATCAGGAAAACATGAGAGAGCTTTATTCAAACACAATGAATTGGTGGTAACAGCCCAGTACTGGGAGAGAAATTCATTAAGCACTTGGAAACATGGGGCAAATATTGAGGAACTTGATTAGCCTGAGAAATGAGATGGGAAGAGGTTTGCTACAAAGGTGCAAGCTATGAAGTTTTAAGACTACAGAAGGCATGAGCAGCGGCAAGGGTTCAGAAAGAAGAATTTGGGAAAGGGAGAAGGAGCAGCAAAAGAGAAGGAATGTTCAGAGATACAGAAGAAAGAAGATAATGCCAGATAGAGAAAGAAATGGAAGACAGATTTGAGGTTATGGACAAGAGTGCCAAATGCTTCAGAAGAGCTGGGGAGATCCCTTATGGAAAAGATTCCTCCCCTGATCCCCAAGGGAACACTTATAGGGTCAGAAATAGACTCCACATGGAGCAAAAAAGGGTAAAAATTAATAAGATGCTATTTCTCACCCTCTTACTGTAAGGCAGCAAGCGTCACTGCATTACACATCACTTATGAAGAATGCATCACAGGACTCCACTGGGCTGGAGATTTTCAGTGTCAGGGACTTCCATGTGTGCGGTGTTCTATACCCCAAGCAGTTATAACTTGAACCTTGAATCCCTTAATAGCAGTTTTTTAATTAAAAAAATATAGATAGATAGAGAGATAGATATTCCATTTTTTTAAGAATGGATAGCATATGGAATCTAAAACAAACCTAATTTTTTTGAAAAAAAGCAGAATCAGATGTGTAAATGCAGAGAACACACTGATAGTTGCTAAGGGGAGGAGGGCAGGGGGGCTGGAGAGGGGAAGATACAGGCTCCCAGTTATGGAATGAATAAGTCATGGGAATACAAGGTACAGTCAATGGTATTATATTAGCGTTGTGCAGTAACTGATGGCAGCAACACTTGTGAGCACAGCATAATGTATAGGCTTGTTGAAGCGCTATGTTGTACCCCTGACTAATGTAACATTATGTGTCAGCTACACTCAAAGGAAAACATTTTTTTTGAAACTTCTCACAAGTCCAGTGTAGTAATGAAAAATGTTTTTTAAAAATGCACAGCATGAATAAAATAACTAATATTTTTCTTCCTGTGGAATATAGATCTGACCAATACTTTTATCTATGGATTACAAATGATAAGACAAACAAATTGATAAGAATAAAAGACATATGAAATGACTAGCAAGACTCAAGAATGAGCATGCCTACTGTTTCATCTTTAAGGCCCAAATTTCTGTTAATTCAGAGTCTCTGACTAGGGAGAAGCTACCTTTGAGTTACAAGTCTATCATGCAATAGAATTCAGAGTATAGGGGCGCCTGGGTGGCTCAGTCGGTTGGGCGTCCGACTTCGGCTCAGGTCACGATCTCGCGATCTGTGAGTTCGAGCCCCGCGTCGGGCTCTGGGCTGATGGCTCAGAGCCTGGAGCCTGCTTCCGATTCTGTGTCTCCCTCTCTCTCTGCCTCTCCCCCGTTCATGCTCTGTCTCTCTCTGTCTCAAAAATAAATAAAAAACGTTAAAAAAAATAAAAAAAAAAGAATTCGGAGTATAAAAAAGAAATTAGTAGTGGAAAAGTAACAAAATTAATTGCCAAGTAACACAAAGCCATGTCTGATTTCATAGGGGTAGATTTCATTCAGATTCTGCAATGAACTTTGTGCCCAGCTTTAAGCACTAATGGTCTGTTCCATCTACATACATTAAATAAGAATTTTCAGTGATTAAAATCAACAAATGTGTCAGTAATTATATGTCTTAATGGATAACAAAATTATCCTAAATCCCCCTTACACATTATATACATAACCTCTATACTGGCATAAATACTTGAATGGAACACAAACACAATTATATTTTTAAGATTTCACTCAATTTTATTTTTACTTATTTATTTGTAATTTTTTAATGTTTATTTTTGAGAGAGAGAGAGAGAGACAGAGAGACAGAGAGAGAGAGAGCATGAGTAACGGAGGGGCAGAGAGAGAGAGGGAGACACAGAATCTGAGCTGTCAGCCCAGAGCCCGATTCAGGGCTCAAACTCATGAACCACGAGATCATGACCTGAGCCAAAGTCAGATGTTCAAGCAACTGAGCCACCCAGGCACGCCAGATTTTACTCAGTTTCCTAATGTGTAACTATCACTCATTGGCTTATTTAAATAAATATTTTTATTAATTTTTAAAATATGAAACATAACTCCTTCCTTTATTGCTAGCTAAATGAGTTCTCAAGAGATTTGCCATTAGAAACCACAGATATTCCAAAGAGCACATACTCCAGAATAATGAGAAAAGCAATACCTAAGATTTATATATCACTCCTATGTGCAAAGTGTAATATTATGCATCTTACATATATTAACTCTTTCAATACTTATAAGCCTAGGAGAACAGTATTATTATTAAACACATTTTTATTATTCACTCAGTAACCCGAAGAAGAAAGATAGTACTGAACTCAGTACATTTGTCTAAAGTTTCCTACTCAAAATACTCAACATCTTCAAATGACAGAGTGAAGTCTTCTGAGACCTGGAAAACCAATCTACAGTTTTCCATCCAAGTCAAGACTAGAATATAATAGCTTTGCCTACTTTAAATGTAAACACTTATAACTCATATTTCTCTTTCATAAGCCTTCAGTAATTTAACAAGCAACTGACACAAATGTTCCATAAATGTTCCATTCACTACTACCGTTGCTAACATAGAAGATATTATGTCCATCTTCAAAAACATTTGTCACTAATTCCAAACATTCACATGCCTATCTGTCAAAAACTTGCTATAAACAAAGCCATATGTTTTATGCCGCCCCCTTCTCACCACTTCATATTCAGAGAGACTTGAATTAGCTCAGCAGGCACACTCTCCTTGGTCTTCTCTAAGAGAGAAAGACAAGAAAAGGGTACTTCAACCAGTTACTACTTTTTTAATTACTAAAGCACAGTTGACATACAATATTGTATTCGTTTCAGGGATACAATATAGTGATTTGACAATTCTATACATTATGCAATGTTCACTATGACAATATAGGCACCATCTTTCACAATAAGAAGTTATTACAGTGTAATTAACTATATTCCCTATGCTATGCTTTTCATCCCCTTTTTCATGATTTTGTAACTGGAAGTTTATATCTCTAAATCCCCTTCACCTCTTTTACACATCCCCCTACTCCCCACCCCCAGGAACCACCAGTTTCTTCTCTGCATTTATGAGTCTGTTCCTGGTTTTGTTTGTTTGTTCATCTATTTTTCTAGATTCTGTATATGAGTGAAATCATACTGAATTTGTCTTTCTCCAACTTACTTCACTTAGCAAGATTTCATTCTATTTTATGGCTGAGTAATAATGCATTATATGTATGTATGTATGTATGCATACATATACCCCATATCTTTCTTTTAATGTTTATTTTTGAGCGAGCACACACACACAGTCAGGGAAGGGGCAGAGAGAGAGGGGGGAAAGAGGATCCGAAGCAGGGTCTGTGCTGATAGCATAAAGCCCAATGTGGGGCTTAAATTCATGAACCATGAGATCATTACCTGAGCCAAAGTCGGACACTTCACTGACCAAGCCACCCAGGCACCCCCCCGCCACATCTTTCTTATTCATTTGTCTATCAGACACTTAGGTTGCTTCCATATATTCATAATTGTAAATAATGCTGCAGTAACATAAGGGTGCATGTATCCTTTTGAATTAGTGTTTTTGTTTTCTTTGGGTAAATACCCAGTAGTGGGATTACTGGATAGTATGATATTTTTATTATTAATTTTTTGAGGAACCTCCATACTGTTTTCTAAAGTGGCTTCCCCAGTGTACATTCCTGCCAAAGTGCATGAGGGTTCTCTTTTCTCCACATCCTTGCCAACACTTGTTATTTCTCGTCTTCTTGATACTAGCCATTCTGACTGGTATGAGATGATATCTTATTGTGGTTTTGATTTCTGTTTCCCTGATGGTAGGTGTTGATGAGGACCTTTTCATGTATCTGTTGGTCATCTGTATGTCTTCTTTGAAAAAAAAATGTCTTTTCAAGTCCTTTGCCCTTTTTCTAATCAAATTATTAGTAGTAGTAGTAGTAGCAGTAGTATTTGGTGTTGAGTTATAGGGGTTCTTTATATATTTTGGATATTAACCTCTTGTTGGATATATCATTTACAAATAATATCTTCTCCCATTCAATAGGTTGCTTTTACACTTTATTGATGGTTTTTTTTCACTGTGTAAAAGCTTTTTAGCTTGATATAGTCCCATTAATTTGTGTTTTTGTTTTCCTTTCCTGATGAGACATATCCACAAAAATGTTGCTAAGGCTGATGTTCAGGAGATTATTGCCTATGTTTTCTTTTAGGAGTTTTATGGTTTGCGAGCTCACATTTAGGTCTTAAATCAAAGTTGAGATTATTTTTGTGTATAGTGAAAGAAAGTGGTCCCGTTTCATTCTTTTGCATGTAGCTTTCCAGTTTTCCCAACACGATCTATTGAAGAGAATGTCTTTCCTATGGTATATTCTTGCCTCCTCTGTTGTAGACTAAAAATATGGATTTATATAAATATGGATTTCTGGGCTCTCCATTCTGTTTCATTGATCTCTATGTTTATTTTTGTGCTAATACCATATTGTTTTGATTACTATTGCTTTGTGGTATCACTTAAGATCTGGGATTGTGATATCTCCAGCTTTGCTCTTTTTCAGACTCCTTTGGAATTCAGTAGTTTGTAGTTCCATACAAAATGTAAGATTATTTGTTCTAGGCCTGTGAAAAATATTGGTATTTTGATAAGGACTGCACTGAATTTTTAGACTGCTTTGGGAAGTATGAACATTTTAACAATATCAATTCTTTTACCCATGAGAATGATAGATTTTTGCATTTATTTGTGTTTTCTTCAGTTTCTTTCATCAATGTCTTACAGACTACAAATCTTTCACCTCCTTTGTTCAATTTATTCCCAGGTGTTTTATTCATTTTGATATAATTGTAAATAGGATCATTTTCTTAATTTCTCTTTCTGCTACTTCATTATTAGTGTATAGAAACAACAGATTTCTGTATATTAGTTTTATATCTTGCAACTTTACTCAATTCATTTATTAGTTGTAAAGTTTTTCTGGTGATATTTTTAGAGTTTTCTACACATATTACCATGTCATCTGTAAACAGTTCTTACTAATAAACTTGTGCCAATGTTATCCTGGAAATGGATTAGGTCAAGTTTGAAGGAGAGAATCAAGTCAGGGACTGCATTTTATATGGCAATGATTCTAAGTGCCATTTATAGAACATATTTGGGCCAAAATCATTTAGCCAAGTTAGTTTTCCATAAAACGAGCTACTACAATATGTGCTCTGTAGAATCATCATTCCTGGAAGTCTTTTAAAAATTAATAAACCCTAATATCTTTGAAGCATTTTGAAGCTTTATATCCATTATCTCATTTAAACCTACAATAACCTTTTGTACCTATCCCTATTATTTTTCCTACTTTTCACATGAGGAAATTGAGACACATAGAAATTAAATAACTTACTTAAGATCATACAGTTCATATTTGGAAGAACCAAGATACAAATTGAGAAAATTTCAAAATTCCAACGGTATTTAGAAAGTTACCTATACTATTCCTAGTTCTACAATTCTTATTGACATTGTAAACTAGACAGTAGGACAAGGCTTACTGTGCACTTTCACATGTGACCAATTAAGCCTAAAAGCAAAATTAGCATATAATCATGAATATGATAATTCCTTGTACCAAATTAATAACTCTATTTTTATCTATCCATAAAAGAGTATATATCCTGAATTTATAGGCGATAACACATATTATGACCAAAATTTTATTTTAAAGATAATTTAGTAATTTAGAATAGTGTCTAAAGAGGGCCACGTGGGTGGCTCAGTCGGTTGAGTGTTCAACTCTTGATTTCAGCTCAGGTCATGATCCCAGGGTCATGGGATTCAGCCCCATATCCAGCTTTGTTCTGAGCCTGGAGCCTGCTTAAGATTCTTTCTCTCTCTCTCTCCCTCTGCTCTTCTCCTCTACTTATGTTCTCACTCTAAAATTAATAATAATAATAATAATAATAATATGCCTGAAGAAATAAAATGAATAGAATAATGATAAAATTCTTTCTAATATATAACATTTGGCCATGACATTTAGCCACTACATAAATAAGTTGTCAGATGTCAAAATACACTTGCAGTTTGCATTTCTAAGGATTATTACCTTATAGCGACAGAGATTTATGACACCTACCACCAGTGGTAGAAAAGATTCTATCCTTACTTCATTCATGATTGTATGTGGAAACATCCACTTTTAATTCAAAACCTCAAACTTCAATGAATATTAAGATTACATATTGCAAGATTTAGAATATATTATTTTTAAACAAAATGCTCCAAAGTGCATTTTTATTTTTACTAATAGTTTTCCAAAGTTTATTGCTCAGATGTTCAACACTGTTTAAAACTTAATATTGTGATGGAGATTATTATGACAACTTCATGCCATATTAAGTAATTCTTTTCTGCAGGATATGTCCATCAAGATGCCCTAGGCAACATTATTTTAATTTCCAGAATGAATATGTACCCATAGAAATAAGAAACCATATTCATTAGAATGTGGAAATAGCAACTTATTTAATTTAACCCCTTAAAAATACAGAGATACAGGGGTACCTGTGTGGTTCAGTTAGTTAAGCTTCTGACTTCAGCTCAGGTCATGATCTCGTGTGATCAGGTGGTCAATTCAAGACCCGCGTAGGCTCTATGCTGACAGACAGCTCAGAGCCTGGAGCCTGCTTTGAATTCTGTGTCTCCCTCTCTCTCTGCCCCTCTCCCACTCGTGCTCTGTCTCCCTCTTTCTCTCTCTCAAAAATAAATAAACATTAAAAATTTTTTAAAAAATAAAAGTACAGAAATACTAATAAGGAGAACTTAATAATATGTTTTTAATAGGACAATAATTTATTTATGGAACCCAAAACTGGGATGAGATTTTACCCTAAACTGCTGATGGTTTCATCTTGGTGGAGTTAACAAATTAAGAGATTAAGTTGTTTGCTACTATGTATTCAGAAATATACAGTGCTAGAACAAACATCCTTAACACATAGTCTCTATAATCAAAACACATGGAGAAGAGGAAAGAAGGGAACAACAAACTATTAACACTGGTTACTTGGATGTGAGGGTGAAGAATGCAGCAGGTTTCCTCCACACTGTGTTGTATTTTTGCAGGGAACATGTATAGTTTTATTTTTCTATTTTATACTTTTTTGTATAAATGTATAATAATTAGAAAGTAGTATACAATTATTTATGTGTGCATTCCCTATTTCACAGGCAATAGTAACCCCATGGGAAAACCTTAAAAGATGATTAGGATTTAGGTAAATTGAAGAGCAAAGCAATGTATGCCAGCATGGAGGTAGAAAAGAGAGGAAAGGACATGTTGTTTAGCCTGTAATTAAGACTGGATCAATGCTTTAAAAAGTCTTTAAGCAGCAAAGTTTAAATTTCCAGGATGAAAGCAACATTGAACGACTGTTGATCTGGAAGGAGTAATGCTAATGGGTTCTAGGAGGGAAAGATTGGAAACAATGAATCAGTATTTTTTACAGCAGTCTCACATCCCTATAGAGTGCCTGCAGCACAATATGCAATCAGTAAATGTTTACTGAATGAAGACATAAATGAATGAACTATGATATCAAGACAGAACGTCTAGTAAAGACATCTAGAAATGGTGGTTACAGGAAATAGATGAGTCACAGAGGCTCAAGTTTGAAAGCATGTGTGCATAAGACCACACGTATGCAAAGGCAGAGGGAGCAGGGTTCAGTGAGCAACTCCAAAGTCAGGCTTCCTGGATATCATATTGGAACCATAATACTTACATGTGAGCTAATTGGGGGCAAGTTATCTAACCGATGTTTTTTTCATATTTAAAATACTGACAATGATAGTAATTTCCTTACCTTTAAAATGGCATTAGAATAGTACTTATAAGATTAGTTGGGATAGTACAAGTATTTGTCAAACTGTCTTACACATAGTAAGCATCAATAAACGCTAGTTACTATTCTTTTTTTAATTTATTTGTTTAATGTTTTGTTTTTGAGAGAGAGAGAGAGAGAGAGAGAGAGAGAGAGAGAGAGAGAGAGGGGGGCAAAGAGAAGTAGAGAAAGGGAGGGGGGAGGGGCAGAAAGAGAGGAAGACACAGAATCTGAAGCAGGTTCCAGGCTCTGTGCTGTCAGCACAGATCCCAACACGGGGCTCGAACTCATGTGAGATCATGCCCTGAGCCAAAGTTGGAAGCTTAAGGTACTGAGCCACCCAGGTGTCCCCATTAGTCACTATTCTTGATGTTATTTTTTTCTTTTTTCAAAGAAAGAAAAGAGCTACTGCTCTTTCAGATGTGGTTCAGGTATAGTTGACTGAGCCTCAGGGCATTTGTCATAATAAAACTATGCTTTTTATTTAAAAAATTAAAAAACAGTGCATGCACTAATTATTATCTAACCCATGAAACTAGCAGGAATCATGATTAGAACATTTTTCAATTAAACAACAACAAAAAAGCATTACTCCTAAAACATTTCAACTGATAGTATTAATGCATTTCTTCCCAGTTTTACATCTTAGTGTTTTACTCTAGAGGAAATTTAACTTTTACCTCCTGTTGAGTATAGGAACGCCTATTGAGGATAAGTGTATGTACCTACTTCACCCTACTGTCATCAGCACAAAGCACCAAGCCCTTCTCGGCTTTGGTGGCCACTCTGCCACAGAAGGGCAAATTGCAACACTTCTAAGCACAGGTGACTTGAGTTTGATAAGTTCCAGCATTTCCAGGGGGTAATTTCCATACAGTTTCCCATTCCCATGGTGTTTGCTGCAGACATAATGGGGCACCCCTCCACATCGGCAAGGGAACCATAGGACAATGTTAGGGTCCTCTTGGGAACCACATTTCTTCTCCCATCATCTTTGCCCTCTGATCAAATATTTGCCTTGTACAAAAAATACATAAATAGTGATTTCCTGTCTTTTAAATATTTCACAAGTATTGGTAAATGAGCATGTAATATTTTTCCTCAAAATAAGCCCTGCCCAACATTTTAAGAATTCTGCCTCTCATTTCCAGTGTATCAAACTTAAACCTGCCTTCCTAAAATGAGCTCTGCTCTTTCTCTAGCGGGAAAAAAAAGCGTTTTAAGGAGGCACCACCACTATTTTGAATCTCTCTTTTCCAAAAATATAACTTTAGATCATGACTCCTCTGTTTTTAAAATGTACATATTTCCACATAAGTATATTTAAGGAGATTAAATGTACCCTCAGGTAAAATTATATGATTAGGAAGGGAGTGCTCACAGTCAAGAACAGATTAGAATTAGTGTTTCATATAAAGTGTTCCTATTAGTTTAAGGTGACTGTTCTAATAACATCTAAATATTAGAAAAGTTTAAATAATATGATAGAGATAGCTACTTACCTCCCTTGTATTCCCTTCCTCATTTCAGTGCTGTTGCTGAAAAGTTGAAAGTTGCAGTCTGACTAGACATGACATTTCCCAACTTCCCTATCTCTTGGTGGGGCCATGTGAGTAAGTTGTAGTCAGTGGAATCAGGGTACAAATGAAGTTTGCTACTTCCAGTCCTGGGGATTATAATCTCCTCTACAATCCTCAATGATCTTTCTCTCTTCTACCATCAAGCCAGCTGAAATTGTCTAAGGTGACCTTGTAAACCAGGTATTAAAGAAGGCAGAGTTTAGTCAGCCTGGGTTGCTGCAAGGCTGGGTGAGAATTAAGACCAAACTACCACTATTTCTGCCACTGTCAAGTGGTGTTGGAGGAGGGGAGGGCATGGATAATCTTTTATTGTATTAACCTATTGAGTGTTGGTACTTAATTTTTTATACCAGCTAGATTAACCTTAACTAGTCCATGTAGTCAAATTACTATCCAGTAAAAGAAAACCATATTGACCCTATATAACTTATAAGAAAAAAATTATCATTTCTCTCAAAGGGAGATTTCTAAATGATAATGTCAACAGATTAACACACAATTATTATAAATAGCACATGATGGAAATTATTATGATTTGTCTAACACTTATTGATTTCTTACAATGTGCCATTCTACATACATTACCACGTTAATTCTGAAAATCCTACCACTGGAAAACATAAAGCATAAAGAGGTTGAGTGATTTGCCAAAGATTATACTGGTATCAGTTGGTAAGAGAGGGGATTTGAAACACCCATCAACTGCAAAATAATCATGCGCCTAGTGAATGAAGAGAATATTAAGAAGCCCAAACCATAAAGAATAAAGCCAATGTGTAAACTCATCATTCATTCAACTAGGAAGTTTTTAGGTACAGGGCATGATGACATTCAAGGACTGTGAGAAATAAGAATATGTAAGGAACATGAAGCACATTAAAAAGTAGTTGGGGGCATCAAACATGTACAAAAATAACTGCAACAAAATATAGTATATAGTAAATGTCATAATAATACTACAGAATATTCTGAGAGTTTAGATGAGAAAGGTCATTTTTAGCAAAGAGTCAGCAAACTCTATAGAAAATACCACTTAACCTGGCCCTTCATGAATAGGTAGAATTCAATGGGTAGAGACAGGAAAAAAACCTTTCAAGTGGACAAATATATGGTATAATGGAAAACAGGAAATGGATAGGCAAAGAGCTAGAATGACAAGTTGGGATCAGTTCATAGTGGCTCTTGAATATCAAGCTAGGTTTTGACTTTGTTACGCATGTAACAGAAACTATTATTAAAGTTCTATACTAGCTAGATAAATCTAAGGATCAAATATGGATTGAACTAGAGGATTAGAATCTGAAAAACCTCATTTTTTCTCCCTCTATTAATGTAATAGCTATTTTGTGTTGTGTTTTATTTTTCTTTTTCATAAATATTTACTGAAGACAATTCAGAGAATACAGATGAATAAAAACCAACAAATAGTCTCCTAACATGTTTGCTGTAACTCCTTCCCTAATTTTTCCTTGAAAATATACACAGAAAAAAAGGCTTTAAAAAATAGCATGAAACAACACACACTGTCTGTAACCTACTTTTTTTCTAATTTTTTTTAACATTTATTTTTGAGAGACAACGTGAGACAAAGTGAGAGTAGGGGAGAAGCAGAGAGAAAGGGAGACACAGGATCAGAAGCAGGCTTCAGGCTCTGAGCTGTCAGCACAGAGCCTGACGCAGGGCTCGAACCCACAGACCATGAGATCATGACCTGAGCTGAAGTTGGACGCTCAACCGACTGAGCCACCCAGGTGCCCCATTCTTAACCTACTTTTAAAACTTCTTCATCATAATGGTTGTAAAGCATTCCACTGACTAAATCATAATGTATTAAACACCTAATTATTACAAAATTAGTTTTTACTCATTCACTGTCATTGATAACTGTGATGAACAGAGCAATTCCTCTTCTCCACAAAGATGTCCACGTCCTAATCTGCAGGACCTGTCAGTATGTTACCTTACATGGCAAAAGAGACTTTGAAGATGTGATTAAATTAAGGATCTTCAGATGGGAATATTATCCTGGATTATCTAGGTTGGCCCAATGTAATCACAACGGTCCTTTCAAGATGGAAATAAGGAATCAGCATCGGAAAAGGCAATATAATAATGGAAAAAGAAAAAGAGATTGGAGGATGCTATGCTGCTGGGCTTTAAAAATAAAGAATGTGATCACCAGCCAAGGAATGCAGATGACTTCAAGAAGCTACAAAAGGCAAGGAAATGGCCTTTCCCCTAGAGACTCCTGAAGGAACAAAGCCCAGCTAACACTTCAATTTTAGCCCAGTGAAACCAATTTTGGAATTCTGACCTCTAGAATTATAAGATTATCAATTTATGTTGTTCCAAGTCACTAAATGTGTGGTTATTTGTTATAGCCACATGGAAGAATAGTACATAAGACTTTTGCATTAATTAATGGGGGAGACAACAGTGTCATGTAGTAGAGTGATGGTGACAGATATAGTAGAGAAGTGGGTGGAAGATGGTGGCGTAGGAGGACGCTGGGCTCACCACGTCCTGCGGTTCACTTAGATTCCACCCACACCTGCCTAAATAATCCAGAAAACCACCAGAAGACTAGCAGAACAGATCCTCTGGAGCCAAGGGTAGACGAGAGGCCCACGGAAGAGGGTAGGAAGAGCGGAGAGGTGGTGTGCCCTACAAGGACTGGCGGGAGGGAGCCGGAGCGAAGGGGCAGCCCGCCGGCCAAGCAGAGGCCCCTGGTCTGGCTTGCAAAAGCGGAGGGGCCGGACAGAGTGTGTTCAGACAGCAAGCGGGATTTAACATCTGGAAGGTTATAAGCTAACAGCTCTGCTCAGAGAGCGGGAGGGCTGGAGGACAACGGGAGGGAGAGTTGTTGAGCCCCAGACGACAGAGCTCAGCTTGGCAGGGAACAAAGGCGCTCGCCAGCGCCATCTCCCTCTCCCATCCCCCAGCCAAAATCCCAAAGGGAACCAGTTCCTGTCAGGGAACATGCTTGTACCACACAAACACTCAAACACCCAATGCTGTGCTTCTGCAGACCCATCCCTCCGGCGGCGGGTCTGACTCCCTCCCGGTGCCACAGGGCCCTTCCCAAAGCGGACCTCGAAGGAAAAGCGAGATGAGCCTGCCCCTCCCGCCCCTGTGCACCTTGCCGATCCACCCCAGCTAATACGCCAGATCCCCAGCACCACAAGTCTGGCAGTGTGCAAGTAGCCCAGACGGGCCATGCCACCCCACAGTGAATCCCGCCCCTAAGAGAGGGGAAGAGAAGGCACACACCAGTCTGACTGTGGCCCCAGCGGTGGGCTGGGGGCAGACATCAAGTCTGACTGGGGCCCCGCCCACCAACGCAAGTTATTCAAGACAGCAGATGGAAGTGCCCCACAGTTGCGCACCACTCCAGGGACTATCCAAAATGATGAACCGGAAGAACTCCCCTCAAAAAAACCTCCAGGAAATAGCAACAGCTAACGAACTGATCAAAAATGATTTAAACAATATAGCAGAAAGTGAATTTAGAATAATAGTCATAAAATTAATTGCTGGGCTTGAAAACAGTATAAAGGACAGCAGAGAATCTATTGCTACAGAGATCAAGGGACTAAGGAACAGCCAGGAGGAGCTAAAAAATGCTATCAACGAGTTGCAAAATAAAATGGAGATGACCACAGCTCGGATTGAAGAGGCAGAGGAGAGAATAGGTGATCTAGAAGATAAAACTATGGAAAAAGAAGAAGATGAGAAAAAAGAGAGATAAAAAAATCCAGGAGTATGAGGGGAAAATTAGAGAACTAAGTGATGCACTAAAGAGAAATAATATACGCATAATTGGTATTCCAGAGGAGGAAGAGAGAGGGAAAGGTGCTGAAGGTGTACTTGAACAAATAATAGCTGAGAACCTCCCTGATCTGGGGAAGGAAAAAGGCATTGAAATCCAAGAGGCACAGAGAACTTCCTTCAGACATAACTTGAATCAATCTTCTGCATGACATATCATAGTGAAACTGGCAAAATACAAGGATAAAGAGAAAATTCTGAAAGCAGCTAGGGATAAACGTGCTCTAACATATAAAGGGAGACCAATCAGACTAGTGAAGGATCTCCCTACTGAAACTTGGCAGGCCAGAAAGGAATGTCAGGAGATCTTCAATGTGATGAACAGAAAAAATATGCAGCCGAGAATCCTCTATCCAGCAAATCTGTCATTTAGAATAGAAGGAGAGATAAAGGTCTTCCCAAACAAACAAAAACTGAAGGAATTTGTCACCACGAAACCAGCCCTACAAGAGATCCTAAGGGGGATCCTGTGAGACAAAGTACCAGAGACATCACTACAAGCATGAAACCTACAGACATCACAATAACTCTAAACCCATATCTTTCTATAAAAACACTGAATGTAAATGGATTAAATGCGCCAACCAAAAGACATAGGGTATCAGAATGGATAAAAAAACAAGACCCATCTATTTGCTGTCTACAAGAGACTCATTTTTGACCTGAGGACACTTTCAGATTGAAAGTGAGGGGATGGAGAACTATTTATCATGCTACTGGAAGTCAAAAGAAAGCTGGAGTAGCCATACTTATATCAGACAAACTAGACTTTAAATTAAAGGCTGTAACAAGAGATGAAGAAGGGCATTATATAATAATTACAGGGTCTATCCATCAAGAAGAACTAACAATTATAAATGTCTATGCGCCAAATACAGGAGCCCCCAAATATATAAAACAATTACTCACAAACATAAGCAACCTTATTGACATGGATGTGGTAATTGCAGGGGATTTTAATACCCCACTTACACAATGGATAGATCATCTAGACACACGGTCAATAAAGAAACAAGGGCCCTGAATGATACATTGGATCAGATGGACAGATATATTAAAACTCTGCATCCCAAAGCAACAGAATATACTTTCTTCTCCAGTGCACATGGAACATTCTCCAAGATAGATCACATACTGGGTCACAAAACAGCCCTTCATAAGTTTACAAGAATTGAAATTATACCATGCATACTTTCAGACCACAATGCGATGAAGCTTGAAATCAACCACAGGAAAAAGTCTGGAAAACCTCCAAAAGCATGGAGGTTAAAGAACATCCTACTAAAGAATGAATGGGTCAACCAGGCAATTAGAGAAGAAATTTAAAAATATATGGAAACAAATGAAAATGAAAATACAACAATCCAAACGCTTTGGGACGCAGCGAAGGCAGTCCTGAGAGGAAAATACATTGCAATCCAGGCCTATCTCAAGAAACAAGAAAAATCCCAAATACAAAATCTAACAGCACACCTAAAGGAAATAGAAGCAGAACAGCAAAGACAGCCTAAATCCAGCAGAAGAAGAGAAATAATAAAGATCAGAGCAGAAATAAACAATATAGAATCTAAAAAAACGGTAGAGCAGATCAAGAAACCAAGAGTTGGTTTTTTGAAAAAATAAACAAAATTGATAAACCTCTAGCCAAGCTTCTCAAAAAGAAAAGGGAGATGACCCAAACAGATAAAATCATGAATGAAAATGGAATTATGACAACCAATCCCTCAGAGATACAAGCAATCATCAGGGAATACTACGAAAAATTATATGCCAACACACTGGACAACCTGGAAGAAATGGACAAATTCCTAAACACCCACACGCTTCCAAAACTCAAACTGGAGGAAATAGAAAGCTTGAACAGACCCATAACCAGCGAAGAAATTTAATCAGTTATCAAAAATCTCCCAACAAATAAGAGTCCAGGACCAGATGGCTTCCCTGGGGAATTCTACCAGACATTTAAAGCAGAGATAATACCTGTCCTTCTCAAGCTATTCCAAAAATGAAGGGAAGGAAAAGTTCCAGACTCATTCTATGAAGCCAGTATTACTTTGATTCTTAAACCAGACAGAGACCCAGTAAAAAAAGAGAACTACAGGCCAATATCCCTGATGAATATGGATGCAAAAATTCTCAATAAAATACTAGCAAATCGAATTCAACAGCATATAAAAAGAATTATTCACCATGATCAAGCGGGATTCATTCCTGGGATGCAGGGCTGGTTCAACATTCGTAAATCAATCAATGTGATACATCACATTAATAAAAGAAAAGATAAGAACCATATGAGCCTGTCAATCGATGCAGAAAAAGCATTTGACAAAATTCAGCATCCTTTCTTAATAAAAACCCTCGAGAAAGTCGGGATAGAAGGAACATACTTAAACACCATAAAAGCCATTTATTAAAAGCCCACAGCTAACATCATCCTCAATGGGGAAAAACTGAGAGCTTTCCCCCTGAGATCAGGAACATGACAGGGATGTCCACTCTCACCGCTGTTGTTTAACATAGTGTTGGAAGTGCTAGCATCAGCAATCAGACAACAAAAGGAAATCAAAGGCATCAAAATTGGGAAAGATGAAGTTAAGCTTTCACTTTTTGCAGATGACATGATATTATATATGGAAAATCTGATAGACTCCACATAAAGTCTGCTAGAACTGATACATGAATTCAGCAAAGTTGCAGGATACAAAATCAATGTACAGCAATCAGTTGCATTCTTATACACTAATAATCAAGCAACAGAAAGACAAATAAAGAAACTGATCCCATTCACAATTGCATGAAGAAGCATAAAATACCTAGGAATAAGTCTAACCAAAGATGTAAAAGATCTGTATGCTGAAAACTATAGAAAGCTTATGAAGGAAATTGAAGAAGATATAAAGAAATGGAAAAACATTCCGTGCTCATGGGTTGGAAGAATAAATATTGTGAAAATGTCAATACTACCCAAAGCTATCTATATATTCAATGCAATATCAGTCAAAATTGCACCAGCATTCTTGAAGCTAGAACAAGCAATCCTAAAATTCATACGGAACCACCAAAGGCCCTGAATAGCCAAAGTAATTTTGAAGAAGAAGACCAAAGCAGGAGGCATCACAATCCTAGACTTTAGTCTCTACTACAAAGCTGTAATCATCAAGACAGCATGGTATTGGCACAAAAACAGACACATAGACCAATGGAATAGAATAGAAACCCCAGAACTAGACCCACAAAAGTATGGCCAACTCATCTTTCACAAAGCAGGAAAGAATATCCAATGGAAAAAAAAACAGTCTCTCTAACAAATGGTACTGGGAGAACTGGACAGCAACATGCAGAAGAATGAAACTAGACCACTTTCTCACACCGTTCACAAAAATAAACTCAAAATGGATAAAGGACCTGAATGTGAGACAGGAAACCATCAAAACCCTAGAGGAGAAAGTAGAAAAAGACCTCTCTGACCTCAGCCGCAGCAATTTCTTACTTGACACATCCCCAAAGGCAAGGGAATTAAAAGCAAAAATGAACTACTGGGACCTCATGAAGATAAAAAGCTTCTGCACAGCAAAGGAAACAACCAACAAAACTAAAAGGCAACCAACGGAATGGGAAAAGATATTTGCAAAAGACATATTGGACAAAGGGCTAGTATCCAAAATCTATAAAGAGCTCACCAAACTCCACACCCAAAAAACAAATAATCCAGTGAAGAAATGAGCAGAAAACATGAATAGACACTTCTCTAAAGAAGACATCCAGATGGCCAGCAGGCACATGAAAAGATGCTCAACATCGCTCTTCATCAGGGAAATACAAATCAAAACCACACTCAGATATTACCTCATGCCAGTCAGAGTCGCCAAAATGAACAAATCAGGAGACTATAGATGCTGGAGAGGATGTGGAGAAACGGGAACCCTCTTGCACTGTTGGTGGGAATGCAAACTGGTGCAGCCACTCTGGAAAACAGTGTGGAGGTTCCTCAAAAAATTAAAATAGACCTACCCTATGACCCAGCAGGAGCACTGCTAGGAATTTACCCAAGGGATACAGAAGTACTGATGTATAGGGGCACTTGTACCCCAATGTTTATAGCAGCACTCTCAACAATAGCCAAATTATGGAAAGAGCCTAAATGTCCATCAACGGATGAATGGATAAAGAAATTGTGGTTTATATACACAATGGAGTACTACGTGGCAATGAGAAAGAATGAAATATGGCCCTTTGTAGCAACATGGATGGAAGTGGAGAGTGTGATGCTAAGTGAAATAAGCCATACAGAGAATGACAGATACCATATGTTTTCACTCTTATGTGGATCCTGAGAAACTTAACAGAAACCCATGGGGTAGGGGAAGAAAAAAAAGAGGTTAGAGTGGGAGAGAACCAAAGCATAAGAGACTCTTAAAAACTGAGAACAAACTGAGGGTTGATGGGGGGTGGGAGGGAGCGGAGGGGAGGTGATGGGTATTGAAGAGGGCACCTTTTGGGATGAGCACTGGGTGTTGTATGGAAACCAATTTGACAATAAATTTCATATATTAAAAAAAAAGCAAAAAAAATAGTAGAGAAGTAAATAAATATGATATATATTTTTTCTAGGCAGATCTGATAGGATAAGCATTGGATTGGATCTACGAGTTTTGACTCAAGCAGATAGATAATGAAGATAGGTATTAAGTTGGGAAAATTGTACAGAAAACAGGTTGGGCAAAAAAGGAGAAAGGGAAAATACAGTTTTATTTTGAAAGTGTTAAGTGTCTGGTGCCTATTAGACAGTCCCGAGAGGGTAAGAAGTAGGCAATTGGATATGTTCATTTGGGATTCAGTGCAGAGGTAAGGGCTGGAGAGTTAAATTTTACTTAGAATTTGGAAGTCATCACTATTTAGTTGGCATTTGAAGCTATGAGTCTAGATAAAATTACTCCTTTAACCACTAAATATTTATTAAGCATCTGCTTTCCTAAGACCAGGACACATGGCAGTGAGCAAGACAAACTGTCCCTACTCTCATGAAGTTTTTATTCCAGTGAAAGGAGACAGATAATAAACCACATGAATAAATAAAAAATATAAGGAGGAATAAATGTTTTAATGAAAATAAAGCAAGATGGCAGGGGTCTCAGGGCTGTTTTACATAAAGCAGTTAGAAAAGGTCATTCTCAGAAATTGATAAAATATATTAGCATTTAAAAGAGAAGCATCCTTAAATTGAGGACCAGAAACTTTTTTTTTTTGAATTTTCAGGTTAATTCCAAGACATTTCTTTTTTTCTTAATTTAAAAAAAATATTTTTTTTCTTCAATATATGAAATTTATTGTCAGATTGGTTTCCATACAACACCCAGTGCTCATCCCAAAAGGTTCCCTCCTCAAAAAATATTATTTATAGCAGAGGAGGGGCAGAGAGAGGGAGGGGGACACAGAACCAGAAGCAGGCTCCAGGCTCCATGCTGTCAGCACAGAGAGAGCCCCACCCAGGGCTCGAACTCAGGAAGCATGAGACCATGACCTGAGCCAAAGTCGAAGGCTTAACCCACTGAGTCACCCAGGCATCCCCAGAGACTTCTTTATTGAGGAATCATTTAAGCTGAGATTTGAATGACAGGAAGCAGCCACACTTATTGTCTTCTCCCATCTTATTAAACACTTGGAGAAAAAAACACCTTCTCTTTTTTTGCATGCAGTCCGGCACTGAGGTAGCTATTATTATGATATATATTATTGTGTTTGCCACTGAAAAATTATGAGGAAATAAAAAGTATTTATTATCTACAAGGTTGGGGGGACCAAAAGAAACAAAAGGACTTGCCCTTTCCAATAGTTCACAATCGACTTGAAGAGACTGCATAAACACAGTGACCCAAACGGCAATGTATCAGGCAGCATGACGTGTATTGCTACAGAGTACGCTACCTGAAGACATCCTGATAAAGTGAATGAAAAGTGGACTTGTAGTAAGGAGACAAGATTCTCAAACCAGATCTCACACACAATAGGACTGGGGACTTTGACGAGTAACTTCTGAGGCTTAATTTTCTTTATTTTAAGTTTACTGATTTTGAGAGAGAGAGAGCGAGCGAGCAGGGGAGGGCAGAGAGAGGGGGAGAGAGAGAATCCCAAGCAGACTCCACACCATTAGTACAGAGCCTGATGCAGGGCTGAGACTCCCAAACTGAGATCATGACCTGAGCCAAATCAAGAGTCTGACACGTAACCTGTCTGAGCCACCCAGACTCTTGAGGCTTCATTTTCTAATCTATAAATGGTGGTAAACATATCTTCCGCTCTTACCTGCATGTGACAGGGCCAAGCCAGTCATAAAGTGAAAGCAGTAATTATTATAATAGTAAAAATAACAAATATTGGGATAATCATTAGGATAACACCATCAAGAAACTAAAGTGCTAAAAAATGGCCTAGAGATAGAGAATGTATAATGATGAATTTGCTTTATATGGTTTTGATTTACTAGAAACCTTAAACATACATGAATCAATTCCTAGACACAAATATTTCCCCCGGAGAGCTTTTTATTTTTTCCTACTCAAAAGGTCATCTTAAAGTTAGTGCTTTAAAGATGCTTTTTGTGTGTGTGTTAAGTGGCAACTAGGCATGCCCTGGGTCTTTAAAGACTGATTCCGCAACTCTTCCCAGTTCTGATGCAGATTAGTGTAGCACAGAGCAGCCATAAAAAGGCCACAATGAGTGAATTTTAGCAGAAAGCAATAACAGTGATATATAAAAATGCCTAAAATAAACATAAATCAGCTACCTCAAAATGACATATTGACACAATTCTGTGGTCTACTCAACCACCCTCTACCTTCCTCTAGGCATTTTTTTTCTCCCAGTGCTCCAAACTTCATTCTCAGAAACTTGAAATCACAATAATGGCTCTGGGGAGCCTCTGCTATTCAGTTACCTTCCCTTCTTGCTTCCATCATCCTTCAGCAACACCCAAGGCTGCCAAGTAGCCAAAACAGGCTCTCTCCCAAGTGTCCAACATCGGCTAAATCATTCCTCCTCATAAGTCAGCATCAGGATGCCTGGCAGCCTCACCACAAAAATGGAATCCACATCTTCCTCCACTGAGACTTTCAGCCAGTTGACTCTGATCATTTTTTCTGAAGCCCCAATTTTCTCTATCCTTCTTACTGGTCATTAAATCTTCAGCCCATTCTCTGTGTTCTATATTGTCACATCTCTCTTTTTCTTTAACAAACAGAATCTGCCAAACCCCATTCTTTAAAAAATTGTACATTTCAGGGCTCATGTTCTTTTACCTGTGTTTAATAAGTAATGAGCCAAAACAGTTATTCATTTTGGATACGTAATATAACATCCCTGGATCCTTCTCACCAGTAAAATTGAGGTGGAGTGGACTAAAATGACTGGATTTCACAATTTTATTAAATGTTGTTGTATATCTAGGTATAAAAAAAAAAAGTCACCCAAATAGAGCACGACCTGACACAGGTTGGAATGGGATTCCAGAACCCTGCCCCCATGGTGTATCATCACCCTTTTTTATGGTGGCCCCTGAGATATTTCCAACCCAC
Organism: Panthera tigris; assembly: GCF_018350195.1. Classification (NCBI taxonomy): domain Eukaryota; kingdom Metazoa; phylum Chordata; class Mammalia; order Carnivora; family Felidae; genus Panthera; species Panthera tigris. The sequence goes on from NC_056666.1 coordinate 86,747,594, forward strand.
AAGACTCCAGGGAGCACATGACAGTCTTTGAACTAAGGGATCATTAAGTCCCTTTACAGCTCTACTATCCAAAGATTCTATTCAACACAAGAAAAAAATAAGTAGGGAAGAAACTATAATATTGTTGAGTGCTAATTTTCACTTTATTTAAATGTTCCATAAGCAGTATCCCATTTAATCCCCCAATAATGGTATCATTTTTACTAATGAAAAGACAGATTCAGAGATGGTAACTTGTTTAAGTTTACATATTTTTTAAGAAGGCTGGGATGGGATTGAAACTCTTGCTTCTTCTACTATTGTACGTTACCTCTAAACCAGATCACATCTTCCTAACCTAGTCTGCATCCCACAATTATCACGAATTACATTCTCTTATATATTGTATTGTGAAGGTGTTCGGCATATCTGATTAACATGGTGGATGTTAATATTTACTTATACTAGTAAAAAACAGAGCAGCAGCAAGGAGTAGGTTTGCATAGAGCACTAAGTAACAATAGTTTTGACTGGAAGAGAGAAATGGGGAGGATAGTATTGATAAATTTATAGTTAAAAGTTTTCAAAGTTTTCAAAGACTTTTTTTAAACTAAGTCTTTCAAATGTACTAGAAAAATTGTCATTACCTGAGAATATTACTTCAAAGAATATATTTTTAATTCATATTAACCCATCCAGTACCATCAAGTCCAGAGCATACACTGGATTTGTAGCAATTGTAAAATCTTTCCAGTAATAAAATGTAAAAATAAGAAGAATTCTTCTCCTAATCAGCTGAATTCCATGTCCTTAGAACACTGCTACTGCAAATCCAAATATCTCTGGATAATTACAGAAATAGCATAGTTGTGGAAAACATACTAAGGATCTGAACTCAAAAACTTGTTAGATACTGCATTATCGCTCTCTGTTTATCAGCTTATATTTTTCCACAGATTCTATGTTATCTTTGCTCTTTTTCCTTTGGCAGATGTTCAGGGGTGAATTATGCAATTTAGAATCCAAAATTTCACTCCATCCAGATGCCTAATTTGCTAACTATTCACTTGTCAAAAACACATGTTTACTGTCTATTACGTAATGACACCAGCTCAGAACAGCTCTGGTTTCCATTTCATGAATCGATACAGAGAATCTGACAAATGTCCCGGAAGGCATTATTCAGTGCACATTTCCATGAAATTTTATTAAATTTCATAAATGCACCAACATCTGGGATAGAAAAACTTCTCCAAAAGTTTTAAGTTTCAAAATCATTGTACATTTTTCTGTTCAAAAATCCATAGATAAATTTGTGGAGTAATGATAAAATTTCACTGAGTCTTCATATTTTGTTAAAAGTTTAGCTGATCTTGAAAAGAGCCACTCTACCGTACCCCAGAAACACAGGGCTGAGGGGGCGGGGAATGTTTGCACAAGTCTTAATAGTTGTTGTTAAAATTTTTCATTTTCTTTCTTTCTTTCTTTCTTTCTTTCTTTCTAACAAAAGAGGGGGAGGGGCAGAAAAAGAGAGAGAATCCCAAGCAGGATCCTTGCTGTCAGTGCAGAGCCCAATGTGGGGCTTGATCCCACAAACTTGTGAGATCATGACTGGAGCTGAAATCAAGAGTCGGTCACTCAATTGACTGAGCCACTCAGGTGCCTCAGTCATTGTTGAATTTTTAAAGAAAAGTGCATTTGTATTATTTCCTCCCATACCAATAGTTGCTAACGCCCCTCACAGGGTCAAGGATTACATTACTGTGTGAATCAGTGATGATACAGTGATAGGCAGTACATCTATTATATTTACTTTAATATGAAAAGTTTATAAAACAGTGGGGTGGTCATGGAGAGTTGAAATAACTAGACACCAACAGATAACATTATACTGTGTTCTCACTTTAAATCTGTCTTAATATATCCAAATAATATGGGAAACATAAGCTTTTGTTAACTATAACATCTAAATTCATTCCCTAATTGATTTTTCACTAAACTCTAATAAGCACTAATATAAATAAGCAGTAATATAAGAATAATAATATCTTATCTACATATGTATCTATTAACCTTACCTACCTACCTACCTACCTACCTTTGTGACTTTCTCGAACTACCTAACTGTAAGCTTTAGGAACTTCCAATAGCCAGAACAATGTCAGTTAGAGTAAGTAATACAAAAGGAGGAGAAGGGGGAGGGAAGGAGGGAGATATCAAGCTTTATTATACCACCTTTTCTCTCTGTCCTACTAAACAAAGTACTCATTGATTATTTGATGGCTCTAAATAAATGAATATGAAAATAAGTTGTAAAGAATTCTATTTGGGAAAGGAGATGGATTTTAGTCCAAGTTTTTTTTCTCTAGCAGGAATATTCAGAAACACATTGGCTTTTGTGGATGTCATATACAACATGAAGAACTGGGACAAGGCAACTTGTAATTTGAGCACTAACATTCTATGAGGGTGTGTGTATATATAGTGATATATATGCTTATATGGAGACTCTTATTTTTGTTTTGAAATATGATGCAAGCCCTGGATATACCTATATACTAAGCCTTGGGAAGGGTCTGCACCTTTGCTAATTTGTTGGTGGGAAATAATAGCTTTTTTATTGCCTGCACACATTAGTCATTCATTCAATGATTAGTTACTTCCTTTTTTTCTTAAAGACCTACTACCTACAGTAGTAGTCACTTCATTTGATAGAGCCTTACACACACACACACACACGCACGCACATACACACTACACAATTAAATGAGTTCACTAAAACATCTCATTGCAATTTGAACTAATTGCTGTATTGAAGGTGAACATATCTCCTAACTTACTTTCTATAGCTAAAGGGTAAAATGTTGATATAGTAATATTGATGATTAAGTAGTTAGAATATAAGTGAATGCCTTGAGAATTCTCAAATTTTTATTAGGTGGAATCTGTTTTTACTGGTTCTTTTTAATACCTAATTTAGAAAGTAGTTAGGAAATAAAAATAAAACCAAAATACATCTACAGTTAAATAAGAGTTCTCTTCCCAAACCTAAATTGGAATTTTCACTTTGAGATAGCCTACTGAGGGTTATCTTTCAATAAAGTGGCTTGCAAGAAAGAAAGGGAAGGAAAAAACAAGAAGAAGAAAGACAGGGAGGGAGGAGTAGAGAGGGGAAGAAAATAGAGACCCTTAGAAACAAATGTTATTTCAGAGCTGTTCTAGGAAACTCTGTGTCATTTGGACTGTGACTCATATTAACATAAATTTGCAAGCAAGAACTCTAATAAGAACATATTTATCCTCCATCCTTAAAATTCCACCAGCACCTCTCCAAGAGAATGTTAATTATAACAATGTATAACTAACTTTATGGGATTTAAATTCAGAGAAAAAATTTTTTTAATTAACTCATTTTCTGCCATGCTTCCAAACTTGTTCTCAAAACTTAAGAAATGAAAATTCTGAATTCACATTTCTGAATTTTGAATGGTTTTCATTTCTTTAGAGCTTTTAATTTGTAGGGAACTTTCCTAGCCATGATCTTCTTTGAGTTTCACAACACATCTACAGGCAAATTGGGATTGTTAGCCCCATTTTTCAGATAATCACAGTTATATGTGATTAAATGAATTAATTTGAAAATTATCTATAGTTTTATAATTGGAAATCAGTTATAAAGCAACAAATAAAATAAATTTTATGATAGATTTTTATGGATAATCTCTTTTTTGAATTTATTTTGCAAATTTAATTTCTCATTTATCCTTAGGAAGTCATTTGTACTAAAAGACATAATTAATTTGTATACTAATCCAATCTGTGTCTACTATATGTAAAAATGTTTACCTTATTCTTCACTGATGATGAGAAAACATGAATTCAAGATCCTGAGAAATTTTTCTCTCACCTCTAAATCTCGTAATAGCACAGATGTAAAATAAATCACCTACTTATTAGGCACATCACTGCATGTACCCCTTTGCTATGGGGTCATGAATAGCATTAAGTCGGGAGCAGTATCAAGTTGTAAAGGAAATGACAAGGTGCTTTCCCCCATGCCTCCCCAACTGTAATTTATTACAACTTCAATGCCGCCTAAATATTCTAAATTGGAATAAACACCCAACTGTGAAGAATCAAATGTAGATAAGGTAAAATTGCTAGAGAACTAAGAAACCAGTAGGGAGGACAAGGTGAGTGTTCACTGTGCATCTCTGCCTGATTTTAAATGTCACTTCTCTGAAAGTCTCCTGAATTCTTCAGACACAGATACTGTTCCTGCCTATGGACTTATACCAGGGCTAGTTCATATCGCCACACTCTGAGCATACTGTGTATTAACTTTGTTTATGCTTCCTTCTTCCCCACTAGACCATGAAGTACTTAAAAGGACTAACTCTTGATCTTGACATTCCTAGGGCCAGCATAATGTCTATGATGTAGTATATACTAAGCTGCATTAATATATAATTAAGTAAATGAGCTGATGATTCACAATGAGGGAAACACAAATATATACTCTAAGAGGTAGAGCCTAACCAGGATCCAAAAAAGAGCCAGGAATATAATCAAGATTCAGGTCAAGGTGTTTCGTGTATTTATGATTAATAATTTTGACCGTTCATTCCATATGTTTCTCTATAGAGTTATAGTTAGAGACTTGTAGGAAACACCATGTTAGTTATTTTTTTTACCCTATATAAAGCTAACTGCTAGCATATGCATAAAATATCAAAGTGTCAAAAAATAAAAAAATAATAATAAAGTGTCAAAGAATCTTTTATTTTTTGTGTACCAAAATAAGTATAGTTTTTACTCTATTACACTTTTTTTTTAATGTTTACCAAAAAATCTTCCAAAACCTGTTTCTTTGGATCAAAGTCAATCTCCACAAACTACATTTAACTGAAATAATTTCAGGGCAAGTACTCATTACCTCTCCTATCTAAGAGCTCAGGGTCCCCAGGTAGATCACAGATTGACTTCAATCCTGGACAAACCAGACAACCTCTGAGCACTTCTGTTTGCAAGTGAGCAAAGTGAGTAGTTGTATCAGATGACCTCACAGGTTCTATCCCACTCATCACATTCTGTGTTGATGTAACTCCTTTTTAGGAATCTTAGTATGAACTCTGTAATATTTTCAGTTCTTGAAACTACTAACAAATAAAGGTAGTCTTCCTGCCCCCTGCAAAACTATCAGGTCCTTCAATTTTAATATCCTTACAGTGGAAATCCACACATAAAAATAATTTTTAAAAAGAGGTACAGGGAAGATTCTTAAACTACAGCAGAGCTTGGACAAAAATTTATGCATGAACAAACAGGAATCATATACCAATGACATCACTGTGGTGAAAGACTTTAAGTTGGCCCCTAAGATAGCCAATTATTGGTGTTTACACCCTTATAAATTCCCCTCCCTTTAAATATGGGTGAGACCTGTGATTTGCTCATAACCAGGAGAAGATGGCAGAAGTGATAGGATGTCACTTCATGACCATGTTATATAAGACTGTCTTGCCAGCAAAGTAACTCCCCTGTCTCTCTTCCTTATCAGCTGTGAAGAAGCAAGCTGCCATAAAGTAGAAACTCATGCTGCAGGGAACTGCTAGTAGTCTCTAGAAGGAAAGAGTGCAGCTTCAGTCCTAGACTGCAAGGAAATGAATGGCCAATAACCCGAGAAAGCTTGAAAATAAGTTCTAACCCAGTTGAGCTTCTGATGAGACTGAGACCCAGCCAACACCTGGACTTCAGCCTGGTGAAATCCTGAAGCACGGAACCAAGTCATACCATGTCTAGACTCCTGACCTATAAAAACCATGAGATAATAAATGTGTGTTGTTTTAAGCGGCTAATTGTGTGCCAATTTTTCATGCCCCAATAGGTAACTCGTACAACTATGAAGTTAATCTTGGTCTTTTCATGCTTGAATTTTGTGTAGGGTCCTCGTTAGTGCTATGCACATAGGAAGTAAAATGACTCATTTTATCTCCTCTAGAAAAGCAATGGATATAGCTACTGTATTTCTAAAAAAAGTTATTACATTTTATTCTCTCAGAAATCTGGAATAAAGCATATTTTAGAGAATGAGTGAGGAACATATTTTCAAAGTAACTGACGAGGTCTCTGGCCATTCTTTACAATTAGGGTCTACTAATACTGATAGCAACAAGTCTTAAATTGGTTCACTCATTAATTTATCAAATATTTAATGCACTTCTGTCTTGTGTAAATTGTAAAGAGTGCTCTGGGGAATACAGATATGAATAAGACATGGCTAGTGCCCTAAGAGAAACTACAAGTTTGTTGCACTAAGTTTTGAGAATATGTTGTCAATATGAAAAGGTTTAAATTGTTTGTAATACCAAATACCTTAACAGAAGAAAAAAAATTATTACTGAAAAGTAAAATTGCTTATATGAACTCATCTATACCATCTTTGTGGGGAAAAAAATGGCTTCAGTTAAATGACCATGAGTGTTATGAATGGATGGGTAATATTTCAATAGCTAAGTATAAGACAGAGAACATTCTATGGGAGAAAACAGTAAATGAATGCACCTAGGGGTAAGAATTGGGGGAATTTTCATAGAACAAGTGATTTGGGCTTGAAAGACATCATAGTTTATTGGGAAAAAACGAGCACGGGAGTCAGCATCAATTAAAAAATCATGAAGGCTTGAACCAAGTTGGCATGGAGAAGATCCTGACAGAAAAGAAAGATATTGTGGACCTGGACCCTACAATAAGCTGGTCAACTGATTGCATGAGACAGATGATAGAGAAAGACGAATTGAAAATGACTTTGAAGTTTCAAACCTGCATGAGAAGAACAGAAGCATCATTAAAAGATGTGAGAGAGACAAGAGGCAGACTGGTTTGTGTGGAGGGAGCAGGTGTATCTGGTATGTGCTGGACTTAAAGGGAAAAGTGAGTGAGACAAGAGGTGAGAAAGAAGTCAAGGAGGTCTGCCAATGAGGAAGCCCATAAAAGTGCAGTTTCACTTGAGTATTGGGTGTACAGTGAATAAGAAGCAGGTTAAGAAATAAAGAGGACATAAAAACTACATGTACCATGCTTTCAAGGTAGCAAAGCAACAGGATCTTGAATAAGAACATGCGAAAAATTAGGAGGAGATTGGAGTTACCTAAATGCTTTTCAGGGTATGTCTGCCTACCAGTCAAAAGAAGAGTTCTGATCTGAGTATTTTCAAAGGATGAAAAGTATTATATTGAAGGAAGCCACTGAAATACATACAACAAAAATCTTAAATATAATTTGGTGAGTTTTGACATACATGCCCTTTGGTACGTAGCAACTCTGTTGTCTGTTAGGGAAAATTAAAGGAAAAAAGTAGATCATCTGTCCTGATTTTGAATGTAATATAAGATAGGCACATCTCTAAAAATGGACCACATGGCAGCTGTGATGAGTATGAAAGGATTGGTGAACGTTCAGAGGAATATGGAGTTACTTTATGTATGTATGTGTATGTATGTGTGTGCATAGATAAATACACACATATATGTGTATACACACACACACACACACACATACACACATACACATATTGAGCAATTTTCTGACATGCTTTCCATTTCTTGATACAGCACCCCAGACTGACGCAATGACAGCTAGATGCAAGATTCTAACAACTATGTTTTCAGCTATGAAAAGCAAGTTATTTCTTGATGATGAATGTTAGGTCCAAACAAGTAGATAACACCATGCCCACTAGTCCTATAATTTGCATTTTGTTTTAGAAAATTTTGTTTTCTAGGTTTTCTATTTTTAAAGTATGTGTAGCACACAACCTCACAGTAACCAAGTGGTACCCTTTTTCACATATTCCATAGCATTTACTGCAATTCTATATAGAGAGGGTGCTTATAATTACTTATTAGTTTATATATATATATGTGTGTATATATATATAGTTTATATACACACATATATATATAGTTTTATAGTTTTATAGTTAATATACACATATTAGTTTATATGTTTATTAGTTATATATACTTTATATATTAGTATATATAATTAAAAGGTTCTTATAACTATTAGTTTATATATGTATATGATGTATATACATAATGTAAACGTGTATGTATTTGTAAATTTGAAATTGTGTTTAGTGTTTAGTGAGAAAATAGATGTCAAATATAGGCAAATTGATTGTTCATTAAATAATTAAAAGAAAAATGCAATCTTAAATATAATGAATGACAGGGGCACCTGGGTGGTTCAGTCAGTTAAGCATCCGACTCTTGCTTTAAACTCAGGTCATGATCTCAAGCCCTGAGTCAGGTTCTTTGCAGATAGTGTGGAGTCTGCTTGGGACTCTCTCTCTCTCTCTCTCTCTCTCTCTCTGCCCCTCCCCAACCCACGTGCACACATGCTCTATCTCAAAACAAATAAATAAACTTAAAAAAAATACTGAATGACAAAAAGTTTTGAAATTCTTAAAAAAAATTAGGAAACAGTCCTTAGCTTCGAAATTATCTTACATAAAATATGAACTGTTAACACCATCATAAAGCAAATATATATGAATATTTGAGTGGCTATGAGTCAGAAAGCACATGTGGCTTTTTGAAACAGTACATATGAATTTACCAATGGCCAGGGAATCTTACCTTATATGCAAAATGTTACTCTCAGCTTTGACTCACAGCAAAATGCATTATACATGGTCTAGCTCATCTCATTCATATAGTTTCATTTGTTCATTCCTTCTCTCAGTGTGTTTGCACATTCTTTCTCTCTCAGATTTATTATCAACATTTTATATTTTGCTAGATTTTCTTGGATTTTAGATATATACTTAAGGGAATGACAGAAATCAGTAAAGAAATATACTTTTAATTTCCAGAGGGAATGTTTTCTTACAAATATTATGTCATCAAGATGGCCAATAGACAAATGAAAAAATGCTCAACATCACTCAGCATCAGGGAAATACAAATCATAACTACAATGAGATATTGCCTCATACGTCTCAGAATGACTAAAATTAAAAACACAAGAAATAACAAGTGTTGGTAAGGATGCAGAGAAAAAGGAACTCTCTTGCACAGTTGTTGATGGAGATGCAAACTGGTGCAGCCACCCTGGAAACAGGATGGAGTTTCCTCAAAACACTAAAAACAGAACTACCATATGATCCAGTAATTGCATTATTGGGTATTTACCCAAAAAATACAAAAACAGTAATTCAAAGGGATACATGCACCCTATGTTTACTGCAGCATTACTTACAATAGCCAAACAATGGAAGGATCCCAAATGTACATCAAGAGATGAATGGATAAAGATGTGGTATATGTATACAATGGAATATTATTCAGCCTTAAAAAAGAATAAAATCTTGCCATTCCCAACAACATGGATAGATCTAGAGAATATAATGCTAAATGAAATAAGAGAAAGATACCATAAGGTCTCACTCATACGTGGAATTTAAGAAACAACAAATGGGCAAAGGAAAAGGAGAAAGAGAGAGAGAGAGAGAGAGAGAGAGAGAGAGAGAGAGAGAGAGAGAGAGAGAGAGAGAGAAGCAAACCTAGAAACAGACTCTTAACTATAGAGAACAAACTGAGGGTTACTAGAGGGGAGGGGTGTAGGGGAACAAGTGAAATAGGTGATGGGGATTAAAAAGTACACTTGTGATGACAAATTTTTTTTTAATTCAAAAACCACAAATATTATGTCATCAAAAGAAACTGCTCTGATAGCTCAGAGACTGCAGGTCTTTCTCTAGTATCCATACTCTCCTACTTTTATAGTAAGAGAATTTCCCAATCCTTAGCTGGGCATCTAACCACCCAGAATAAACCGAGGTAGCTCGGTTTACAGTTGCAGTTACAGGTAGCTATAAGATTCAATTGTAGCCAAAAGGATGTCAGTAGTAGTGTGCAATTTGTAAGTTGTGCCCATAAAAGAAAGTGGTTTGTCTTCTCTTTCCCCTTTTCTGCCTTCTTAGACCACGGAGATGAAGGGACTGCGCTAGGAGGCTGGAGTAACAAGGTAGAAGAACCCTCAGACTTGATAAATTCCCACAGCATATCGCCAATACCATTTCAGAATTTTATGAGAGAATAACCTCTTTTGTTTAAAGCAGTATTATTTAGGATCTTGTCATGTTGCTGAATGTCTATCCTTGTGTATTACTGAGGAAATAGGAGGTTCTCCATCATTATTTGCTCTTGGACATCACGCTTATTTTCTTTTCCTTCCAAATTTGCAGTTCCACTTTGGAAAAACAATTATAGTCAAATAATCTTAGAGCTTTAAGGAGCTTTATGTAACACGCAGTCTGGTGTTTCCTGATGTGTATTTAATTGGATAGGCAGTAGTCTCATGAGATAACAATAAAGGGCATCAAAGTCAAAAAAGTTTGGAAAACACTTAAAATTAATCTCTTCTTTGAGATGCACAAGGCATATTAGCATATCAAAAATATGAGTATTCCTGAAATAAAGGATCATGTTTAACTTTTTTCCCCTAGCAATGGAACATAGAAACACTTTAAACACAAAATATATTAACATATTTTATAACTGCGATTCTGTAGAACATTCTTTGGAGAATTTTTAATCACTACATAATGCATAAGTTTCTACATGTTCAACAAATAGTTCAACTCTTGCTAAGTAAGAAACCTTCCAGTAACAGAACTTGCTATTTCACAATATGGTCCATTTCATCCACTTCTTACTTTTCTAAGTAAAGACATTAATTAAGATAGACATTAACTGGTTCTATTAAATGTGCCCATGTCCACCTTTACTGGCCACAATATAGTAAGGATTATTTGCTAGTTCAGTGATGGCATCTGAAAGTTTAATGACACAAGTAGCACTCAATGAAGCAAGTAGCAACTAGAACTCAGTTCCTCTACTGTTATTGTCCACCTGCAGCACTGTGCACTCAATTCACTTCAGTTTCATGGACAGCCTACATTGAGGAAAGGGGTAAACTGAGGAACTTTTGCTTTCACTCAATCATATAATAACATAACAAATATCAATGAAAGAAATTCATTATTTTCTTTTTTTAATATAATTGACAAATTGGCTAACATATAGTGTGTAATGTGTGCTCTTGGTTTTGGGGGTAGATTCCGTGGTTCATCGCTTGCATACAACACCCAGTGCTCATCCCAGCAAGTGCCCTCTTCAATGCCCATCACCCACTTTCCCCTCTCCCCCACTCCCCCATCAACCCTCAGTTTGTTCTCTGTATTTAAGAGTCTCTTATGGTTTGCCTCCCTCCCTCTTTGTTTGTAACTATTGTTTTTTCTCCTTCCCTTCCCCCATGGTCTTCTATTAAGTTTCTCAAAATCCACATGTGAGTGAAAACATATGATATCTATCTTTTTCCGACTAGAAAGTCATTATTCTCTGATAATGAACATTACCAGTTTCATTACTTGCCATTTGACTAGGAACTCAAGAATCACAAAACCAAAGAATTATACAACTAAAATGCACATTTAGTCTTCCACATCCATTCTCTTAGTCAGTAATTGTTGCCTCAATAAACAATCATAAATTCATATGTGGACGGGGCATATTAAAGTTTCATTAGTCATGTTAAAGTACAGTCTATTAGAAAATTTTAAATAAACTATATCTACCAAAATTATAGGATTTACAGTATAACTTTGTGTAAGTCTACATAGTAATATGTTTGGTAGTAATAACTAACTATAAAATTAAAAATTGCCTTACCAAAATAACCAATTTTGAAAAACAAGTATATAAATTATTTGTGTGACCAATTTTTCAATAGCATTGTCTTGGCCAGTTTGTTTGTGACCAAGTTGGTTTTAATCAGATCATGTGCTACCATTTCATGAATTAACCAAATATACGGTTCTCCAAAAAAAAAAAAAAAAAATTAACTGCGTTTAGTCTAGGTAATCAAATTGATTTCAATCAAATCTCTTGGACCTCACTAATGGTAGCTCTCAACATTAAATGTCAGAAGTTTAATTAAAGATAATTAATAGTGATTCCACTGAGCTCTGAGTAATATGTAAACTTTTGAATAGCTATCTAATGACTCCACATGGACAGTTTGATTCTGAATATGAATATATTCTTGAATAAATTAATAGTGTTCTTGTTTCTTTTCTCAATTATAATTCCAAATTAAACTTATTCAAATGTCTTGTCACATTGGTAAGATATTTGTGGGTATTAATTAATTCTATTTAAAAGAAAAAATGGTCTCAGGATACATTTGGTTCCTGAGCTGTTTGATACTTAACAGTTTTACAAAGAGATGGGCATTCAATAGGGAGAGACTAAAGTTTAGCTTCAGCCTTGGTATTACACTCAAATCTGCTGTCACATGTGACTTAAGCCATGACCTTGAGACTGCCAAGGAGTTAAAAGCCTACTTTGAAGCCATTTCTGGCCTCAGTGAACTTGTGTGTGGTCAAAGATCATGTAATGGGTAGATGACCATCATTTCTACAGTATTAAATAAAGACAAGTCATTTCAATCCATTGTGAATATGTGAATATGTAACTTGGAGGAAATTTCCTTCTGTGCTATATATATCATAATATATAATATTTAATATGTAATAATTTGGAGGCACCTGGGTGGCTTAGTCAGTTGAGTATCTGACTCTCGATTTTGGCTCAGGTCATGTTTTCACAGTCATGAGGTCAAGTCCCACCTCAGATTTGGTTGGAGCACAGAGCCTATCTGGGATTCTCTCTGTCTCTTCTTCTTCTTTCTTTGCCCCTCCACCATATGTGCATGCACTCTGCCTCTCTTCAAAATAAATAAAATCTTTAAAAACTGGTAATAAGTTCAGTCACTAATGCAAATGCATTTTTCTAAGAGTAAAATGCTGTAACAATTTATATCTAATAATAAAAGCTGCTAATTTTATGTTGAAAATGATTAAAAACACCCAAAGGGTTAAACAGGGAAATGCATGTAATTAATAAATATCAGGGAAAAACACATTAGCTATATAACTTTATGAAATACATATTTTCTTGACAAGTTTTTATGAAATGTAAATAGTAAGAATAGTAGGGACTATATTGTCATTCCAATTTCTCTAGAATTAGTTTATAAGCATTGATACAATTAAAAAATCTATAATTACTTTAGGTAATCTTCCATCCATAAATAAATAACACAAAGTATAAAAAGAAGAAAGTCTGAGAAAAAAATGTAGTACTCCAAAATATCCTGCTCCCCCACCTACTTCAGTTAGTGTTCTAACAAAAATAGAGTTCAAGAACTTTTAAGAGCAAAATTTGGGGGAAAAAACACACACAAAACAAACAAGCCTTGTATTTAGTGCAACTGATCGCTATGAATAAAATACTTATTTAGATGTAAAAATTCTTATGTCTGGTAGAAGCACATACATACTTGGCCCAGGGAAGCCAAGGCCAAAGTCATATTTGACATTCATAGAATTAAATTCTGAGGTGTGATCATAAATCTAAAGGTTTATATTGCATAAAACAGTTGACACTCACTTATTATAAAGTGGAGATTGTCCTACTGCATGTGAAGTGAAGCATGCAGATTTCTGTATGTTCTCAGTATGCATCACTAGATAATGAAGTCTTTTGTGAAAAAAGGGGAAAAAAGAAGAAAAAAAAACCACTGTCTTTGTAAACTAACCAATTTCATTTGAATGATTGAGTGACCCTAGACAAGCAATCTGAATTATTTGAACCTTTTGGATAATAACACCTACTTTGCAGGAGTGAAAGGATTTAAAGGGATCATATCTGTAAGGACTCTGGCTCAGAGCATGATATATATGTACAGATCTGCAACGACTGGTACTTTTCACTTTCTTCTTCCCCTGGCCTGTCCTCAATGTTTGGAATTGCTGTCAATGTCAGCTTATGAACAATACACAAAAATAGGAACATAGAAAGTTGGAAATAGAAGGAACTTTGAGAACTTCTACTTTGTTGTTTTCATTTTTTTTAGCAGCAAAATCCTTTTTCAAAATAAAATCCCAACTGGAGCCCCAATATAAAACTGATCAACTAAGAGCTGCTCTAGTTGAAGCAGAGATGGAGAGCCGTGAATCCACATCTACTGTGAGCAAAGCAGATTCTGGACCACCCCACTCCTACAGAATTCCAGGCTGTTATAATGGAATGGAAAGCACAGAATGCATGAGGGCTTCTGAGTCCTGCTTTCTGGAAACTGGCTTTCCTCCAAATTGTGTGCCCTTGTTCAGGTCACTTAATCTCTTTGGTTAAACTCTTCATATTATCATGATTATTATTATTATTATTATTATTATTTGAAATAAAAAGTTTGAAATATTCCATTTATGTCTAATCCAGTCCATCTCTTTCTTTTACCACCAAGCAGAGAAATCTATATACATAAATAAGATTATAAAAAGTTATCAATTGTGGCAAATTGCATTTTCAAAGATGATAGCTATGAAATATCTCTCCCTGCATCTCCTTTTGCACTGTGATCTTGTCACTTGCCAATCAAGAAATGGAATCTAATTCCTACCCCAACCCCCAATTTTGAGTCTAATTATCTTCCCTTATCTGCACTGGCCATAGTTACCTGCTCGTAGTCAACATCATGTAGCAGCATGACACGGTGTGATTTCCTAAACCGGATCAGAAGGGCCATGCAACTTACATCTGCTTCCCTTGGAAAGCTCATCTACCAGATGTACCTACTCTTGACAGTTCATCTCAGAAATAACCCTGACATCAAGCTATGATAAGCCCAAGCCAGAGGAAAGGTCACCTTTAGGTGCCCTGGTCAACAGTCTAGCTGAATCCCATCTAGACCAGGCACCAGACATGTGAACAAAGCCTCCAGATGATTCCAGCCCTAGTCTTTAAGTCACTCCAAGCCAATGAAGCTTTCCCAGCTGAGACCCCAAATAAGCCACTCCCACTGTGCCATGTCCAAATTCCTAACCCAAAGAATCTGTGAGCATATCAAAATTGTCTTTTTGCCACTAAATTTGAGATGGCTGATTATGCAGCAACAACCAGAACATATGTGGCTTTATTACTTACTAAACCCAATGCCCTCTACAAATTTTTCATTCTGTTAAACCTTGCAAGCACCCAGTCTTTAAATCTCTGTCCTATCTTTACATTCATCACTTAGCACATTCTGATTCTCTCCCTACCTCAATCTTTTTCAGTGGATTTATTTCTTCTAGCACACTCTTGAAAGAAGGCACTCCTAGAGGTCATTTCTTCAGCCCTCTTCCCTGCTATCTCCTTTTGATTAGCTCATCTACTACTAGGATTTCAATTATCACTTCATGTATTAATTCATTCAATAAATATTTATAATGTGTGGCAGACACTGTTGTAGGACCAGCTATAGATAGCTGTACACCAAACAGGTAACATCCTTCCTCTGATAGTGCATAAATTCTAGTAAAAATAGAAAATAAATTGGCATACAATAATATAATAATACAAGTATAAATAAGTAATATGAAGAAATATAAAGCAGGGTACAAAGGATAGAGAGGTACTTTTTACATAGAGTGGTACTGGAAGACATTTTTTTAGTTTTATTTCCTTATTTATTTTTAATTTATTGTTGAGTTAGGAAGACATTTTTAATAAGATGTATTTGATCAGAGGGGCACCTGGGTGGCTCAGTCAGTTAAGAGTCCGACTCTTGATTTTGGCTCAGGTAATGATCTCGCGGATTGTGAGATTCAGCTCCTCATTGGGCTCTGCACTGACAGCATGGAGCTTGCTTGGGATTCTCTCCCTCTCTCTTTGCATCTCCCCTGCTCGCTCACGCTCTCCCTCTCAAAAATAAAATAAATACTAAAAAAAAAAAATGTATTTCACCAGAGACCTATATAAAATGAGAGATCCAGTCTTACACATAGAGAGAGATCATTCCAGGGAGAGGTCTGTGATCAGAGTGTTCAAAAATAATAAGAAGGCAGGAATAGCTGGAGTAGAGTGAAGAAGTAGGACAGTGGCAGAAGATGTAGCCAGAGTTATCCAGGAAGCAGATTCTATGAGCTCTTTTGGCTATCACAAAGGCTTTGGATTTTATTCTAAGTAAAATGATGTGTGAAACATTAAATATGTTCACGAATCTCTAGTTTTCTTCTCCTTTTTGGGCCACAGAAAATACACTTCTCAGTTGGACAAGACCTTTTGAATAGATGTGGCCAATGAAATATGAGTGGGAGTACCAGGTTACATTTCAGCTGAGAAAATAAAAATGTCATGTGGATTCTTTAGCCTCTCTTTTCACCTGCCTAAGCAATCAAGAAGGCTACAAATTCCAGGTGGTTGAACTACCACAAAGTAAAGCCTCTATTAGCTTGGATACCTGAGTAACTACTGGGAACAGAGATCACCACTCCTTTCCCCAAACAGACACACAATGGACGTGGTATATAAGTGACAGTCTTTGGCAGGGACAGGGGGGCTCACCGCTGAGGTTTATTCCTGTAGTATAATCTGGCCTACCCTAAGGATGGAAGGTACTGGGGGGCTTGAAGGGTGACTTGAGGGCTTATATTTTGAAAAGGTCATATTGGCTACTATGTGGAGAACAGACTATAGGGCAAAAGAATGAAATGAGAGACTAGTGAGAGTCATTGGCAATAGTCCAGGAGACAGATGATAGTGACATGGATTAAGGTGGTAACTAAGATGACCATTATCCAAATTAAGGCGCTTTTGAGAGTAAAAGGGAATGCTGTTAACAATCATGAACTAAGAATGCCTCAGGAAAATCAAATGGTAGCTATACAGGTGAAAAGGTAGGAATATCAACAGGATATGCTGATGGATTGAATGTTGAATGTGAGAAAAAGAGAAGTGTCTGGGTAAATTCCAATGTTTTATCTTAGCAACTGAAGAATGGAAATGGGAAAGACTGAGAAAAGAGTAGATTTAAGGCAAGAGTTGGGGAGTCAAAATATGATATTAGAAAAGTTAGGTTTGAGATGCACATTAGATATAAATGGGAGATGTCACTTAAAGAGTTAGATTTAGGACTATATAAATAAGGGGACAAGTTGAGGCTAGAAATGAAAAATTTTTTGGAAGTCAAGAGTGTATAAATAGTATTCAAAGCCATGAAATGGCTGACCACACCGTGGGGGGTCTAAGTAAATAAGAGATCCAAGGGCTGAGTGAGAAGATGAGGATTCTTCAAAGAAATAGAAGGATGGCAAAAGAGATTAAAAGAGAACCAAGAAAAAAAAAGGATCTCCAAGAAAAATAAGTAAAGAAAACATCTTAAAAGAAAGTATGCTCCATGTCAATATCTGCTGTGATGTCCAGTAAAGTGAGTGCTGGGAATATATTATTAGTTTTAGCAACATGAAGATCCTTGGTGACCTTGACAAGAGCAAATTCAAAGGACTGATGGGAACCAAGGCCTGACTGAAGTGGTTAAAAGAGAAAACAGAAAGATAAAATATAGAAACAGGACATTCAGACAACTCCTTCAAGGAATTTTGCTCCGATATGGAGCAAATAAATGAAGCAGAAAGTGGAGATGGGGTCTGGAGAAATAAGTGTGCTTTTATGTTAATAAGAATGATCCAAAAGAGAGGAAATAATTGATGATGCAGGGGAGAAAAATGAAAAACCAAAGGCAACCTTGAGTAGGTAAGAGAGGATTTATCTAGGGTTTATACATAGAAAGTTTGCCTAAATAGGGATCAGGGGCAGAAGAGAAAGTAGAGTACTGAATAAGAAGATGCACTTACAGGTTCAGGTATAATAGGGAATTGTTTCTATTTACTCAAAGAAAAAAAAAAAAAAAAAAAAAACAAAGCCAATACCTGAAAGTCATGAGGTAAGAAAATGAACAGCATTCAGAGAGAAAGAGAAATCTTGAAATGCTTTTACTAGTATAAGAGTGAATTGACTATGGCAGAGCTTCCCAAACCTGGTTGCATATTAGAATCACCTGGGGGATCTTCACTTGCTATCAACGGGGACACTCTACCCCAGAACAATTATATCAGATCTTCTGGAATTGGGACCAGGGCATAGTTATTGTTTAAGAGCCACCCATGAGATTATTAATTGCAATTAAGTCTCAATTAATTAGATGACCATGAATATAAAATGAGATAAAGCATAATGGTTCTTCATGCCCACCCTCCCAAAGTGTTCCAATTTATATTCCTGATGCTCAGGACCAAGAATATCATTCTTAATCTCTCCTCAATCTTCAGTGAATCTCTAGCACCTAGCCAGTAAAGTCAAATACCTCTGGCATAGCACCCAAGATCCTTTATGTAATAACCCAAACTACCTTTTTGAATTTATCTTCATCTATAGCATTCCAGAACTCTCTTCCTCAAATAAACTGGGCTGACTCATTACAAACATCACACAAACCTCCACACTTCCTTGCATTTCATTATGCTGTTGTTCTCCACCCACAGCTCCAACTTCAATGATCTCAAACCAGGCTGTGCATCAGAAAAATTGGGGGAGGTCTAAAATACACATGATATAGCCCTGTTGCAACATCTAGGTAGAGCCTAGAGATTCCCTATTATTAGTAAATTTCCCGTGTGATTCTTACACAGCCAAGGTTGGTTCCTAAACCAAGGATGGAAATCAATGCACCTACTGAATCCATTAAAATTCTGCTCATCCTTCAAGACTCAGGGACTATCCCTTTACCATTATCCCTTCTTACTGCAATTTACTAATCCCTTTTCTCACTTACACTGTGTTTATTCCATAGGCCAAGCACTGATCTAAATACTTTTATATGTATTAATCCTCACAAGCACTATGAATCAACATAGCTTAGATATGGCTTCTGCCTTATTTCATCATTTTGCTCCTGGGCCCAGCTGTGGACATATGTCCAGTTTACAGAGATCCGCTGCTTCTTCCTACTCCAGAGAAATGAGAATTTGGCAGCATGAGCAGGAAGTCAGTAAAATCAATAGCATTGGGCTCTCTGGTGCTGTGGCTTGCTACTGGATTCCTGACCTGCACATCAGCTCTTATTTCTGCTATGAAGAACACCTCTGATTCATAATGTTGACCTCAGCCTGACCCAGTGACATTGGCTTCTGCAGAGGGAAATCTGGCAGACTGACAGGGCCTTCGGGCCAGTCTGCAGCTCCTTTTGCAACAGAGCACACCCGCAGGTTATAAGTCTCTTTACGGTTGTATACTGATCTGGTATATGGAGCTCTGTACAATGTTTTGCTAAGAGGTCAGTACAAGTTTTCCCACATTCCTTCCTGGCAAAACATCAACTCACGGGGGACTATCCTAATTAGATAACTTCAAACAATGAACAAACTCTGCAGATAAAAATAAGTGGAAAAAAACTGCAAGAAATAACCAGTCTTAAAACCCTACCAATGATCGATTTTATCATTTGGCTGGGTTCTTATTCTTTCTGGATTAAATGACAGACATTTCTCTTACTATCATTTACTATCCAATAAAATCAATAATACTGTGTAACTTATTTAAGCCACAGCAATTATTTGTTACATTAAATCGTGTAATTTATTTCTGTCATGGTTCTAGTCACTCCAAACTTAATTTTTGGAATACAATCTTTTTTTTTCCGTCACTTTGTTAATTTTTCTTTCTCTGTGACTATGATCTTCCATAATTGCTTATGTTGTCTCAGCTACCCTGTCTTGACTGTTCTTTGCATTTCTAACTGAAGGCTAATTCGTTTCCTCTCATTGCCTAAGGAAACAAATCAGTTCTACCCCCAAAACTTTATTTTCTTCTTCTGACTATAAAGTAATACATAAAACCTGTGAACAGGTATCAAAAAGAAAATTAAAATTACACACACAACCCAATCTGAGCCACTGTTAATAGTAATGTGTTTTTCATTCCAGGCTTTGAGATATATATAAATTTATTTATTATAATTTTTTATAATTAGGATAATGCTATGTATAGTTTTCACTGTAACTTAAAATATAGCAAATTTTGAGCATTTTCCATGTTCTTTGAAAAAGAGACTTTATTATTTAAAAAAATAAATCACTTTTAATAATGGTATGACATGTTATCAAACATTACCATAACTTATTTTTACATTTTTGGATATTTAGGATATTTTCCATCTTTTACTATTACAAACAATGCTTCAGTGAGCAACCCTATAAACCGTCAAAAAAACAACTTTCAATAAACACCTTTAAACACAGATCTTTGGCATAGGTCTGAATTTTTGTTAAGACAGATTTATAGAATTGAAATATTACCGAATGAAAGAGCACAAACATTCTGTTCCTTCCTTAATCCAATCTAAAAGTGCATAAACACCTATTTTGTGCTAGACCCTCTAACAGGCTCAAGAAACATAGGTATGGACAAGATGGAGTACCCATCCTGAAGGGGCCTACAGTTGAGCAGGAGATAGGTCAATTGTAAAAGTGCACTTAGCATCTTCAGTACTGAAATAATGGTAAGCACAGCAGATGTGTCTTAACTCACTTCCACTTAGCCAATACTGGATTATTTGGTGTCATCCACTCCTAGCCTTTGATTAATGGATTCCCCAACACCAAAAGTACATATTCTTAGTTAATGGCTATTCACTTCTACTGGTTAAATTGATTACTTACCAAAAATCCTTTGCATGTGTCCCCAGACATGTTTATATTACTTGTACATGCCATTGCGCTTACATAATTTAATTATTGTAAAAAACTGATGCTATATGAATGTGAAAAGCTTTGGTAAGATTCAAGAAAGACAAGTTACTAAAAACATATTTCTGAGGAGTTAGGTGTGACTGAAAAACATTTTTCAAAAATTAGGAAAGATTCTACAAACAGATTATTCAGCAAATGCCTTAGATTCTTGAATCCCAACCTAGAAATTTAGATGATGTGTTATATACAGGGAAGATAAGGCAAAATTCTACTTTGAGGACCCATCTCAAAGAAAAGGCCTTAGGCTCTGTAACAGTTGGGTGAATTAGTATATATATTTGCCAGTTTTAAATTATACAATTTCCTCCTTAAGCCAGCTATTGGGCTAACTAACTACTGCTGGCCTCAGTGTGTGTGCGTGTGTGTGTGTGTGTGTGTGTGTGTGTGTGTGTGTACGTGTAAAGATATATACCACTATTATGCTTTTAGCAAATTAATAGGGAAAGGGAACCAATTTCTGTTTGTTTATATCTTTAATGGGAATTTGTATTCCTTCCTTTGTGAACTTCCTGCTAATCCATACAAGTGTTTGCAGAGGGTTTTTTTTTTCCTTTATTGATTTGTAAAAGATTCTTAATGCATTTAAGCTATTACCCTTTTATGTCATAAATATTGTTGAAGTCTGTTCCATGTATTTTATTTGTGGTGTTTTTTAACTACCACAGTTTCCAATATTCATGTAGTCAAATCCATCATTCTATATCATTGATCTCTAAACTTCCCTCTACCTTATCTATATCTTGTGAATGATGTAACAACCAACAGATTTGATCGGGATGGCAGCCAGTATTCTATCTCAGAGCCAGTTTAATTTTTTTCTTTTATTACTATTTAAGTTTTGAGGACTCAAAGGTCATGTGGTATGCCTTCTTATATCCATATGAGATTCCTCCTCTATTCCAGCATCCTCCTCACAAGGATGAAAATGAGTGTTGCTCTTTAGTCACATCATAATTTTAACTATTGGTGCTACCTTAACAGTTACATAAATTGCAAAGCACGTCTGGTATATAATAGTATTTAAATAGTATTTGAATGGGAATCATATTCTTGGTGTAGATAGCAGGCATTAGATGGAATCTACTAATACTCCTGTAAATGACTAATTTGGAAACTTTAAGCACTTCCTTGCTAAGACATCACTTGCATATGTGATTTGCTAGGTTTGAAATCTTACGACTTGGTCCAGGAATTCATTCCTATCTTCAATAACTATGAACCAAACATGTACTTTTAGCAAGACTTAGTGCTAATTGTTGAAAACAACACAGAACAAACCGACATGGTTGCTGCATTCCTGAAGCTTGCATTTTACTGAGGAGTAGGGATGGCAAACAAATTATATCAATAAAAAAGTAATTATAATTTCAATAAGTATTATGAAGAAGTTAAAAGTGCTACAAGGGCTTGTAATTAGGGTTCTTTGGGTGAATGACATCAGAGATGAGCACTGAAGGATTGGAAATAATAAACCAGTGAACTAGACGACATTGGGGTTAGCTGGGTAGCTCACAAAATCTGGAAAAGAACCCTGTGCTGCTATGTCTGTTTTACATGAGCTTAGCCCACAGCTTGAGCTGATTAAAGTATGCATAGACCTTTGATCTAAGGTAAGCCAATTCTGGGGACTAAACCTAAGAGAAGAGAATCAATGCCTCACAGGTGATAGAACAGTCAACACAAGAGGCAGACTCGGCACACCACTGTGGCTCTGTTCTTCGCATGTGGACAAAGAAAGTTGTGGGAGGAGAAAATGAAGTTTCTAGCAGAGAGGGAAGGACAGAACAGCAGAGGGGTCATGCAGACAGCATTTAAGTTTCTTGTGCCAGTTGTACCCAAGGCCTGATCACCCTGCCCTTCGTATAATCTTGCAAGATACAATAGCATGCCTCCAATAAATCCTTTTTCCAAAGTTTGTTGAATATGAATTTCTGTAACTTTCAACCTAAATCATGCTAATTAACATGAGCAGGGGAACAGAGGCAGTATATTCCAGATAGAGAAGATAACACATTCCAAGGCTCAAGGCAGACAAAAGATTGACACATGAAAAAGTCCTTCTAAATGAAAATAAAAATCATCTGAGAGGAGAGTAGTCAGGTAGGAAGAGTTGGAATCATTCAGGGCCTTGTAGGCCACGTATAGGATTTGAGATGTAACCTACAAGCAATTTTCACATTGTTCCTAGTGAAGCAGAAAGAGAATCAAACAAAGGAAAAAAGGGCAATTCAATGATTGAAAAATCTGTTCTTTCCAAGCATTTTTAAAATACTTTCAGCAGACATTTTTGAGCATCTATTATATAGCAGGTGTATCAGGAAGCGGGGCAGCAGTGGGGGTGGGGGGGTGGGGAGGATAAACATTGGATTTTCCAGAAAACATTATATAAAAAGTACATTTTTCAATTATTTTGAAGAAATAGAAAGTTTGTTCAGATTATGATGAATATCCTGAGAGCAGTAATTCTCAACTAGGAAAACTCTGCCTCTCACCTCCCAGGGAGAGTGGTTGAATACACTTTTGGTGGTCACAGCTGGGGTTGGGGGCTGTTTGTATCTAATGGATTGAGATCAGGAATATTGCTAAAATCCTACAGTGCATAGGGCAGGCCCCACAACAAATAATTATCTAACTTCAAATGTCAATAGTGCTGAGGTTAAGAAACCCTGCCTCGGAGGAAACAAGGTGTTATCAAAGCTATTAACATTGAAGACAAAACAGCCCAAGAGCAGAGAATCCACTCAGGCTTGTGTCAGATGTTAAAACCGGTCTGTGCCAGGGCCCTGAAACAGGCAGTCATTTGCCCTCTAGAAACTTACAGTCCAATGGGGGACAGAGGGCCAGGGAGACAGGAAGACAGAAATGTTGTCAATACTAAGATACCGAGGAACTATAATACAATGAAGTGAGTATCCAATCCAGTCTGGGGGGATCAAGGGACACTTCTATAAAGGAAAATGGTCTTAGATGCTGCCTAAGAAGGTAAGAGAAGGATCAGAGTCAGTACCAGAAGAACAAGGTAGAATTAGCCAGGCAAAGTTGGCATCAACATGGGGAAAAGATTTCAAACAGAAAAAAGCCTTATATGCAAAGATGTGAAGTCGTGATTCAAAGATCTGCACCTGTGAAAGCATGTGGACTGTCCACGGGGCTCAGGCTCTCAGGACTTCTGAAGCAGAGAGACCCAGAAACAGCAAGGCTAACAGAGATCATGCTGAAGTGGCAAGTCCTCACTGCCCCCAGAGCAGCGGTAATTCAAAACCAAACGCAAGGCTGCACCAGTCGAGGTGACAAAGCACACAGTTGTGATTTGGTGCACTGTGAAGTGGGAAGCAGGGGCATTTTGAGGTTAATTCTGACTTAATTTGCTTCAAGTCTATTTTTATATGTGTGCCTGAAGTGCCTCCGTTCTGTATTTCACTGTGCCTGGATATTTATATCGAGAGTGTGATAAATCAGTGATAATGTTATTTGGCATGTTTCACAACCAGTCAGTTTGACTGACACAAGGAATCAACCTCACATATTTTAAAACTTCTTAAATTCACTTTGGTTATAAGGTTGTATATATTCAACATCCACCTCCATTGTTCCTTGACAAACCTTTCTTTGATTTCATATACATGTTAATTTGCAAGATACACCATTCAACCAAAGAGCAGATATTAAGCTGCACAGATCCTAGGAAGAGAAGCCTTACTAAAGGGACTGGTTGAGAGATGACACAACAGATGAGGCAGCTGAAAAATCTCAGGTAGAGAGCAAAACAATTTGGTATCAGTTGCCAGGGAATTATCCTAGTTTCTAAGGTAACTCTCAACATAGCTTGTTGTCTTCAGTATCTATTATATTATACTTTGGAAGATTTTCAGGCTTTTTTTTTCTTTTTCTTAAAGGTCTTTTACTCTTTTAAATATTCAAGATCACCAGTTAAACAAACAATTGACTATTTACATGACCAGCCTCCCAGTAAAGGAGCAAAATAAAATAATGATTTTTCTTTCCTACGGGGTTTTGTTTCTGTTTCTCTTCTGAGAATGTCATATCAAGATGTTGGGAAGGTGAGGACAGTGGGAGACAGACACTTGAGAGATCAGGAGTAGAAATCATGAGGGAAACTTAGAATTTAGGTAAGGGCAAGGCCAGCATTCAGAAGCCGAAAAACACAGAGGTGCCTGAAATCAATGTTAAGCAAGGTCAATCATCAAAATGAAAGAGTCAAGATCCCAGATATAAAAAATATCTTATACGGACACAAAGCCTCCTCCATTTAATTCAGCAAAGACTGGTGGAGTCCCTAATTCACACAGGGCACTATGCATACCCATGTTTCCTGCTGGAGCAAGGATCAACACTAGTGACAGTTCAGCCAGCCCCCAGTCTGCTTGTACCAATAGGTGAGTCCCATTGTAAACATGGCCCATAGCACTATATCTACCATGGACAGTGCACAACCATATCGAGAGCAGCTCCTGAAAGAGTGGTGTTACACTCTTCATCAAAGGCGCTCTTCCTTTATCCAAACTCAGAATAGTCAAAATAGGGCTTCTTTTTACCAAAAGAAGGCTATTTTAGAAGGGCCTGTCTCAAACCAGTATACTTAAGGATGAGGCTGTTTGGAAGAGTAGGGAATTCATAGGGAATCTTTCTTTTTTCCTTTTTGTTCATAGTTCAAAGGTGTACAGAAAATAATTACACTTAACAGGTTATGGATCTTCTCAACCAACTACATGGGTTTACTAACTACAGAGGGACAAAGGATAGGAGGGAAAGAAGAAAAGAAAACATGGTCTATTTTTGCTCAATCAAAAGGCTACTTCAACATGGGGGAACTTACTCTTTATTTTGGGGAGGTCAAAATATTGACTGCAACTAAATGCCTTCATTCTAAAGGCAGATGCTATTTCAGCACAGTGTGTTCTTGATTTTTTAAAAGTTGAACTCTGTTGTTCTTGAAAATGTCAGGTACAAATCCTTTGAAATGCCTGACCTTTTCAATTTCCAAACAATGGATTGCATAAATCTGTATGAAGAATAAGAGGCCAAGTTAAGAACCTGAGTTTATTCAGGTTTGTGAGGTTTTTATGATGAGCCCATTTAAAGGATGCTCATGGCACTGGGTGGTGTTTGTAAGCGATGCATCATGGGAATCTACCCCCAAAACCAAAAGCACACTGTATACACTGTATGTCAGCCAATTTGATAACAAATTATATTAAAAAATAAATAAATAAACAAAGGATGCTCCTGCAAAGGCCTAATGGACTCTGTGAAATACTTTCTTGAAGTCACATTAAAACATACACTCTATGTCAAGAAAATTTGGATGTTCCTAGATTTTTCAAAAATCTCAATGAGAAGCCCTAAATATATGATATTTTAATTTCATCAAAAATGAAAAATATAAAATAGTAGCAGCCACAGACTGAACACTGGGGCAAACCAAAGAGCGAATCAACATTAAAGGAGACACTCTTTCCCTTTGAAATTTTCTACACAAATCATATTTAAACTTGAACCACAGTTATTTAGGGCATCTTTCTCAGAAATTTTCACTTGATATTGTGATACTTCAGGCTCAGATTCAGTATGTGCCTGCATCTGATGTTGTATAAACTTGAGAGTTTATGGGTGGCCATCTAGGCATGGAGAAGTAGAGCAGATTCATCGAAGGAAGAAGGAACCAGACACACAGAGGAGGGCTGAGATTAACCAGAGAGACACTAAGGGAATGGCTGCCTTTGTATCATTAGACCTTGCAGGGAAACTGAGACTAACTTCAGAACAAATTTGCCTCACCTAAGGGAAAAGAGGGCAATCAGGAAAGGTTATTTCAGTCAAGTCTTTTCTCTCTGTAACTACAGATCTGAGGTGCCTGAGTCAGATAAGGAAATTATTTCTTTGTTTGCTGAATTACCCTACTACACTCTGTTCTTAAAACAAAGTTGTATGCTATTTAAGAAGCACTGGGACTCAAGAAAATGGGAAAATTATATTTGAGGGAAGCCAGAAAAGTGAGGTTGACCAAAAAACTGCAGAAAAAGCAATAAAAAAATATTCAGAACACTGTACTTTCCATTTATTGTGCTTTGGACAGTTCCCAGTCCATAATTAAAGTAACCTCTGATACACAGAGGTAAGTCCTCAAAAGATTATAAAGGAAAGAGTCTGATTTGAAGATTAGTTGAAAGAATTGGGGATTTTAATTCTAAAGAAGAGAAGACAGGTGTCTGGGACATTTAAAGGACCATTAATTACATAGAAGGAATGGCCATGTGATACCTCATTACCTATTTTCAATTGCAGTTATGCAACAGATGTTATTACTTCTAATTTTCAAAGTAGATGCATACATATCGCACAAATTGGTAAACAAATATATAAGTATATAAAGACATGATACAGAACTTCAAAAGAAGTTAATCGTTCAAAAAATAGGTGAACTTCGTGAAGTTGTGAAGCAAGCCTGTGACAATAGATTTAAAAAGCTGAAGACTAATCAGGAGTGTTATAGAAGTGATTCCTGCTTTGATTAGTGGTTAGAATATATGACCTCTGCTTTTTCAATCCTGAAACTCTGGATCAATGAGTTTCCTGGGAGGAGAAAATGTTTCATGTTAATGTATACATGGCTTGTATGAGATAATTCTTAAAAGATTTAATATTTTATGCAGAAATGTGGATTATTGAGAAAAGTGGTATTTTACAAGATGTTAGTTTTATAAATTTGTACTTTCTCATTATTCATTTAATAATTTCTTCCCTATAACAGCCAAATGAGACTTCCTGAGAATTTCACTTTAAATCGTTTCTACATTTTAGCCAATAAAAAATACTTTAGTCTTGAGCTTAAGACTGACACTAAATGGGAAACATCTCTGGTTTGAAAAAGATTTTAACTTTCCTGATAAAATATTTTGAAAATATTTTGGTTTTTTGAAAAATATTTCAAAGAATCTGTAGCAAAACTGAAAATTGATCTAGTTTCAGTGTTTCAGTATTCAGAACTAAATATGGAGTCACTTGTTTGTAAAAACATTTTTAAAAAAAAAGTTTGCTTTCTTGTTACAGTAGTACCAAAAAAAAAAAAAAAGGTGCTTTCTTGTTACAGTAGTACCAAAAAAAAAAAAAAGGAGCATTTTGTACATATTTTCAAACGTTTTTTATTTCTTTGAGATACAGAAATGTATACTACTAAGTCTTTATTATTTAGGTTAAAATGGATCATTTTTACAGGAACTAGGTTTTAAAGCTCATTACACCCAAAGATTTTCATTATGATCTAATTTGAAATGAAAGTAAACAGAAATAATAATTTGGTTCTTCTAAAAGAAGTTGCTGTGCTTTAATAAAATATCACCAATCACAGTTCACAGAGAAGCAAGAAATTAGCTAAAGAGCACAACTCATGAACAATTATCAGCCATGTGAAAATTCATTATTAGTTTACAGAAAATCATATATGTCTATGAGGAGTAACTGGCAGTTTGCTCATCCCTAGATCGTATATTGTTGCCTTCCTTACAAACAATTCACAAAGCAAGCTCATCTGGCAGTACCACAGAACATAGAACTATATGCACAGTGTACATTTCTAGGTTAATATAATACATAATAGACTACCTACCAGTCAAAGAAAGTTGCTATTGTGTTGAGCTCAGGACCAGCTACAGAAATGAGTTGAAGTTACAAGGAATTAAGCATGATGAAATTGTCTGTGTGACATGACAGAGATGGGTTCCAGGAAAAGAGGACACAGAGAGCAAAGATATTTCATAAAGAGAAGAAAGTCAAATAATAAACTAAGAAGTTTCCAAGGCAATTAGTTGAGTTAGTATTTTAAATCTCTGGTGTCTGAGAGAGCTCCAGCCTGATCATGTCTGTAGCAGTTATAGCACTACCAACAACAGAGGAGTTTTTTTTACTGTGACATAAGTCATTCAGTGAGACTATAAAAATTGTAACACAAATTTTCACTTGCATTATTAATAGTTTTTACCTATGTTCCCATGTTTAATCAGAGACACTATCTCTAGATAAAAGGAAAAGCATATGGAGACTCCAAATATGCCCAAGACCTTGGTCACCTGCAAATTCTGGATCCTAATATCCAAGCCCAAAGTTTCTCATTGCCTTTTTAGGCCAGAGAAAAATGATACAGAGACCTTGAAACACTGCAGTGTATGAGACGCTGTGGCTTGACGATCAACCTTTGATTTATGAAGAATTTGTTTAGCACAGGAATGTTCCCTATGAGGAATCAGTATTAGGGCTTTGAGAGAAGCCAGATTTGAAACATTTAAAAAAATCCCCTAGAGAGTTGAGATAGGTCAGTATCCCCCTGGAAAGATTACCTATTTTCCAAAGAGAGTATCTCAGCATTTGGAATTACAACTTCATATTTTAAAGCTCCCCAGCGTGTGCAAGAAGCATAAGCAATCATTTGATAACTCTAAAGTCTAAAGCCCTTTGCTACTACCACTCGTGTGAATGATCCACAAAAGAAGATTCTACAAAAATACAAAAAATACAACATACCATATGGTAAGGGTCCAGGATGTTCCTATTGACAGAATAGGTAGTTGCCTAATTCCATTTTACAAGTTCATAATTTCTTCACTAACAGTACAATGCCGTGTCTGTGTTGAACTGACCACAGAATTCTTATATAAAATAAGCTTTTGTTCATTTTCATGATATTATTGAAAGTGCTATCAGTCTACATTGTGAAATAAAGTAATACATTTAGAGCCCAGATTGGGAGTCCAGACTCTTTTTGAAATATGAAACTTTAGCTAAAGAACAACAAAGTGAATCTTGAAAAATAATTCTAGAACTGATCATCAATAGCAATATCCTAGAGTACCTTCAGAGGTTCTGTCTTTGCATGTCTCACTTCCATTGCAAGTCTGATGGAAAGACTTTTCTCTATACTTATTAATGCATTGTAAATATTATTGTGGCTTTATATCTCATATTCCTTAGCATACTTTCTTCAAGTTATTAGGATTTGGGGCTTTTCTTTTCATCAAATATACATACTCACTTCCAAGAGCATTTTCTTAATGATTAGATTCAAGTTCAAAACTACTTCTGAAAGATGAGTGGGAATCATCCTACTACTTCTACCATGGTGATACAGCATTTTCATTAAAAAGACAACTTCACAGAAGTTTATGACTTATTTGAGAACTCTTCAGTCTGATAAAATAAAATCATAACCCCGAAACAAATTCAAGTAAGAAAACCATAATGAATAACGGGTTTTAAATGTTTCTATGATAGAAAGGTGGACCTTATTAAAGCTATAGTCTTTGTTCATATAACCTGAATATTATTGCAATTAAAATAAAAACTTGATTTGTGGTTAAATGAGAATGCAACTGCAACCTAAAACAACCACCTGACCAAAGAGGTCTGAGAATGACAGTCACATTTTGATAGAGATATTTAATGTCCTCCATAAAAACACAAAGAGATTAGAACAACTGTTCAGTTAAAGTGGTAAAAGTTCTACAATTTCAAAAATCCAAGCTGTTACTGGGGAAAAACCGAAGACTCAAGTTCATCTCCCAGGGGTGTTTCATCAAACAAGTTGTTTTGTGATCATAGCTTAGTCTCCCTTCCTTCTTACTTCCCACATGGATTTCTCATCCTTCCCTTAGCTGCCTTCTCACCACCTACGTGTTACCTCCCATACAAGTCCTTTACTCATCCATTAACACATCAGCCATCTCCTACCTACATGGACACTCTAAGGCTGACAGATTTTTGCACTTTTTAGTAACTTTTTTTGGTACTTTTTGCACTTTTCAACATTAATATGAACTTGCCTCTATCAGTTCTTCTGCTGTTGTTATTATATACACGTGAACATGCTTTGTCCTTATCTGTGAACGGTAAGATTTTATTAAACACTCATGGTGTTCATACTTTCATTTCACAAATGTGCTTTTCTTTTAGTTGATGAGTTCCTTGAGAGCACAATGATCTAATTCATTGTGATGATCTCCTAGAGCCTAAGCAGTATGTGACATATGATGAGTGCTCAACCCATGTTTCTGAATGAATGAACGAACGAATGCTTGGAAGGGAAAAAAAAAAGACAATCAGAATTTGATTTTATTTCTGAAACTTAATTGTTTTCAAAGAGCTGATTAGTATAAATTACTTTGAAAAAACACATTATATGTAAAATGTGTAAGAGAAATACTTTGGGATATAATTATATGTTAATATGATTTACCTAGAAAGGTGAAATTTCTTCAGTGTTTTTTTTAAATGGTCTCATTTACAAAGTTCATTTAACATAAATTTTAGAAATATATAAATTGCAAAGAAAAAAAGTGCTTCATCTGTCTTCGATCTAAATGTCTAGTGGGCACCAGCATTCTGGAGGAGTATTTGCTACAGGGTTTCATATCAATGTTAGAGCAGCATATTTTTGTGAGGAAACAAATACAACAGTAAAGGTGATTTTACTTAGGTAACATCTGTACTGAGATAAGACATTTGCAAAGTTAGAAAAAAACACATAAGCTAAAACTACTACACAAATAACCTAATAACATATTTTCTCCATGGATCCTCTATTAGTGAAGCTGTCACGTTTATCTATAGTTGATTTTCATTTCTTTTTTAATGCAGTTTGGTTCAATTCAGGTAAAATTTTCAATTAATTTTCTCAACATGAATCTTCCAGTGAACTAGTTATAACTTGAAAATACATTACAAAACAACATGTAACACTCTACTAACAGGTAACACTCGGTTTCCTCAAAATACCCCCACAGGTATATATTTGCAAAAGCATATTAATTTCATGTATATGCAAATAATTAAGGGACTGATCATTTTATGTGCCATATTCAAAAGGGAAAGAAAATGTTCCCTATATGACTTACACTTTAATTTTATTTCCCAAGAAATGCCTTTCAAAATAATCAATACTTATAAAAGTATCAGTAAAATTTAAATTAGACATCTAGTAAAAACTATAACTTACATTTTACGGCCCTTTAAAAGAAATATCACACACATTATCATTTTTTATCTATCAATCCAGTATAGGATATAGAAAAATAAGCACCTATTATTCCAATTTATGGATAAAGAAATTAAAATTTCAGAGATGATATGTTTTATTCAAGGAAATTCAGCTTAAACCCTAAATTCTCTTGACTCAAGTTTTTTTCTCTTTTTACTACTGTCATCAGATACGTATATTACCTTTTAAAATTAGTTTTTCAATCTGTTTATCCTACAAATACAGTCTCCCACAGTCATTGTGAACTTATAAACAATTTATTTGGAAAAGTAGACATGTTCATCATGAGTGATCAGCTAAGTAGTCATTGTTTGGTAATTTAATATCTTGTCTTGTGTCCTGTTTATTTTATTTTATTAACATCCAAATATCATGACTAGACAAATTACTAAGTAAATGACTTCCTATTATCCAGGCATCCAATGTGTCAGTGATACAGACATGATATTCACAATATGAAAAAGTAGAAACTATAGAAAATACTAAGAATATTTCTCAGTGGCCCAATAACATATATTATTGTAAAAATTATAGAACAGTATGGTTTGATAATCTGATAAGAAACGTGTTCACAGCACTAAGGTTAGAAGGCTGATGTGACTGAACAAAAATTTTAGTACTTCAATAGGCCAGCATTTTTTCTTATCACACTCATGAAAAAGACATGAATAAAATAAATCATATGATATATGAAAGAACTTTTTCCCTCAAATATGTTGTCATACGAACTCATTAAAATGTAGATTATTGATCTGCTAGGTGATATTAGCTCCTCCAAATCCTTAAGGTCTATTATGTCAATATGTTATTGGGGACTTTGATAAATGATGATTAATGACAGGAGAAGAGTACTGTGAAACAGATAGCACACTAACAAAAATTGACTAACTCTGGGTCATGCATTTTCAACAAGGGTGAAAATTGATTCATGAGAAAAAAATCTTACCCCCTAACTATAAGTCACAGATATATATGCAGCACACAATCAGATATACAGTATATCTGTGGTATTAAAATCTTAAAAGAGTGGGGATCAATTGGGGGGGGGGAATCTAAAAACTCCTTAGAGTGCAAAAATGAGAAAACAATTGAGAAACACTCCTCTAAGTAAACAAGGACTAGCAAATTCTAAGTTAAACTAATTCAAGATGTCTTTGACTTCTTTTGATTGTTGCTACACAAGGCAAATCAATCATAGGAATACATTAAATTTCCCCAAATAATTTATGGAATGCTTTTTGATGGCTACACAATGTCCAGTATATGCCTGAAAATAACTAAATATTTTTCACCTAATGAATTGTTCACAATCAAAAAAAGAATAAATGCTTTATGATGTTTATCTTTTTTTAAGCATGGAACTACACAACAATGATATATACCTTTACTCAGTGACTATCGAACCTACCAATACCAAAAAAACTATATTGTACTTCCTGAAATAGTAAGATCTAGTCTCCTCATAGTAGACCTGTTCTACTTTAGGTTTATTATAAAAAAAAATTCTTGAATGCATGAGACTGTGAAAGAATATTCCTTTCATTGCCCAAATAAATAATGTAGTTCACGTCATACTAGAAATAATAGGATTATCCATTTTTTAGCTTTAAATATTCAGAATTTCTCTAATTCTATACTTTCAAATACATTCTGAACCAAAACCAAAACCCAATAACTTAAAATAAAAAGAGAAAAAGATTTCTTAAATGTAATTTTTGAACTTTTTTTTTAAAGTCAACATTATACTTAATGCTGAAACACTAGACCTGCCACCAATATTTTTTTTCCAATGGAATATTATCCAGTCTTTTTTTTAATATATGAAATTTATTGTTAAATTGGTTTCCATACAACACCCAGTGCTCATCCTGAAAGATGCCCTCTTCAATACCCATCACCTACCCTCCCCTCCCTCCCACCTCCCATCAACCCTCAGTTTGTTCTCAGTTTTTAAGAGTCTCTCATGCTTTGTCTCTCTCCCACTCTAACCTCTTTTTTTTTCCTTCCCCTCCCCCATGGGTTTCTGTTAAGTTTCTCAGGATCCACATAAGACTGAAAACATATGGTATCTGTCTTTCTCTGTATGGCTTATTTCACTTAGCATCACACTCTCCAGTTCCATCCATGTTGCTACAAAGGGCCATATTTCATTCTTTCTCATTGCCATGTAGTACTCCATTGTGTATATAAACCACAATTTCTTTATCCATTCATCAGTTGATGGACATTTAGGCTTTTTCCATAATGTGGCTATTGTTGAGAGTGCTGCTATAAACATTGGGGTACAAGTGCCCCTATGCATCAGTACTCCTGTATCCCTTGGGTAAATTCCTAGCAGTGCTACTGCTGGGTCATAGGGTATAGACCTGCCACCATTAAAATAAAAAATAAAATAAAAACAAGGATATCTTGTATCACTATTAAATTCTTAAATTCTTTTATAATTATGTAAATTTGTAAATTTCTGTTCAATGTTTTGAAATATGAAATCTAAATTAAGAGCATATTTAAAAGAGGAGACCAGATTATCATTTTAGTTATGCTAGATACTGTTAGGAACAGGCAATGCTCAACATGAAATATACTTGCATCTATCCTCATAGAGCTTATAGCTAAGTTGAAAAGTAAGCATTAACAAATAAATTGTACAAATAATCAATTAAATGTAAGATAAGACATATAAAGGGTACAAGATACTATGTGACCCTTTGAAACTAACCTAGAAGGATATGAAAAGTTTTCTGGGGGAGATAACAGACGTGAATAATAGCTTGCATTTAGGTAGACAAATAAGGCAATAAAATGCAAAAGGCACACAGAGGCAAAGGTCACACAAAGGAGCCCAGTGCCTTCAAGAAACTGCAAAAGAGAATGCGTTTGGATCACACTAAGAGGGAAGGTACCTAAAGAAGAAAACCAGAGACAAATCACACAGGGCTTTGTCAATTGTGTTCTAAGTTTTAACTTTATCTTCAAGGTCCTAGGGGTACCTGGGTGGCTCAGTCGGTTGAGTGTCCGACTTTGGCTCAGGTCATGATCTCACGGTCCGTGAGTTCAAGCCCCGTGTCAGGCTCTGTGCTGACAGCTCAGAGCCTGGAGCCTGTTTCAGATTCTGTGTCTCCCTCTCTCTGACCCTCCCCCATTCATGCTCTGTCTCTCTCTGTCTCAGAAATAAATAAACATTAAAAAAAATTTTTTTTAAAGTTCCTAAAAAGTAAAATCACCAAATATTTACTTTTTTTAAATGTTTGTTTATTTTTGAAAGAGAGACCACACGTGCAGTGCACACACAAGCAGGGAAGGGACAGAGAGAGGGAGACAGAGGATCCAAAGCAGGATCTGCACTGACAACAGAGAGACTGATGCGGGGCTTGAACACACGAACCAAAATGTGAGATCATGACCTGAGCAGAAATCAAGACTCAGAAGCATAACCAACTGATCCACCCAGGTACCCCACCAAACATTTACTTTTAAATTTCACTTCAGTAGTTGTGTGGATAATAGATTAGAGTCAGGAAATACTGGATGAGAAGTGAATTGCAATAGCTCAAAGAAGGCAAAGACCGTGGAGATGGAGAACATTCAGATCTGAAAGGCTCTTAGGAATGAAAACTAACAGGATTTTACAACTGATTGGATATGGGTAGAAATAGCAACAAAGCTGTCAAAGATACTGCTGAAGACTCTGGCCTGAACAACTGGCAAATGAGCAGTGCCAACTGTGGAATGGGGAGCATGCTGTTGAGGATGCCATCTGAGCATTCCGAATTAAACAGATGTTCTGAGAGACCAAACAAAAACCAGAAGGACAGGGGCGCCTGGGTGGCTCAGTCAGTTGGGTATCCGACTTCGGCTCAGGTCATGATTTCACGGCTTGTGAGTTCGAGCCCCGCTTTGGGCTCTGGGCTGACAGCTCAGAGCCTGCAGTCTGCTTCAGGTTCTGTACCTTCCTCTCTCTGTGTCCCTCCCCTGCTTGCGCGCGCTCTCTCTCTCTCGTGCTCTCTCTCTCTCTCAAAAATAAATAAAGATTAAAAATTTTTAAAAGAAAGAAAACCAGAAGGATAATGATACCCTCCCTTGACTTCACGGGTACTAAGTAGCCTTCAGAAGAAGGTGGGAATGTCTTGTGTTTCTAGCAAGAAAGCCCATGCCAAGTCCCAAATTAGCCGCATATATCTGGTGCCTATCACAACGGCTACCTCAAACACTAAGAAGAAACCAGGCAGGTACCTGAACTGGCCATAACTTCAGAATGTCTTACTTACATTCCAAGAGCAGAATTCTAACAGGATACACACGAGGAGAGAAAATTCAAGACCTACTACCCAGTGGACAAAAAATAGGAATAGATGAGAAAATAGGAAGAAAAAAACAAGGGCTGCAGAATGTTATTTTTTAATGAAAGGGAGAGATTATAGTAACTCTAAAACCAGTTTCACAGCATCATGTAAAAATATATGACATTTAAAAAATTCTCTTAAAGTCCTGCTTTGTACTTCCATATAATTCGAGAAAAATGGACTTGATGAAAGCAAGAATGACAAATGAGTTGCAACAACAGAATGTGGAGTAAAAGTTTGGAACTGGAAAAGAGATATGTGGATGTAAAAGAGAGCCTAACAAGAACATGTAAAAGAAAACAAAACAGAAAAAAGAAAATTTAAAGCATCATTAGTGTTCTGATTTAAGAGGGTGGACTGAAAGACGCATCTAAGTAGGAGGCAATGGCAACAAAATTTTAGAATGAATTTCCTGGTCTCAGGAAAGAGACTCTCTAGGCTCGCAGTGCAGAATTATCAGAGAATGGGGGACTGAAAGCAGCAGATAGGTGTGGAAAGGGTGAGGGATTGAAGGCAATAATTAGGAGCCTTGGTGAAAGCTGTCTGAGAGGCAATTAAATCTCCAGTTACTCTCCATCATTCTATGTCACTAGGCAGCTGTCCACCTGCCAACCTGGCAAAAGCTTGTAGGTTTATTATTTGGGAAGAGACACAGGTAGTGTCTGGACAGGGGAACCCAAGAGAGAGGAGAGGTTACGGGCACCCTACTGAATCAACTACAGAATGGTGAAGTGAGACATAACTGCTCACCCCAGCCACTCTTACCTTTCAACTCTCTGACATTCTCAGCCAAGAGATTAAAGGATTCTTCTCTAAGAAATCTGGCCAGTCCAAAAGGGAAAACTCAAATGTACTGACATCGCTGGGCCTCCAATGAAAGCCCTACATCATCTTAAATTGAATCTCAAATTCTATAAGCCCCAGTGACGTGCCCAGAGTTTCCAGAGCAGACAGTTTGGGATTAACTATCCGTTATTTGAGAAAAGCTTCTAGCATGGAACACAGAAACTAAAGTAACAAAGGAGGGAAAAAATATATATATTAGAAGCAAAACTATGTAACAAGAAATATTTACAAATGGGGGGCAGGAGAACATCAGATAACAAAATAGCACATAGAAATTAAAAGTATAAAAAAGATATAAAATTTTACACAGGTTTAGACAAATAAAGGTGAAAATATCCCCCACCCCCGCAAAGAAAAAAAAACAAAAACATAAAGCAAAAAGACAGAAAATATAAGACTAGAAGAAGACAAGTCCAGGAGGCCAAAGAGACAAACAATAGGGGATCTAGAAACAGAGAGGAGGGAAAAAATAAAACAGAACAAAAAGACAAAAGCATTATTAAATGCAAAGTAAAAGTAAGGTTTTCTTTGTTCTTTGTTTTTGTTGTTTGTTAAGTTTATTTATTTGGGGAGAGTGCCTTGAGTAAGGGAGGGCCAGAGAGAGAGAGAGAGCAAGAGAAGCCCCATCAGGCTCCACACCATCAGGGGAGAGCCAGATGTGGGGCTCAAACTCACAAACCATGAGATCATCACCTGAGCCGAAACCAAGAGTCCGACGCTTAACTGACTGAGCTACCCAGGTGCCCCAGTAAGGTTTTCTTCGAAAACTGAAATCTAAGCTTGGAAAGATTTACTCCATAACTGAAAGAAACTAAACCTAGATATATATTGGCAATAATCATTTTTTTAAAAATTTAAGGTAAAAGAAACTGTCTTAAAAGTATCCATATATTCCACCCCCCACCCCCCAACAAAAAAAGAGAAGCAAGATTACCTCCAAGTTAGTAAAAGGAGAAGTATGGATTGAAATAGACTGGGGCTTGGGGGCTCACACAAAG
The DNA here is from genome assembly GCF_018350195.1 of Panthera tigris. Classification (NCBI taxonomy): domain Eukaryota; kingdom Metazoa; phylum Chordata; class Mammalia; order Carnivora; family Felidae; genus Panthera; species Panthera tigris. The sequence goes on from NC_056666.1 coordinate 86,785,505, forward strand.
TGTGTGCTAACACAGTGACTAGACAAAATATAAACTACCGGTCACATGACACGAAGCATTTGTTCTTTACAAAGAGCTTTCATAAAACTATAAAGAAAAACAGGGTCATCTAATAAAAATAATAGATAAAATACACGAAAAGATCATTAATAAAAATATCAGTGATCAATAAATCAATGAAGATGTGTATCATTTTAGTAATTAAGAATTACAAATGAAAACAAGATGAACTCAACCAAGATTAAACAGAACGATAAATCTCGGTGTTGACAAGAATGTGTGAATTCCCTGCTGATGGTAACGTAAATTGGGATGTTTGCAACTTGACACTATATAGCAATATGCATACATTTAGCATATAATAAATATTAATAAACATCCTATATTAGATCATTTTTATCAGTGCTTCTTTTAGATTTTTCTAAAAAGAACACAAATAATTTTATAGTTAAAAATACCATTGTCGAAACACAGTAATATTTTAAAATTTAAGTCATTTGACCTAATAATTCCATCACTAAAAATCTAGCATAATTAACAGATATGGGGAAAAGCAACATACAAATGTTCATTATAAGAACTATTTTATCAGAGAAAAATAAACAGCTTAACTACCCAATAATATAGTGTGGCTAAATATTTTCATAAGAAATATGAAGATAGTCTTGCAATATAATAAGAAAAATCTATGGATATAACATATTCTTGATATTATATGAATAATATTCAAGGATAGTGATATATGTGTAAGATTATAGGTGTTATAGAATTTCTTTATATTTTTATATACTTTCCAAAATATCTCCAACAACAAGCGTAGGATGCTTTATGTTCTGAAAAATATAAACATTATTTGAAAACAACATTAAATTTGAAAAGCATATAAACTGAAAATACACAACGAACATGATCAAGCTTTAAGAGTTATGTAAGGTTTTCAAACAGATCAACAGTAAGAAACACTGAATTGGCAAAGGAAACGATGAATAATTCAAATAATAGAAAATGAAGAGTTCAAAATGTATTCGTTCATTAGTACTCAAAAATATTAACTAAAACTTGAATAACTATGTCAGGACCTTTTTATTTAAAAAAGATTTTTTTAAACTAATAGTCAATATTTTCAGAGTGGTAAGATGAGAAGTTTTATATACCTCTGCGAGGGAAGACAGAGTAAATTGATAATATAACTATTCCTGCATATATAATATACATTCCTATATAAATATTCCTGTGGTAGATATTTGACACTTTCTTTTCCAACATTCATTTTTTCTATGTTCCTCTCTGTACTGAAGGGGGAGTGGGATCTTAGATATTAGATTTCTCAGATTGCCTTGCCATTTAGATACTGTCCATCAAGGTATGACAGCCATAAGGTGTGTGCTTAGATCTCCCTCAAAAGAACCCACTGCAAAGAACATCGTCGACCTATGACGTCCACCTGTCCCACCTGTAGATCCATTATAGGCTCCCACCAAGGCCACACATTCCCTGAGCTGCTACCAGTGGCTGAGCATGACAAGAATTCTATAGCACATAATGGGACTCTCTCCAAAGGGTAACCTTTGCTTAAGGATTCCAAGTTTGCCTAAGATGTTTTCAAAACTGTGCTGAAGTTTGAGGCTCCTCCTCCTCAACCTTCCTTCTTTTCTTCTCTTCTTGCACAGGGGTCAGAACTTCCTCATGCTCTGAAGGCTTGCCTCCATCTACTCCTGCTCCTGCCCGCTTTGTACTTCAAAAGTGTCTCCCCCAATAAATTTCTTGCACATTGAATTCCATCTTGGAGTCTGTTTCTCAGACGAAGGTTCTCATAAGAAAGGGAGACTGGAAGAACAAAGAGCCATCTATTTTTTTTTCCTGTTTCTGGCTTCAGAAGTGCTAAGGAAGGATCATGTAGATGCCTGTGGGCTTTGGCAGCATTAGTGGAGTGTGTCTGGCAGCATCAGAATTGGTGCAGGCTTCCTACTCAGTGGCATTGGAAGTGATTCCTAAAGCAGTACCAGTGTTTCAGCAACATCGACAGGAAATACATTCAGGAGCTCTGGGTAACACTGCGTTTGGGGGGGTTTTGTTTTGTTTTTGTTTTTTTGCTCTTCCACCTCTAGAGGCAGGAATGGCTTTCTGCAGTTACCAATGTCTAGGGAGTAGTATCACCCTCCTTGTTTCCTTTTCCCACCCTTTCAATACTTTTGTAGCCAATTCCCTATTTTTAAATACCCTAGTATGATCTCCTCATTCCAGAGTGAACATTGAATGATACAAACCTGTTTCATTCTTTTTGACCTCAGAAATTGTCATTAGTGTTAACTATGTAAAGAAATGAATATGAACAAAATTTATTAATAAATTTAATGAGTTAGTATTACATGTAAATGATTATTGCACAAAAATTTTATATTAGTATGAACAAACAAAAAAGTCCCAAAGAAATCTAAGACTAGAGAGAAGTAATTTACCAAAGGAATTTAGAGTACATTATTATGTTTTCTTAAGCCCCAGATAATATTTGTGTTTATGAATGGTGTTTAGATATATAAGTTAATACACATCATTTACTGTTAATTATACAAAGTGGGGGGGAGGGGAATGTTAAATATGCAGTTATCAGATGAGTCATAAATTTCTTATCTTAGAAATATATCCTGGGGAAATTTTTTACATGTAAAGCAAAATACATGTACAATAAAGTCTATTGCAGTGTTGTTAAAAAACAACCAACAACTTGAAAGACCCAAATGTCCATCAATCATAAAAGAAGTAAACACATAACAGTATATTCATATAGTGGAATCCTATGTCACAGCATAGATGAATCTCTAGAGAAAATCTTGAGGGCAAGCAATAAATAACACTTAAAAAATGTCCATAATAGGATTCCACTTTTACAAAATTAAAAATCACACAAAATTATGTTCTGTTGTTTAGGGGGAAAAAGTCAGGAAAGGAGTACATCTGTAAGAGGAGGGGTTATAACAAGGGTGAGGCATAAGGAGCTGTGAGAGGATGACAATATTCTATTTCTCGTCCTGGTTGATGGTTGCCCAGTTGTTTACTTTATAATTATTCTTGCAAGTGTACATACATGTTTTATTCTGTATGTATGAGGTATCTTAAAATAAAAGAAGAAAAATACCAGGACATGGAAGGATAAACTCCAGGAAGACAACACCTCTGTCTTCATAGTTTAAAACAGAATCACCAGCTCAGGGCACTTCAGTCTCTCACTTACCTATGTCCATGTCAATAAATGTGTGAATAAATAAATGAATGAACATCAAGCTCTCAGACATTTTAATATGCTCATAAATTAAACCAGATGAAAATACGCCCAAATGACATCTAATAATTACCATGCGAAAGGATTATAGGTAACCCTTTTGGTCTTCTTGATATTTCTCTTCGTTACCAAAATTTCTCAAATGAACATGTATTACTCTGAAAATTAAATAAAATAATTAAATACGTTGTTAAAAGTTCAGAATTAGGTCAGTTTTATGTTCTGGCCACTTTTCTTTCTATGGGAACATTAATCCAATTGTTTCCACAAACAAGATCCTTACAACACTGAATTGTATCAATATTTTATAGTTTTCAGAGTACAAGTCTTTCATCTCCCTTGTTAAGTCTGTTCCTAGGTATTTTATTCTTTTTGGTGGCGCTGTAAATGGAAATGTTTTCTTAATTTCTCTTAGTGTATAGACACTCTATCAGTTAGTGGGCATTATTTTTGTATTCTGCAATTTTACTGTATTTATTACTTCTAAGAATTTGTGTTTGTTTGCTTGTTTTGTTTTTTGATGGAGTCTTCAGGGTTTTCTAGGGATAATATTATGTCATCTCCAAATAGTGACAGCTTAACTGCTTCCTTACCAATACAGATGCCTCTTATTTCTTTTTCTTATCTTTTTCTTATCTTATTTTTTTTCTTATCTAATTGCTGTGGCTAGGACTTTAAGTACCATATACAATAAAAATGGTGAGAGTGGACATCCTTGTCTTGGTCTTGATCTCAGTTTTTCACCACTGAGTATGATGTTAGCTGAGGGTTTTTCATATGGCCTTTATTATTTGAGTTATGTGCCCTCTTAACCCACTTTGTTGAGATTTTTTATCATGAATGGATGTTGAATTATAAATCAGGATTCCTAAACTTTGGTATACATCATAGTCAGGTGAAAACCAGCCCAAGAGAATCTATTAATATCATAGCTAAATTGGATCAATTTTAACTGTTAGAAAACCAGCATTCTGAATATGGCCTCAAAGGAGCTACACCAGCCACCTTGCCAAGCTGACTGAATGCCACTAACCTCCTTGCTTATTTTCTCTGCAGACGCAGCAGTCTTCTCAGCTCCAGAGCATTTTGTTCCTTCATATCTCAGCACCTCGCACAGGCTGCTACTCTGGCCTGGATGCCCCACCCTGTGCCTACTTAATTCCCACTCCCCATTCAAAACTCAGCTCAAAGGTCTCTTCTCTAGAAAAGACTTCCCTGATCACCCTCCACCATTTTACAGTTTAGATACTCTTATCCTGAAATTTTATTTTTATAATACTCTTATACCATTTTAATTAAATATTTGTCTGATTATCAGATTAATGTTTTCTTCTCTGACTATAAGCTTCATAGCACGTGGGTCATGTCTATTTTGTTCACTTTTATTTTTATTGAAGTATAGTCAAAACACAAGGTTACATTAGTTTCAGGTGTACAACACAGTGATTTGATAAGTTCATATGTTATGCTGTGCTCACGACAAGTGTAGCTACCATCTGTTACCATATAATGCTATTACAATACTATGGACTATATTTCCTACACTGCACCATTTTGCTCACTTTTATATCTCCAGAACTTGATCTAAAACTCGATCCTCAAAATAGATTAACAATCTCAATATACATTAACAGGCCCTCAATATAGATTTTGTTTACTGGGTCATTGGTTAGATAAATAAATAAACTATGAAAATAAACCAACAAAGAAATAAAGAGCTACCAAAAAACAAAAATTAAATGACAGCTCTCTCTTCCAAGCTTTGAACTAAAAATCATCTGAATTTTAATTTTTTTTTCCTTTGGAAAAAATTCCATTTAATCAAAAGTCTCAACTCAGATTAGTAATTACTTTGTATGACAATGAGGATAATATATATTAAATCTTAGCTAAGGAATTTTGATTTTTTTTTGTATATAACTCAACTGTGTGTATTTCTTTTACACTAATACAGATCCTTTTTCCAACCCAAATATCCTGTGATGACTCATTTTCTTTAGATTTAGTTTGGACATGATGGGTAGAGGAAGAAAAGGCTAGAAAATGTATTAGCCTCCTAAGATTAATGACTATATTTTTCTGTAGGGAACTTTGAGTCCTAAACTGAAATGTTTCCTCTCTGATCCCTAATATCTGAAGCTGGACCTAATGTAATTGCTTCCAAGGGGGAAATACTGCTTATGCTTTCTGACTGGCTGTCACAATGCTCTGAGTTAATCACCATCCCTTCCCAAAGTGCCCAGCTCAGTACAATCATGAGAATTCAGGACTGAATCTCCACGGCAGTTCGAGCAATAAACTTATTTATCTGTGTGTGAGGGACTTTTAGTTCCCAAAGCTCAGAATATTTTACTAAGTTGGTGACATTTTCTGATTTTTAGATATCTCATTTTTCAAACCCAAATGCTCTGGATTTCTAGTGTTCCTACGTCGTGTTCAGAAAACAGAGTAACACAATTCTCCATTTGGTTGCTCTTGAGAGCACAATGCTATGGCACTGATATTTTAGAGTTATTTGTTCCATTCTTTCATCTTCTCCATTTACCTGTTCTGTAGTGACCTAATCTCCTACCACTATCTTTCTTACATACTTTCCTCTATGCATATCATCCTCCTCACTGTCTCCAAGCATGCTCCTACTTGAAACCATTCATGTTTATTGCTGCTTTGCCTGCAACACCTTTCCCCTAGATATTTCTGTGGCTGGCTCTAGTGGAAACTTTAAGTCTTACCCAAAGGCTTTATTTAAAATTACAATCCCTCTTGAACACTTCTTATACCTTTCTTCTTTTATTTTTTCCATAGCACTTACATGATAAAACTATTTTATTTTTCTCTTTATTATCTGTTTTCCTACCTCTAGGACAAAAGTTCCATAAAGACAAAAATTTTTGCCTCTTTTATGTACTGATATATTCTCAGCCCTTATTGTAGGTACATGAAAATTACTGAGTAAAACAAATATCCCATTGGAATTACCATAACTTAATACTCTTATGAAAACTACCGATAGACTCTATAAGTTTAGGAGTACTGGTTCCCAGAAAGGGGATACTTTTACCAGGGGAAACAGTAGGAGTTCAGCTGAACACAAAGCTACAGCTGCTTCCTGGTAAACCGCATAGACCAACAAGAAAGAAAGGAGTTAATAATATTGATGTGGCAAATGACCCTGATGACCATGAGGAAGAGGGTAGTTGCTATGAATGGAAAGAGGAAGTACAGAAACGAGTATGTTAGGCTCTCGGATGATTCACTGGGCCATTTTTTGGCATCTTCATGTCAGTTATAACTATAAACTTGTAAGTACAACCATAGCATTAAGAACATGATAATCTAGGGCTCAGAATCCTCAGGTATTAGGTCTGGGTAAAACATCAAGCAAGCCTACCTGATGAGAAGTGCTGGCTAAAGGAAAGTGAAACCTAAATGGCTAGGGGGCTGGACAGATCATGAGTATCAGTAATGGCCTTGGTACCAACTGTATTATCAAGTACCTTTTCTTAGAAATTGCAACCAACTGTGACCAATTTGATAAACTTTGCCTGGATGAAGTGAACTTATATAAGCAGCAAGTGGATCTGAGGGCTATGAAAAATGGACAGTAATGGAATACAGATGGTGCAATGTTACCAAGATTCTTTTTTGTCAGCTGTGCACCTTTCCTACATTTGCTGTGAATGTGAGCAGAATGTGAGCAGAATGTTAGCAGAATGTTCTCAGCTCTTCCCTTCTTCAGAGGTTTACCCTCTGCAAAAGAAGAGCCACTTCCCCAGGAAGGCAATCAACAGACTTGACTAGACAATTACTAGTAGACACAAGGGTGGACGAGGCTGTCTATCTTATCTCAAGGAGAGGCCAACTCTGGAGCAATTCATGTTTCAGAGCACCTTCAAAGGACCTGACCAGGCTATTCTCCAGCTGACACTGTATTTGTATTTAGCCTTTATTTCCTGCTCTATCCTGCTTCCCTTGCTCTCCTCCTGAGAGCACTCTTTTAATAAATCACATAAACAAGAATTCCCGACTTGGCTCTGCTTCTGGAGAACCATACCTAGGACATAGGGTAATACGCAAATCATCTGAAAGAATGCATCCTAAGCACAGGCCTTAAAGATTCTCACAAACATGGTTTCAATGAACATTAGTTCATAATTTTTTTTTCAAATCACAAAACTTTATAATACATATCATGAGTGAGATTCACCAAGAAAAAGACACAAAAATTTTAGAAAAGAGAATCAACTCAAATATAAAACATATATATGATATACACAAAACATGTATTATATATACAATATATTCTGTATATATTATATGTTGTATGTATACAACATATAATATATTCTCTATATATTGTCTGTATATAAATACATATAACTATATATACTTTAAAACATATATGATATATACAAAACATATATTATATAAAATTCATAAAAAGAGGAAATGCAAACATGAATGACAACAAAAATATATCAATATCAAAAGTCAATTTCACCAAAAGGAAAAAAAAAATAATCTTGAATAGCATATAGTAGATGAAACTAAAACTCAATATATGGATTAAAGAGAGATTAGATTGAGGAGAACAAAGAACTAGTGTGGCAGGAAGATGTGAATAAATACCCCAAAATATAGTACTGAGAGACTTAAAGGTGGAAAATACAAAGGTTGAGATACACAGAGGACACTATGAGAAAGCTGACATACATATAACTAGTAAAAATCTCTAGTTTAGTAGAGATGGTGGTGTAGAAGAAATATTTGATGAGATAATGCCTGAAATATTTTCAAAGTTCATGGAAGACACCAATCCACAGATTCAGAAAGTCAACCAAACCACAAATAGTGTAAAAAGAAATTCACTACTAGGTATATATCATGGTTATATGGAGCAAGACTGCCTAGATTTAAATCCTGCCTCCTAGTTACTAACTAGCCACTAGGGGACAAAGTATTTAACCTTCATTTGCTAATTTCTGATCTGTAAAGTGGGTTTAATAATATTTCATACTTCAGAGATTGTTATGAGGATTAAATGAGTATCTGTAAAGCTCTTAGAATAGTGCTGTTGAGTTTTTAATATTCATCTAACTTTTCTCTTGAATGTTTATACAAGGTGCTCTGAATCGGATATAGATTCAGATATAGATATTATGATTATCTCCCAATAAATAAGTATATTGGCCTGTTGTGCCCCAAGCCTTACTCATGATGAAAAACAGCTCAAATGTCCTACACAAATAGCTGAATACTTTACAGGTGAATGAGAGAAGAATGGGCTTTTCATCACTTATATACAGGAGAGACAGTCATCCTCTCCCATCCTGAAAGGAAAAAAAAAAAATCTTTTGCTGCTTTGAGATGGGTTGGAAAGGATCCTAGGTTCTCACTCTAATCTTTTGAATGTAAATACATCTTTCTAAGGGTCAAAGAAACCTCAGGGGTCTCCAAGATCTGAGTTTCATACTTAGAAAGGTAGTGGCCCTAATCTTTCTGACACCTTGAGAGCTTAATCTAGGGACCTAATCCAAGCTGTTAACCATTTATTTCACTTGAGGGGACAAGAGGAATTTTATCATTCTTTTGAATCAAAGCAATTAACTATATAATTAACTCTAGGTGTGATATATCTCAGGAGGCTGGGACTTTTTATTGGAGCACTGAGAACTCCAGAAAGTTTCACTTTCCCACAAATACCCACCCTATACTGAGTTTAAGTGATTGTTATATAAATAAAAATAAATACAATTAATGAAGCTATAAAGATAAGAGCAGAAAGTAATGACATATAAGAAGATACACAAAGGACAGGATCATTTGAAAATGAATAAAATTGACCAGTTCTGGTTTCCTCAATCAAGAAAAGAGAGAAGACACACTGAGCACTAGTCACATAGAAAGAGGAGATATACATACAGACACAGAGGGTTACAAAGATAGTAAGAAAATATGCCCTGAACTACCTTATTAGCACTAACGCTTTGGAAAACCATTTGGCATCATCCGGTAAGTCTGAAGATATGCATGCCGTGAGAACCAGCATTTCTGTTCCTCAGAATGTGTTCTGAGAAACTCTCGCACACGTGCACCAGAAGTATGCAGATATGTATAGAAGCATTGTTCATAATGGCAAGAAAATAGAATACCAAATGTTCATGTACGAGAATATAAATATATTAATTGTGGTGACTTTATACAAAAAAATACACAGCAATAGTAAAAAATGAATAAACCAGAGCTATATGCCATCACCCATAATTAATGCCACAAATACTTATTGGGCAAAGTGCAGAAGAATACAATATAATACTATTATGCAAATTCAATAACAGCCAAAATTAAGGAATATGTCATTTGGATGTAAAGACATCCAAATTAGAAATTTGAAATTTGAAATTAGAAATTAGAAATAAATGCAAAATTATAACCACAAAATTTAAGAATAGTGATTATCTGGGGATCTAAGAGGCAAAGGAATGCAATCAGAGTGGCAGACATAGCCACAGAGTATTAGAAATACTACATTTCTTAACTGGGTGGTGAGCATGAACCACATATTCATTTTATATACATGACTTACATATACCTCATACTTACTATTTTAAATGTAAATTAGTTTAAAACAAAAGGGGCACTTTGCATGGATCCTATCACTTGGCTTTGAGCTGAGAAAGCTTCTTTATCACAAACCTTTGCTTCACAAGAGTAACACCGACCATTCCTATAACCGTCCTCCACCCAACTTCTCTCAATTCTTCTTTTATCGGCTGGGAAAGGGAACTGGGGTGACCACCCATCACAGAAGGAATGGTGTGTCTTCTCCTGTTATGCGAAGGCAGGGGGTTCGGCCCTAGTAGTTTGCAAGTCTTATTAAAAGGTGAGTATTTCGGGTGCCTGGGTGGCTCAGTCAGGTGTCAGACTTCAGCTCAGGTCATGATCTCACAGTTCGTGGGTTCAAGCCTAGAGTCTCCTTCAGATTCTGTGTCTACCTCTCTCTCTGCCCCTCACCTGTTCCTGCTCTGACTCTGTCTCTCAAAAGGAAAAAAAAAAAAAAAAGAGGTGAGTAATTAACACTACTTTGTCCTTAGATTTGGTCCATTGTTGCCAATTGGAGGCATGGGGAATAACGTCCTTCTCGCCATCTTTTTAATTTTACACTAATAACAATTATCAAAGACCATTTAAAGTTTGATTTGTGGATCAGTATGCTGTATTAAACAAAGAAGGAAATTCTAAAAAAGACATGATATAATTAATATTATATGTATACACTGCCACACACACTGTGGGGTGAAAACAGGATTATAAAATATGAAGGGCTGCTTCATAAAACTCTCTTATTTTGAAAGATGTCTCTTTTTGGTTTTAAACATGGGGGTAAAGATTTTGTCCAAGAGGCATACCTCTCACAACACATCCCTCCTCTCCCTGGTGTTAATGTTCCATGTGATGCTAATGAAGTGCACATGTGTAACTAATTTAAGTGTTACAGAATTCAAGGCACTCTTAACTCCCTCTCCCCTTCAAAATAAAATTTAAATGTTGCTCATCTCTAGACTTTACAGAGGACTGAAAATTGAATTGTAAAATCATATTTCACAGAAAAATCTGAATTGACTATTCAGGTTATGAATACTTGATTATGGTAGGGACAGTTCAGAAATAGCCCCATTTTAATTCATTTTGAAAAGGTAGTTATTCATATACTGAGTCTTATGCTCAGGAAAGAGAACAGAAAGGTCCTGAGCTGTCAGGCTTAACACATATGTTTAAAACAAACATTCTCACTCTGTCCTGAATTGAGCCTGCTGAATATCATACTAGGGATAGAGTCCAAAAGGTGGTGAAAGAGGTACTCTGGCATCAAGAAATATGATCCATAAAAAGCACTGAGGGGAAATTTACATATATATATATATACATATATATATGTGCATATATATATATACACATACATACATATTTACATATATATTATATATGTATATTAAGATACAGATCCTTTCATTACCAGGATGACTGCAATTTGAAATTCATGTTTATTACATGTCAACTAAACATTTTAACATCAATACCTTCAAAATGGAAATGACGGCAGAAAGGCAGAGCCAAAATTCCGAACTCTTTGAACTCTTTGCAGAAATGGCAATAACCCTAGAAACATTTAAGCAATCATGCTTCCCCTAACAAAGCCATATCAAGGATAACTCTCTCTGCATTTTTACTTAAAGAGAATGACCAGGAAGGACCCATACCCAGTAAAACTAACAGACCAGTGAAGATAGAACAGGACAGTCTGGGTTAAAGGAAGTCACTTTCTACAGAGAGCTGAGGGAAAAAAAATCAGAAGAGCTTACCTTTATGATGGTTTGCACTGGACACAACTTTCCCCCACAAGGTCACAATAAATATTATTATGAGCAGCTTTCCTTTTGTGGCTTTCTGTAAGTATCTCTTACTCATCCTGCAAGTAAAAAACAATAATAAAAACCCTAAGCATATGAAATCACTGTTTTTCCATTATAATTGTGCTACATTTAAAGCTTTCATGACACCTGAACACCTGAAAATTGCATTTATTGTATTTGGAAAGCTGTTTACTGTATATAAACTCTGAAAAGAAAAATAAAAGTATTCCAAACAAACTACCTTGATATGATGAAAGAGATAAGAGAGGCCCTATCTCAGTCAGTCTTCATTCACTTAACAATAGCCTAAATCAACTGGGAAACATTACCATTTTTCTCCATATAAATATAGATTAACTTATTCACAAAATCCGAGGCATAGTTGTTTGAATAAATAAGTGACTTATCTTACTTTTTTCCCTAAAAGATTCCTTCTTCAATGCCAAGTCAAATGGTCAGAGTAAACAGTTTAGATAAAATGTGTGAGATGAATTCCTGCCCAGAATAAACTCATTTCAAATCTATTATTCCTAATGTGCTTTAAAAAAAAAAAAGTCACCTGGTACAACTTCTTACAATGCTACCATTAGAGACACACAGATGTTTTAATATTGTTGGAATCCACCATTCTGCACTTTATCAGAAGCAGGAGAGAAATGGAAAAGCAGAATGAAAAATACCAAGCAAACTAAATTTTATTATTTTTTTTAACGTTTATTCATTTTTGGGAGACAGAGATAGAGTACAAGTGGGGGAGGAGCAGAGAGAGAGAGAGACACAGAATCTGAAGCAGACTCCACGCTCTGAGTTGAATCTGAAGCAGACTCCACGCTCTGAGTTGTCAGCACAGAGCCCAATGCGGGGCTCGAACTCATGAACCTTGAGATCATGTTCTGAGCCAAAGTCAGACACTTAACTGACTGAGTCACCCAGGTGCCCCCCAAGCAAACACTTTCAAGTTGAATGCACAAAACTCAGGAAAGCGATGTTCTAATAAAATAATAGCCACCTATAATAAAAGTTCAGCACCTACTTTCTCTAACTTTCTATGACATTATTTCAGTCATTCTTCACAACAAATTTGGGATATTGGTACGTCCATTGCCATTTCAAAGATGAAATTTAGAAATTTGCCTAAGCTCATATTTAATGATAGAATAAACATTCAAACCAGAAATGCCTAATTCTAAATTCCTTACATTACTGCCTTGTTAAGGGGTGAGTGAAACTGATATAAAATACAATTCATCTGCATTTATTTCTGAGGGACATAAAATATATGTCCATCACTTAGTGCCTTCTCAGATTCTGGTCCTATATTGAACTCCATTCTTGTTTGATCTACAGATTCTTACATTATTTCTAGGGAAGGTTCATGAGGTCACTTTCTGACCTAGCTTGATTCTTCTTCCTCTTGATTCTCTAAGTTACCTCTTTTCTCACATATTTACTTCCAAAAATTCCATCTCCAAAAATATGATTCAGTGGTAGCAATGATGGCTATAATTTTGTATAATTTTGAAAAGGAGTCTTTCATATGGGTAAATGCCTTAAAATTGAATTATTATCTATTTTAATATAGATATATGCTAATATTCCTTGGCATGAAAAAGCTGTATGCACTGTGTATACACTATACACAGAAGATAATAAGTACTCAATAAATGTTAACAATTACTATAATCAATGATAGCAATGGAAATACATGCTGTTTTCTAAAAACTACACTGAAATTACAACTATGTAAAAGGTGTATGTACATAAACACAATGGAGTTTGCAAAAATAAATAAATAAGTAAACTTTTAAATCAAATAAAACAATTACTTGGTTAGTCCAGCATTTCCCTTGGGGCATTCTGTGAGGCATCAATTTTCACAGAATGTTAATACAGTATTAGTGAAAAACATAGGGGGCATATATGTTTGTGTATGGGATTCAACAAATGTAAGAGGCATATCTGAGTGTGCAGCATTTTCCAGAAGCCTTTCTCCACAGAGTAACACAGGATACAAGTGTTCCCAGGACGCCTCTTGGAGAAATAATCTGGTCTTGTATTCTCTCTCCGTAAACCAAATACCCATTCTACACCTTCCATTTTGTAGCCTTTGTTTCCTCTCAGGACTCTTACTACTAGAGTTTTGTTCTGAGAATCTACTTTTTCTATACTTTTTCTAACATTTTTTTTAGCCCTCCTGCCTCCCCCCCCCCCACACACACACCCGATCCCTGCAATCTTACTGTACTGCATATCATATAACTGAATGAACAGTTTAGCAAAACTCATCTGACAAGAAGAGCTGCTTAGCATAATTCTTGATAATAGCTTTCCCATAGCAAATGGCCTCTGCTACAAGGTCAATGACCCATTTGTATTTTCCATACCATTGTGCACTCACCAAATGGGATGACAGAACTGACAGCTGGTCAGACTGGTAACTGGACATATGGAAACAGAAACACCCACAAAGTCACCAGGCTGTCAAACTAAGAAAGGAAGGGGAATGCAATGCAACATGTGGAGATGTATAAAGACCCCTTCCTTCTCCCTCTCACACCCCCTCCATCCCCTCCAGTCAATTATCATCTTCGGTCAGTACTACTTCCTGAGTATTTCTTAAATGTATACACTTATTTTCATCCCTACTACAGTATTGCAGTTCACACCACCCAAATTTCTCTCTTAGCTGGATTTATTACTGCCAACACTGTCACCCTCTGGAATTGAAGACAAGCTCTCTGCCTTTTTCATGACCAAATCTGTAGTGTTTAACAGTCAGTAAGTGCCTAATATTATTGACTGAATGTAATAGAGTGTGGTCAAATACATAACTATGATCATGAGACACGCTTTACATGATTAAAACCTTCACAAGAATCCCCTTGGGTTCAGAAGTAAACACCCTTAATAAGTTCTTAGCAATTATATTAAAAAAAAAACAAACCTAAATCAGAGATAAACATTTTTTTTGACTATGTCCCTAATCTTAATGTTAGGGCTTTCCTCCCCATCTCCCTCTCCACACATGCTCCTAGTCTGTATTTTAACTCCATTACATTTCCTCAATTTCTTCCAGCCAAATTTCACTTCCACGTCACCTAAAACCTAACAGCCATCCACTCCATCCTCCATTCTTGTTAATGCTAACATTCTTTTTTTTTTTAATTTTTTTTAATGTTTATTTATTTTTGACACAGACGGAGACAGAGCATGAACGGGGGAGGGTCAGAGAGAGGGAGACACAGAATTGAAACAGGCTCCAGGCTCTGAGCTGTCAGCACAGAGCCCGATGCGGGGCTCAAACTCACAGACCGCGAGATCATGACCTGAGCCAAAGTCGGCCGCTTAACCAACTGAGCCACCCAGGCACCCCAATTAATGCTAACATTCTATTCACTGGTCAAGGGGCAGATGAGCAGTCCTTCCAGGACCAGGTTGAGCATCCTTCCTTACGCACACCAGCCACGTGCCACACTATTATAATTTCCATTTACTTATCTCCATCCCTCACTGTCATATAAGGTTCCTAAAGATAGGGACTGTACTCCATAAGTTTGTGAATAGCTAGGGCCTGGCCTAAGGGTCAGCTTAGAATGGAAAATGAGTTTTTGTTGAATGTTGGTGGTATCCTAGATCCAAATATATTGTGTAGTTGTCAACCTGAGGAGGAAGCAAGTATGTGTCATTTCTTTAGGGTAAAACTGGGAAAAGACAAACAGAAAGAAGAATGTGAGAAAGAGGTGGGGGAGGGGTAGACAAGAAAGGGCAATCTGGAAGAGAAGAAAAAAGGAGAAATCCAATCTGGAATGTGTTTTATTCTGATTTTAAGTTTATTTATTTTGAAGGAAAGAAAGAGGGTGCATGAGGGGCAGAGAAGGAGAGAGAGAGAGAGAATCCCAAGCAAGCTCTGCACCATCAGCACAGAACCAGATGAGGGGCTCATATCCATCAACCGCGAGATCAGGACCTGAGCCCAAATCAAGAGGCAGATGCCAGACTGAGCCAGCCAGGTGCTATTCTAACTGAGTTTTAAAGAACAATCAAGTTTGAGCAAACTGAAGTGCAATGGAGTGAAGGAGGGTTTTCAACAAAGGAGCGTTATCAAGAAGGAAGAAGGCTGAGTGCTCCATTTCTTCTTGACCTTCTGTGAGAGCACAGAAGAGGGGGCATTCACTTCTCATTCAGTGTGTAAACACCAGACCCCAGTTTGAACGTGTCCACCACAGTCAAGGGTCAGACGCACTTTCAGAACTGTCCCCTTCATCTGCGAAAATGACAAAATATAAGTGCGTTTTTTAACAGCAACCTCTGAGGGAAGAAGAAACGGGAAACTGCAGGATAAATACACACAGAGGATGAAACCTTGAAACTGCTCCTCCAGCAGCAGCAGCTTACAAGGAGCACAAGGGAAACGGGATAATTGAGTAAGGGTAACCTTGGCAGTGGAGGATGTTGAAAAGTTGTCAGAGGAGAAAACTGACAATTAAACCTTCAGACTTTCTCCTACTCCTTTCTTTCATATGACATGTTTCAGTTATATTCTCTTAGATTACATCTTTGAAGCACTGGGAAACCCTTCGCCTCCCTACCGATGTTAAAAGTGTGTTTAATTGTAAATAAGCAAGAACAGAAAAACTGTTACGCTACTAGAAAAATCGTCTCCCCATAAAAACAGAAAGTAAGTTTAGCTGATCTAAAGAGGAGAAGATGCATGGGAAAAGGAGATAAAAGCTGGAGCCTAGTATCCACCTGGGCTCCCCTTGAGCTTAATATGCTCTGTAGAAATAAAGGCCATGTAAGACAATACACATAAGGGTCTTTTTAGGGCTCTCCTCTACACTGATCTAATGTGTATACCAATCCAGTGTAGGCATGGACTTCACCAGCTGAATCTAGTACAGGAATTTACCCTTGAGGCAGAATGCTACAATTGATAACACCAGTTCCTTTTCTCCTCACAGGGACCAGACTGGTCTTATAAAATTTAAATCCAATCATATTAACTCCCCCTAACCCTCCTGCACCCCTGCCAAACACACACTCCTTACTTTAAATTCCAGAATTTACCTACCTATTGAAACCAGAGTAAAATCTAAAATTCTTACCAGAAAGATAGCTCAACATCATCTCCCCCCTAGACCTCTCTGACCTCACCTCACATTCCTGGTCCCTTCCTTGCCTACACTGAAGCCACATTGGCCTTCTCTCTATCCTTTTGCTGGGGAAGTTCATCAAGAAGACATGACTGATAATTGGCTGCCGAGCTGGACCCAGGCAATTAGAGGCTTCTCACCCCTTGCCTGTCCTTGGAAGATACATTCTTCCCACCATTTACAGAGTGGGAGTTGTTTCAAAGACCTACTCTTGAGAGTAGAAGGTGTTGCTGACACCATCTGGAATGGTATACGTGACTGAACACCATTCAAGACTCTATATATACTTTTAAGAGTCTGGTGGGTGGGTGGAGACATCTACTCTGCTTGCAGCCACCCAAGACAAGCCTCATATGTAAGTCCCCTTGCTTAGTATTCCCTTCCCTGACACCTACCAATCTGGAGGGGCCTGCCTCTTTCTTCACTTTCTCCTTGCCCCACATGTATGGGAGTCAGTTTTAGATTTCACCCAGGAAACTCCCAAGGGTACAAACCAACACCCTCATGCCAAACTTGTTCTAGACCTTACACTAACTGCTAGCTCTGCCTTAAAGTCTCCCCACAGGTCTTGGTACAGTGAGCTTCTATCTATGATAGCCTCCACAGAGTGGCTCCTGACCAGCCTACTTTCCAGAGTCCAGAGAAACCCACCCCACAGTCTCTCTTGTTCTCTTTCTCCACTTATTACAATCTGAAGTGGCCTTATTCACTTATTTATACATCTTTAGGGTTTAATTTATTCTTCTTTCCATTAAAAGATAATTTTCATGAGAGCAGGTCCTGTCTAGTAATCATTGCTCCAGCACAAAGAATACCAACATCATGGAATATCAACAGCTGTTCAATGAAGGAATGAGTATACTGATTTTACAATCAAAAGAAATGAATCCTGTTTAATGAATAACTTTCATTACTTTTTTTTATTATTTATTTTTAGAGAAAGAAAGAAAACACATACACGTGCTTGGGTGGGTGGGGGGAGGCAGATGGAGAAGGAGAGAGAGAATCTTAAGCAGGTTCTATGTGGGGCTCCATCTCATGCCTGTGAGATCATGACCTGAACCAAAATCAAGAGTTGGATGTTTAACGGACTAAGCCACAGGTGTCTTTTAAGTTAAACAATTAAATTTCTATTATATTCAGCAGCTAGGAATGCTAATGGTAAGAACCACATACATATTAGTGGAGTGATAGGAGATAAAATAAAAAGAGGACTGAGTGGGAGGCAAGGAAATAAAAACAGAGACCAGATTAATCTCTCAAGATACATGCAGAGAAGACAAGTAAAAATAGAGTGGTGCTAGAGAGATCTGAACAGAGTGAAGGGAAGGGGAGAGAAGGAAGAGAGAAGGTAAAGATATCAAAGTGAGGATAAACTTGAAGACTGAAATTTTTGTATATTTTTAGGTTCCATAACTATGTTATTATTACGATGCTGTTATAACATTGTTTTTTATGATTATTACTACTTCTAATTTCCTCATTTTATATTGAAACAAATGTATCTTCCAAAACTAAATGATTCTTCATTTGCTGACAGGTGATTAGAAAAAGCCTACTGAATAGCACATGTAGAGCCACAAATTTCACAACATTTTTGGCTTTCTCCAAGAAGAATGTCAAGCTTGATGAACATTTTATGATAAATACTATGACTCTATCTACTATATCCAGGTGTTGACTGAAATAGCAATTATTTTTGAAGTAGACAGTAATATCTAGATTAAAGATTAAAGTATTGTGCATATAAAAGAATATATAGTAACAAATTTAAGAGATAATCATGCAACTCTACCAGTAATCCTATACTGTGTGTTACACCATCCAGAAGCTGGGGTGGTTGATTCAACACATTTTCATTACTGCAATTTATTTTGTTTACATTTTACATCATATAAATACAATATCATTACAATACAGTCCTTAAACCACACTTACCAAGTACATTTAAATTAAAACCTCCCTCCTGAACAATTAGAATCTGGACTTCCCATCTTGTAAATATGATCAAAAGTTTAGAGTTGCATTTTCATATGCCAGTCATATGATTAGCCCAGTTAGCTTGTATTTCCTTAGGTAACTTCAAAACAAAGTTTTTGGAATCTTAATCAGTTTCTCAACTCTTTCTGAATTAAAACAATGGCTTTAAAAATTTCATTCTATTTGTTACATTAGTGTTTCATGATGAATCTACATTTGGGATTTTATTCAGTTAAGTCAACCCTGGAGGTTTTGCCAAAAAAGCTCCAATGGTTTCCAAGGCTTGCCTGGTAGCAAGTACAAGATCCATTTAAGAACCACAACTGCCTCCTCCCTTCACCCAAATTTTATACTTCCATTCATTTTGCCACAATACTGCAATTTTCAAGGGTGTAGAAACCCAGGGAGAACTTCTGCTTAATGCCTGGCAATGTATAGCCAAAGTGTTGATTGTGTACAAATGCCTTTGCCACCTAAAGACCATAATGATAGGAAATAGAAATGTATCATCACTTAAATGATTTCTCCAGAAACATGCAATAGTCTAGGGATCCAAGCTCTAATACACCAAACTGGCAAAAATGAAAGAAGGCAAAATAAGTCAATCACTGGAGGTTTATGAAAGCCCTAGAAAGATATCTGCAATGAGGAGGACTAAATTGAACCACAGTGCTGTGCATCTGTGATTACAATTGAATCACGTACCCT
Organism: Panthera tigris; assembly: GCF_018350195.1. Lineage (NCBI taxonomy): Eukaryota > Metazoa > Chordata > Mammalia > Carnivora > Felidae > Panthera > Panthera tigris. Next base: position 86,805,040 of record NC_056666.1, read on the forward strand.
TCTTTTCCATCTATAAAATGAGAATGTCACTATATTCTCAAGCAGGAACGCCACTCTAACAAACAAGAATTCATGTGACAGTTGGAACTTAATAAAAGATATATGATAGGGGTGCCTGGGTGGCTCAGTCAGTTAAGCATCCAACTTTGGCTCAGGTCATGATCTCACCATCTGTGAGTTTGAGCCCCGCGTCAAACTCTGTGTTGACAGCTCAGAGCCTGGAGCCTGCTTCAGATTCTGTGTGTCCCTCTCACTCTGCCCCTCCCCTGCTCATGTTCTCTTTCTATCAAAAATAAAAAAACATTAAAAAAATTTTTAAATAAAAAAGTAAAGATATATGATAGATCAGAGGTGTTACTATTTCTTCAAAGGTCCTTCTCTCAGAGCATTGGCTTACAAGTCAGAAATACCTGCTTGAGTGAGATACTGGCTCTAACACCTAAGGAAACTTGATAAATTCATTTGTCTATTAACAGCTTTGAGTCTCAAGGCCCACATACGGAATGCGTGGATACTATTACATATTGGTGGGACTGTTGTAAGAAATAAAAACGATGTATACAAAGCACCTACCACAAACCAGAATACAGTAGACATCAAAACTGTATCTATTATTTTATATTATTAATATTTGGAGCATAGCTTCATTCTAAGAATGAGTGAAATAGAAAAAGTCCTTGAGCAACAAAAAGACCTCATGTTCTCTAATCATAAGTAAGACATAAACCTACTTTTAGGGATGTGGGCTAAGTCTACAGAATTAAAAGGTGAGAATATTAAGCAACAGGCTAAAAACTGGAGGCAAGGCTAACGAACAGAGATTTCTGATGGTTCTGCAGAATAAATAGTGATACAAGGATAACAAAGAATTCATCAAATCTATAAATATACAGCATTCTAGGATCATTAGGTATAAGGACAAATACTCCATGGGGTGCCTGGGTGACTCAGTGTGTTAAGCCTCAGACTCTTGATCTTGGCTCAGGTCATGAACTCAAGGGTCCTGAGATAAGAGCCCTGTGTTGGGCTCTGCACTGATAGCACAGAGCCTGCTTGGGATTCTGTCTCTACCTCTCTCTGTCCCTCCCTCACTTGCTCATGTGTGCTTGTTCTCTCTCTCTCTCTCTCTCTCTCTCTCTCTCTCTCTCTCTCCCCCCCCCCCCATCTCTCTCTCAAAATAAATAAATTTTTTAAAAACTTCAAAAAAAAACCTGTTAAAGAAATAGAACAAATACTCCCCAGATGCCCCTAGAGGTAAGTAGAGCACAGCATGCTAACTGAAGTTACTAATATTACTGCATATGTTTCTATAGCTCTAAATGTACTGGCTTAAAATATATTGGCTTGTTTAATGTATCACTGAATCCTCATGATAACTCTTTGAACAAAGCTCTGCATGTATTAATATCCCAGATTACACATGAGAATCTGCAAGAATAATCTGAAGACAAGTTATAAGTGGGAATGCGGTCTTGAATCCAGATCTTCTGCCCACTGGCTTGGTCTTCATTGAGACAGTAGATGAACAATGCTCCACATTCTCTGTAATGTATCTCAAAAGTACATGCTGCATTTTAGAAAAGTATGCACTGAAAAAGGCTAAAATGGAGTGCTAGCTCTTGGTTATCTGGCATTTTTTTTCATCACTTCTGTGCCATGATACTGGATAAAGGAGATACTATTGTATCTCATTACTGTGGGCTATAAATAAGATAAACAATCTTTACATGGTGCACCCTTTATCATGTATACACCCTGGTTTGATGAAAGGTGAGTTAACACTTTCAGAATTAAACAGAATTAAGTGTCCAGGATCTACCAGACACCAGTCTTTTGAGATTAGACCTAATGGAATTGCTACACCAAGAATGACAACCTTAGTTACATTTGTCAGATAAAACACACAATGCCAATTTAAGTTGGAATTCATCTTTTTTTCACAGGTTGAGATACAACTGATACACAAAAATATTTACAGATATTTGGAAATATATCTATTCAGATCCCCTATTTTTTAATCTTTTTTTTTCTGCTACTGTGTGTTTAAGTTCTGTGTATATTTTGGAAAATAATCTCCTATCAGTTTTATCTGAAATTGACATTTTAACTGTGTGTCCTATAATGCTACTTGCCAAATCTGATGACTCTACCCTAGTTTTCAACTATATCATCTTAAGCAAGAAACTAACATTGACATCTACATGGAAGCATGCTCATCTAAAGAAAAAAACAAGCTTAGAATTTTAGAGATGCTGACAAACACTTAAATAATGAAATCTTCACTTTTTTTTTTTTTTTTACTATTTTATGCATACGGACACAAGAAGACATGGCTAAAAACTATTTATTCAAGTTGGCTGCAGTTCTGCTGGCCAATTTTGAAGATTCTGAATTGTTTATTCTGGCTAAAAATGTAGCATATTTAGTAAAGTATGGCAATTAAGAGCATGAGGTTTGAAGTCAGACATGGATGTCAAGTCTTGGTGTGTACGAGCTGTTAGAGACATGCTGTTTAATTTCATAAAGATCCATTTCCTCTTCCATAAAATGTGGATAATAACTGCCTCCAAGAGCTGTTGGGAAGGTAAATGAGTTCACTGATGGTAAAGTATTAAGCACAGATCCTGACACATAGTAAGCAATCTATAAATGGGTGTGTAATATAGTAGACATTTAAAATTCATCTGTGATTAATTCTTCATTAAATAAGAAAAAGCCAGTCAACTGATCTCCAAATCTGGCTGATAAGCACCACAAGGCATAAGGAAGCCAGTACTGAACACATGTCTTCCTTCTTACATGACCTATTGAGGTATTTACTCCCTTCTCAGTGGCTTTAGACAATTGAGGGTAGTGTATCAATCAGATTTAAATTTCATATCTCTTTGCACTTCACAATATTAACCTTAAGCTACATTCTTTCTCTGCACTTCTGTTTCATATTCAGTAGCCCTATCCATACCTTTTTTTTATTGATTTTTTTAAATTATGGACTATTGCTTCTGGGATCCAAATGTGTTCTTCCTAAATTAAAAATAAACAACAGGCACTACGGTTATATGGTATGATCAAAGTGAGATTTCATACTGAACCACCTGAAACAAGCAATATACAATATCAAACAATAACCTATAAACAAATGTGAGTGTAATTGAGCTAAAACTTAAAATGTAATAAAGCCATTTAATTGGAAATAAACTAGCTTGTACAATTTAATATAAAACATATGTTTACCACCAAATAATGGTACATTGATGATACTTATAAAGAAAACTACTAGACCACGTAAAGCATCATTTCATATTCAATCTCTTCTATAAAGAAAAACTTCAGGCAAAAATGTCAACAACTAGGAAAATTTGGATTTACCTCCTCTCACCCTCTTGCAGCAATGACGCTATGTCACATGATGGCTAGGAACAGGTTGTGGGAGACACAGTATCTAGACAACTCACAGAGCATCTACTCCTGAATAATATAGATATGGCTACATCTCACAATTGTTGGGTAGAGGATCATTAAGTAGCATAAGAAAGAAAACTTCCAATCATATGTAGCTAAATCACAAGCCTAGCATTTAATTTTGTATGTATGATAAAAACAGCTCTGCACATGTATCTAAGGTCCACATAGAGTGTTCGTAATAAAATATGTCCTCTTTTTATTTGAGAGAGAGAGAGAAAGAGAGAGAGCAAGCTGGGGAGGAGCAGAGGGAGACAAGGGATCTCAAGCAGGCTCCATACCCAGCACAAAGCCTGACATGGGTCTTGATTCCACAACCTTGGTATCATGACCTGAGCCAAAATTTAGAGTCAGAATAATCAACTGACTAAGCCACCCAGGTGTCCCTTCCTTTCCTTTTTAATAAAGCTTGTATAGTTATGAAAGCAAGGAATTTATGGTCATGAAATCAGTTCTTTTTGTCTACTCTGTTAGCACTGGGACTAGTTAACAACTTTTTTCCTTTTACTCTAGTGTACCTGTTCTCTTGGGAAATGAGGCCACAGAAAAAATCTACTCCACCTCAGGTCCTCCTGTATGCTAGCCAAGGAGAGAAAGAATGAGTGAGAATAATAAAAAAAAATTAATCTTTAAGGGTTTCCTGTTAGGATAAAGTTTGTGGTCTGAGAAGGACACATCCCACCTAAGAGAGATACACCTTTACCAATAAGCCATTGCAACACAGACCTTCCCCTCCACATAGAACCTCCTGTGACATAAGTGAACTGCAAGGCTCAAGACCTCCCCTTATATAACCATCTCCCCCAAGGCACCAATATAAACAAATTTCAACCTTATGAAAATCTATAAAAGTAAATAAGCCATGAAAAAGTTAACAGCTATGTGTTGAAAGGCATGTGATTCTACATCCTCATACGAAAACAGTAAGAGGTCCAAGAAGAGGCTATTCTAATCAAGTTCTCAATGGTCCACACTTTGCTCTAAGAATAATTGTTTAGCCAAGATTTTTGGACAACCATGTATACCCAGTATTAAACTTTAAGCATATCAGCTTCACAATGTATAATGAAAGAGAGTGACACTAGGATTCACCCATTTTCATAACTGCATTTTATATACAATCCTTGTTTGTGTTCAGTATTTGTACATAACTTCATATATCTTAATGAGCTCCTTTTGAGGGAAGAGCAGAACATTATCAGATTTTAATATAGCAAAGTACTATAGTCAGCTTTCAGTTAATAGCTTAAGCAGCTGTAAATGCAACCAATGAAAAATCAAAGCAGCAACATCCATCTACACAGTAAGCTCTATGATAAATTAATAAATGGAAGAAATACTATATGTCCTCTTAATTTTGAGTTTGATTATCCTACATGATAATGTACTTTTTCTTACATCTGGTAACAATGACTACCTCTTTCCCTTGTAGGCAGGATACTTTCAATTGTTATTTTATCTTATATGTAAGCCCTGTCTCTGTAACTAGATTCCAAGTTTGGAGAAACCATATGCTAGCTCTGCTTCCTCATAAAGTATCTCACCCTTGAAAAATGCCATATGGTGTACTAAGAACTTTCACATCCATGATCACATTCAAGACGCATGACCAAGAGGCTGGCAGATATAATCACCTGGCAGAGATGAGGAAACAAGCACAGAGAAGTTAAATGACTTGTTCAAGGTCAAAGTTAGTAAGTGGCAGAGCCAAACTCAAAACCAGGTCTTCCAGATCCAATACTGTTTTCATTGAAAGTATGATAATGAAGGGCACCTGGGTGGTTCAGTTGGTTAAGCATCTGACTTTGGCTCAGGTCATGATCTCACAGTTCGTGAGCGAGAGCCGGGTGTCAGGCTCTGTGCTGAAGCACGGAGCCTAGAGCCTGCTTAGGATTCCGTGTCTCCCTCTCTCTCTGCCCCTCCCCTGCTCATGTTCTGTCTATCTGTCTGTCTCTCTCTCTCTCTCTCTCTCTGAAAAATAAATAAAAACATTTTTTAAAAAAGATTTAAAATGACGATAATGAAAACAATGACACTAATGGCACATTTTCTATGCTTTAAAATAGAATACTTTAAGTCCTACTATATTTCCTTTTGGGGCTTCTAAAAAAGATACCCTGACCATAGATATCTTTTAATCCTCAAAGATGCAGATTATCCATGTCTGGAAATAAATTTAGTGAACTATTTCCCAATATAATACTAGATGGATGGAGAGAGGGCCTTCATGGGTGGAGAGGATGTGGAGGAGTAGGGGAAGGAAGGAGGGAAGGAAGGAAGGAAGGAAGGAAGGAAGGAAGGAAGGAAGGAAGGAAGGAAGGAAGGAAGGGAGGGAGGCAGGCTACTAGCTGTATATAGATCTATGATGGGGCCAGCAGGAGCAATAAAGTAAGGAAGTGAAATGGGAAATCAGTCTCACCCTCTAATTCACCTCCAGAAACCACCTCCAGTCCATTGGTGATACATGGAAATGTGAGCTTTGTTCTGGTCATACCCTCATTTCTTATGAAGAGCCAGAAATCCAGAACCATTTATGAAATCTCTCAATTTTTCAATGTTTTCAATTAATTCCATTTTAAGAACACTCTGCATGCCAAATACAGCCCTTGAGCAGCTAGTGTGTACCTTTGATCTAAGCCATTATTTTTCTGGGTAGGTTATAGAAAATACTTTCCAGTAATAGGCTATATAATTCTGTTTGACTTGGATCAGAAAAAAAAAAAAGGAGCATATAAAGATGAAAATAACCTTAAACCAATTAGCAACTTTCCCTATACTTCTTATTTATTCCCAATTTAAAATTGTACCTAGACTTACAGGCTTCAAATGAATGCTTTTTTAATCAGACAACTGAGCTTATAGGAGTATTTTAAAGTCCTCAGATTTAAAGATGCTCCGTTTAAATGGTATCTTAAAACTCAGTTTGCATTCCATGCGAGAATCAAGAGGCTAAAAACAGAGTATTCGTTCTTACAAGGACAAGATGTGACTCTGTACTTTAGCAGTGGCACATAAAGATTATAATCAGGAATGAAAGAAAGAAAAGGACCTACTGAAAAGCAGATGTCTTGAACTAGAAGTAGCAATCACAGCATCTGCACTTTGGCATCGTGTAGAAAACACTGAAGGAAAACAATAAAGCACAAGGTATAAGAATACCCAAGAAGTCAGCTGGTTCTTTTCAGCTGATAGGAACAAAAACTACAGAGTACAAAAGGCTATTTAGAAAATTTTGGTAAAAATGTGAAGCCTTAAATAGCTTATGGTTCAGACAAACTAGAAACTAGAGGCAAAGGAAGTAAATGGAAAATAAGTGGTTTTACTTAAATTTTCCTCCTCGTCTAAGGCTCGAAGGACAATTCAGAACTACCTCAAATTCAGACTCTTTCACCAAAATCATTAGCATTGTTTTCTTGGTGATACCATCTTTCAGATGCCAAAGCCACATCAATTTATTACATATAACTTTCCAGAAACACCTTAAAAGTGTGTCTAATGTGATCACCCCAGTCAACATTCCATTCTACATGAAAACACAGAAGGACTGATTTGCAGTAAGAATATTTGGATTCAAGCCTTGGTCACCAGCTACTGTTAGGTAGATGATTTCTGGAGTCATTTTATCTCTTGAAGCCTCTTTTTTTGTTAAATGAAGGTAAGAACACTTGTCTTCACTACCTCATCAGGTTGGTGTGAAGATCAAAAGAGATAACCTATATGAAAATGTCTTGCAACCTAAATAATATATTATCCAGAGTCAAAGGTCCATAACCCAATGAAAACTACATCCTCACCCACCGTTCAACAATTATTATTAAACATCTACTGTCACTCTAAATACTGGCAATATAGCTGTGAAAATCATAGGCAAGATCTTTACACACAGAGCCTACATTCTGCTAAAACTGCCAATTCTTTTCAAATTATTTATTTTTTAAAAATTTTTTAAAGCAAGAAAAAGTGTGAGTAGGGGAGGGGCAGAGAGAGACTACCAAGCAGACTCCACACTGTCAGCGCAGAGCCTGATGTGGGGCTCACACCCAGGAACCTTGGGATCATGAACTGAAGTAGGACACTTAACCAACTGAGCCACCGAGGCACCCCTAAAGTTGAAAATCCTTAATTTAAGGTTTGACAACAGCATAGTAAACACAATAATTCCTCATTTGGCTAATAAAGGATTATAAATAAGGCTCTGATAATGCATTGCTTGCTTTCCATTCATTTCCATTAAAAAAAGAATATAATAGCATATCTTAAATAAATTCAGAAAGACACTTAGCCTAAAATCACATAGTCAAAGTACTGTTTACTATATATGCATCATCGGTACATAGTCATTATTAAGCAGTCAGCATGAACCCACTTCCTATCAGGCAAACTTAAGGGAAATGCAGCTGCTTACTCAGTTTGGCTTGGGGAAATACCATATATTCATCCAAAATAGCTATTGTTAAATGCTTATGTTATGCAAGGCCCTATGGAGGGCACTTTAAGTGATACCAAGATCAGTAAGTCCCAGGGCCTTCCATCCTTCAAAGGACTCATAATAGAGCAGAATAAGATTTGTAGATGTGTAAGTAGGGAATAATGCATGAAGTATTAAATGAAGGATTGTAATGGCTTAGAGAGATAAACCAAAGTTAGAAGTCAAATAGAAAATTTTAACAAATAGGACAGAGAGGAGAAAAAGAACAAAATGCCAGACCAGTAGCCAAAATTCTGAGTTAGATTCTGATTATGTCTTCACCTAAGTCTGGTTATATGAACTAAAGCAAATTACTTCAACCCAGCTTTCCTATCTGTAAAATAAAACAATAAAACTTTACTAACTTTCTGGCCTTCACAAATTCTTCTGAACAAAAAAAGTCAGGATAAATTAAACAGATTTATCTGAGTATCAGTTACTCCACAACTTTGGTAGTTGAATTAGATAACATATGTGAAGCACCCTCACTATTTCGGACACCAGAATGTCCTCAATATGTTTTAAAACTGGCTCTGAAGTAAGAAATAACTGACCTACACCTTGAAGTATGGGTCAAATTTTAATAAGCTGAGATGATAAGAAAGACATACCAAGTCAAGGGAACAGGTAGGGAAAGATATGGAATCGGGAACGTGCAAGGAGGAGGGAAGGCAAGCAGTCTCCTTTGGCTCCACCCCAAAGTCTATGGAATGGAGTAATAAGAGTTATATCTGGAACAATCTATTTCAAAAATAATAAAACCAAGATAGGTAAAGTGACTTGCCCAAAAGGAACACACCCAGACAGGATAGCTGTAGGACCCACATCCAGGTCTTTGACTACAAGGTCCTGTTCTTTCTACTACATCAACCTAAAGCAATGCCAGTGGACCTTTCGCCCCAGAAGAAGAGTAGAGAAAGAGTCCTCGCTTATTACGTGCCACTTTGCACAAAGGAAGAACAACATGACGCCAGGGTGCAGGGTAGCACTGCTCCTTTTATCCTCTTCTTTAGTTCTATACCAAGAACTGTACAACAATCACATTCACAGAACCCCGGACACCATCTGCTGACATCATACTGTACAAACACCAGAGGAAGATGATAATACAATTAAGTGTTCATCTACCGGGGGTCACTTCCCAATTTGTGGATTATCTGGGGAGCATGCGTCCCCCACATAGTTCACCTTCGCTCTTCACCTGATTCTGAATTAACTCCTTCCAGCTTAAAGTGTGAAGACTAAAAATTGATCACTATACGAAAATATATTTAAGGAGGTGATTATATGCTGACAACTACACAATGGTCTCTAATAGTCAATAGCAGCAATCTTGGACTCTCTGCTATGTAGGCTTAAGGACATCACCCTTCTCCTCCCTCCATACCAGTGATTTGACCACTGATGTTATGACATGCCTAAATAGACTTAATTCCCACTTTCTACCAGAAGATAACATACTGATATGAAGGATTCTTCTCTCTTTTCAAATTTTTTAGTCCTGAGGAAAGCAGACAACATATCTAGGAATACTGTCTTCGCTCTTCCTCAAGAACCAATCAGAAAAGAACCTAGTAAGTACAACCAATGGAATGCACCTAAATCTAGAAATAACCCCCACATTTATGACAAATAATTGGTTAATATTTGAGACAGGATATGGGCAAGGTCTTCCTCTGATATACAAAAAAGCATTTTCCCAAAGCCAGAACCTCTCTCTATCTTCTTTAGGCTCAGACCTTCCTCCAATAATTAGGATCAGCCCTAGCAATTGCAATAAGAAATTTAAGAGGATACAGTCCAATACCATGGTACTCACATCACATTTGTCATTCTAACTATCTCATGGTGCTGCAGTTCTGGAAACTGAACTTCTGCCATTTTCCCAGGCTTGACCTCCTCTCTTAGTAAGGACTTTGCTCTTACTACCCACCTGGAGGGCTGTCCCTGAAATTTATCTCTAGTCTTTGATCTCTCCTGATAGTCTTTCCTGACACTAATTTGTCTGTGTATATCTCTACCGCCCTCCATAAGATTTCTCAGGCTTTATTGCCCTTGCCTTATCACTTAGATACCATGCATTGCCTGTCAGAATGGACCAACCCTCAAGACCCAAGCTGGATTTGATTCCAAGAGCAAACTCTCATAGTGGCAAGGTCTAGTTATGGGCCCCAGTGGTCGTCATCTGTGTCAACTTGCTGATATTTATCACTCAGGGCTTATAATCTAATGGAAAGAGATGTACATAGGTGTACTTGGGTGGCTTAGTTGTTGAACACCCAACTCTTGATTTAGGCTCAGGTCATGATCTCATGGATGTGAGATTGAGACCTGCATTAGGCTCCACATGGAGCGTGGAGCCTGTTTAAGATATATTCATTCATTCATTCATTCTCTCTCTCTCTCTCTCTCTCTCTCTCTCTCCCCCCTCTCCTTCTCCCTCTCCCCCTCCCTCATGCCCATGCACACATGCACATGCTCTCTCTCTCCCAAAATAAAAAAAAATAAAATAAAAAAGAGAGAGATATACATAAAAAAAAGATTGGTTCCTCACTTTTGTTGTTTTATACTGTTAGCTCTTACAGGACATTTAAAATATCAGAGAATAAAATAGTATGGTTCATGAACTGGTAAGGTTTGGGCATCAGCTATAATTACAACTACCTTATTTGACATTGGCAGTGCAATGGCTGTACTGAGTGGTGGGTATGTAACTCAGGAGTGACTTCCTGGAATCAAACCATACTTTTGACATTTGCCAACTTTGGGTAAATGGACAAAATTAGCAAGAACTTTCATTTCTTCAACTATGAAATAGGGGAAGATAATGGTGCCCTTCTTTTCTTTTTAAGCTTATTTATTTTGAGAAAGAGAGAACACACAAGTGAGGGAGGGGCAAAGAGAGGAACCCAAACAGGCTCTGCACTATCAGCACAGGGCCCAACTTGGGTCTCAAGCTCATGAACGGTGAGATCATTACCTGAGTGGAAATCGAGAGACAGAGGCTTAACTGCCTGAGCCACCCAGGCACCCCAATGATGCCTTTCTTAAAGACTTCATTAAATAACACATATAAAGGGCTTATAGCAGGGCCTCATTCATAATAAATGTTCAACAAGTATTATGTGGGTGGGCTGCCATATCTAATAAATAATTAGAAGAGTCATAGAGAAGACCAAATGTAAAAATCAGTGCCATGTTGAAATCAACTATTAACTTTTCCACGAAGGCATCTCTGCCATTCCCCAGGACAATTTGGATTTGCCTCCTATGTATCAGTAACTGCTTAGCGGGGAGGTTTGAAGCACTAGGTCAGCCTTGACAGCTTACTACCTGTGTATAAGTCCTTTATCTGTTAAATGTGGAAAATAATTCTTCCCACTTAACAGGGTTAGTCTTCTTATTAAATTAGTTAAGACACATAAAGCACTTAGACTGGCACCTGACATACAGAAAACACTGAAGTGCTAGCTACTCTTCATTATTAGTGTAGCCCGCACAATAGGCAGGGAGATGAAATGATGAAACCAGCATGTCCTTAAGTGATTAAAGCCAGGAGGCATCCATGTTTCTAACAAACAGGCAGTGTGTCATTAGTTCTGGCCCTGATCAGGACTCTTCCCACTGAAAGCAAGCTGAAATATTAACTGCAGCCTAAAGAAGAACACACCCCATGGAAAAGATCACCCAAACTAGAAGGAAGTAATCATAACTGCATCACCCTACAAAGAAAGAAAGCAGGCAAAGGGAGCATAACAAGTATACATAACAACTCACATTTTCAAAGCTTTTAAAGGATGCGATCTTTGTTAGAAATTCAGTGAGAGACTGCACTTTAGAAGAGCAAGTGAATACAAAGACTCTCAGAATAAAAATTAGGGGCCCTGAGCAAGAAGGCAGCAATCCAACACACAATGGCATGAGGCAAGAATAGTGTGAACACAAAAGAGGATTAGAAGTACCTAAAGGAAGAGAAATTCGGAGTGTGCCAATGTGCATTACCAGCTTCATAGTGACTACATCCTGGAAATGAATACAAGTTCCATTCTACACCATTTGTAGTTATCTATAAACATGTCCTAGTCATGTCGTAAATTTCAGAGAATATTTCTTATTCCAAAATGTAGATTCAGTAGGTTAAACTCCCCTAGAGTCACGGGATGCCCCGTAAGGTGTCTACAGCAGGTTGGTCTTGACTGCTAACTGCCTGTGTGACCTTGGCAAAGTTATTTCATCTCATTCTCCATTTGTCTCATCTGCAAAGTGAAGCTAATGTTCAATTCTAGCTAATAGGAATAGCATGATTATTAGCTAACGCAAATGAAAGACTTAGGATGGTGCATGACACATACAAACATACGCATGTTCTGTTGTGACATAAGGTACCAAGTTAAAGGAAGTCACCTTTTGTTGTTTATGAATATCCAGACTAACTGGACCCCACTGAGTATTCCCGTCACTAATCTGGAGACCAGAGGGGGCACAAGCTGATCAGTAACACTTCTCTTAGAATGCTGTGTCCTGCTCTGTTCCCCAAGGTGCAGTCCCCAACCAAGGCTTAACAAGGTTCACTTTCTCTAGATTTACTCTACATTTACAACCCAAGATACTAGGAATGTGCTACTTGAGAAGTCAGATTATGCCTTTGATCTCTGTGCACCTTACATTTAACACAGCACCAAGCTCAAACCAGGGTCTCGAAGAATAATGATCAACGAATATCAAACAAGAAAAAAATATTATAAATCCAGGACTACTTGCTAAAATCAGAAGACTTTTAAACTAACAAAATTATTGTCATTTTAATGTTCTTTTAATAATTTATAGCTAAGAGCATTAGCAGTGTTTTAAAAAAATTTTTTTTCAATGCTTATTCATTTTCTGAGAGACAGAGAGAGACAGATAATGAACGGGAAAGGGGCAGAGAGAGGGAGACACAGAATCCAAAGCAGGCTCCAGGCTCTGAGCTGTCAGCACAGAGCCAGATACGGCACTCGAACTCATGAACCGGGAGATCATGACCTGAGCTGAAGTCAGCCACTTAACTGACTGAGCCACCCAGGCACCCCAAGTAGTGCTTTTTAAAGGGCATTGTGTAAACTGGTATATTAGAAATCTTGAAATGTTTAAAATGAATATTACCAGCATTTCCTTCCATCTAAAGACTTTTTTAAGGTTGGTTTTTTTTTTGTCTGCCTCAAATGTTCTGAGAAGCACTAGGGTTCTATGCATTGGAGTGCCTAAACATAGAAAAATTATCTGCTTCCCCATCAACGACTGATTTTTTCCATTACCAAATGAGAGGTTCTAAAGGCCCACAATGACTAGGATAAATCACTCCATTTCTTTGACTCTATTAGATATTTTATGTTCCACTGCCACAAAATCCAAGATGAACACCAGAAATAGCCTGTGAGTTGAAGACTCTCATTTTAAAATGGCACCACAATTTATCCTAGTTCTTACTGTACCATGAGCATTACATTATTCATTAGAAGTATTTGTTTTTTAAGCAGCCATTACGCAGCTTTTGCTGAGTGTGGCGTAAGGCGATGATTTTGAGGAATATCATCCAGAGATAAGGTCACTTTGTGGAATTCCCACCTACGTGAACTAATGTGTTTGCATAAATATAAATTCACTCTATGACATTCCTGTCATGTTTGCTCAGTGAGAAAGTAATTTGCCATTCTCATTACTCCAGGTACAAGGTACCTTGTAGAAAATCAATCTTCTTTCTGCTTCATACATCACAGCTTCCCCCCGACATCCAGAGCAGTCTGACACTGAAATGAAGGTGTAAGATACAGACACAAGTCTGTCTCAGCAACTGCATTGTCCAAAGGGGCTAATGAATGTTACACCTCACTGGGAAACCCCATCTTGGGGCAGGGGAAATGTCTATATACAAAGCAAAGATGTTGTTGCGTGCAAAGCATTTCCTATACCAGAGGGAGGAAGGTCTTAAGAGTGGAACAAACAAGTAGCTACAGGGGGTTTAGTGCACAGTTTTTCAAAAATATTAATCTACCATCTCTCCAGGTCACAAATCATTTTCTCCACCTCTTGACAGGCTGAAATTTGACTTTGAAAGACAATACATTGCAAGATCCTGACTGGCTATAATGTGTCAGGCTTTTCCCCAGGGACAGAGCCAGCTCATACCAGCAGATGAAACCATTTTCAGTGTTTTCACTGGTGTTGATTGCTGTTTTTTTCACCAACACATCCAATTCAACATCACGTATAAGTGCCAGTGGGGGGAAAAATACAGTGCAAATATTTTTATTCTATACCTATCTTCAAATCCATCCAAGGGTAATATGCTAGAACTTTCATGATATATTGTGGCTCACATTTATTGCAGAAAACTACTGTTTCAAATGTCAACAAACACTTGAGTACTTACGTATTATCATACAAACTGTACATAAAAATAATTAACAAACAAGCAAAAAATACAAAACAAAACAAAACAAGGTCCCTCCCTCCGTGAAATTTATGTTCCAGAAGAGAGAAAATGAATGAAGACCTAAATAAATCACTGTGAAAATTTCAAATATTGATCCAGGAGAGAGAAAATGAATGAATACCTAAATAAATCACTGTGAAAATTTCAAATATTGATCGATGCTGTGAATAAAAGAGTCATGTGATAAATAGTGATAGGTGAAAGTTAGAAAGTAGTATTAGATGAGATAATGACAAAGATATTAGTGATGATATTAGCCAAGGAGAACAGCCACAAGAAAAAAGAAGAGAAAGTATGTTCTGGGGAAAAATAAAGACACAGAAATAGTGAAATAGAGAGAAGGCAGTGTGGCTGGAGGAGGTAACATGAATCAGAAGAGTAGTACTGGCAAGCATCAGATCATGGAAGCCTTGTTGGTTATGATAAAGAATTTGAGTTTATTTAAAGTGCAATGAGAAGTTACTGTCAAGTGGAATTAGGAGCTTTGAAACAACAGGGCAAATGACAGGATATGAGAGACAGTTTTTAGGGATCACTTTACAAACTGTTTTGCATGGATAAAGAGTTGTGGGAGGTAGATGTATTAGAAGCAAGAGGAACATTTAGGAAGCGGAAGCCATGATCCAGGCAAGTTATCATGATGGCCTGACTGAGGAAGCTATTAGTGAAGATAAAGCAAAGTACATATACTTGTTTTAGACATATACATCTTGGGACTCATCCAAAGACTGATGACAGGATGCTAAAAAGAATATTGGTGTCATTACTAAGATGGAGAAGGGATAGAAATAGGCAATTCTCTTTCAGACATATTAACTTTGAGAAGACAGATATCCAAATGTTACTTATGAAATTGAGAGCACAAACCTGGAACTAGTTAGAGGTAAATTCTAGGGCATACAGATCATATTTAACACCAAGTAACCAGAAGAGTTCATCCAGAAAATGGTTACAGATGAAATACAGGATACTAGTGAAATTTGAATTTCAGATACAATAAATAATTTATTAGTATAAGTAAGTCCCAAATATTGCATGGAACATAATTATACTAAAGTATATCCCTATAGTTTATGGGATGGATGCACAGATAGACAGAAAGACAGGCAATACAAAGATAGATGTGTGTGTGTGTGTGTGTGTGTGTGTGTATTACGTGGGAAAAAATTACACTAAAAAAATTTACTTGAAATTCAAATTTAACTGGTTATTCTATATTTTTTTTTTTGCTCAACGTGGAAACCCTAACTCAGGATGAGATTATAAATACAGAAGACCAAGACCTGGTGTACTCTGACCTGCAGAGGTGGATCAGAGGAAGAAGAGTTTACAAAGCATATATAAGGAGACTTAGAAGGAAGGATCAAAAGGAGAGTGTGGGGTCACAGGCAATAAGAGAAAAAAGGTGTCCCAAGAAAGTGATGCTTGACTGAGTCTAAAGTTTTGGCTCTTGCTCAGGTGTTGAATAAAATGGATTCAACTAGTAACCATGACCCTGGGCAGCATGGAAACAAGCCTTTATGACCTTGAAAACCACAGCTACAGTGAAGTAGAGGAACAAAAG